>NW_027528873.1:0-163675 GCF_008692635.1 Crocuta crocuta | reverse complement strand
TTAAAACATTATTGTGACAAATATATATATTTATATACAATATATATTTATATATATCATATATTAAATATTGGTGTGACTAATATATATAATACTATGATGATATAAACTAACATATATAATACTCATATGTAAATCTTATATCACCTCTCTGAATATTTATATATTTATTAGGACAAACTAGAAGACAATAGTCTGTCTAGCTGTTGCCCTTTGGTTTAAACTTGAGATTGTGTGAATCCCTAAAGCATCCTCTACAATCTAACAGTCTTGACAACCATTTCCCTTTCATCCTCTCATAGATAACAGCATTTTGAATTTTGATTTTCCTCTTTATCCATTCTCTCCCTGTGCCCAGCTCAGACCATTCTGAAACGCAATGGCGCAATATGTGCCCGTCTCCCCTTCCTCCATATTTGCCCCCCACACCCACACCTCAGTGCCTTTTCTGTAGAAACTCCAGTGCCTAGGGATAGTTATCACTTAGGTGTTAGCTTCTTAAGTCCTTTCAGAGTATTTAAAGATTTAATCAGTTAGGACTTCCATAATTACTTGCATTTTAAAAGAGGATCCTGAAGGGGTGCCTGGGTGGCTTAGTCGGTTAAGCGTCCGACTTTCGCTTAGGTCATGATCTCGCGGTTCGTTGGTTCGAGCCCCGCGTGGGGCTCTGTGNCCCCCCCCCCCCCTTTTTTTCTCCCCCCCCCAAAAAAAAAAAAAAAAAAAAAAAAAACCCAAAAAACATTAAAAGAGGATCCTGAAGATGGAATAATGCTTAACTCAAAAGAACGAATCACTAATGGTAGAAATCACAAAACAAACTAACAAAAAATGTAACCAGAAAGAGAGAGATTTGCTTTAGGTCAACAGGAAGGGAAATCTACTGAAGCCACAGCCTTGGCTAAACTTGCCTACCAGGAGTCAAAGGAGGAGGAAGGTAACTCAGTCATTATGCAACCCTGGGACTATTCCCCTTTGAGTCAGGAAAGAGTGCAAGGGGGAGTGGATAAGAAGTCCTCCAGGTGTAGAATGACAAAAGTGAGATGGTCAGGGAGGAGGGCAGTGGGGCCTGTGCCTGCCAGATGAGCATCATACCTAAAGGCAACAAGTGGGTCATCACTCTGGAGTCTCAGGTGAAAAGATACTGTACAGAAGCCAGTGTTTGAGGATTATTCCATTTTATGTGGGCTTGATAAATTGTAGAAGAAAGAAGCCTGGAACAGAAAAATCAGCCCGTAAACTACAGCAACAGTAATAGCTAATATTTGCTAAGTATGCATTTGTGTGTCAGCTACTGTGTTAAGTGTCTCATGTTCTAACTCATTTAAAAACAGGACCAGACCTATGTTGTAAGTATTACTATTATTCCATTTTATAGATGAGGAAACTGGGAAACAGTGAGGTTAAATTACTTGCCTAAAGGCTCACAGCCAAGTAGTTAGCAGGGCAAGTATTCAAGCCCAGCTGTGTAACCCCTCCCCTGTACACTGCTGTGATCATAAGGTCTTGGCTGTGGAGGCACTTGTGGCCATGGAAAGATAAGGCATGCAGCAGTCACCGTGCATACAATCTATGTTCTGGGGGCATGCAGAGGCAGAGGAAAAGAATAAAGACTACTTCTCAGGACATTTTCTGAGATGGCAAAGGCTGGAGCCAGGACACAAGAAATGTGTGGTATGCCAGAACCACTGTCACCACACACCCGGCAGCATGGCCTCCCTTCTGTAACTCAGCAGATTCCTGGAGTATTCCAAGCAGGCTTTCTGCTGGACCCAGTACCACTGATGTTTAAAGACTGGTAGTTTCCTTATTGAACACCAAATATAGGCCAGGCACTGAACTAGCAGCTTGACGTGTATTATCTCATTAATTTCTTATACCAAAACTATTCAAACTTCTATTTTACAGATGAAAAAACTGAGGCTCCAAGACGTAATGTGACTTGCCCAAGGCATGCAGCTATGAGAGCACCAATATTTGAACTTGGGAAAATCTGACCCCAAAGGTTACCAGTTCCCTGCCCACTCCACTACTGATAATATTTCAGGTTCTAGAGTTTGGGTCTTTCCTTCTCTAATTTCCCCAGAGGAGGCTCCTTTCCTATCAAGGAAGGAAGGCTAAGCCATCCCTCACTTAAGTTTGTCGTCAACATCCCTCCTGACACTCCTCCCTCCCTATGCCCCCATCAGAAAGAAAATAACCTATTAGTTTCTGGAGCCATAGGTTGATGGATGGCTTTCCTCAATCCATAACCTTGTCTGGATATTTTCTTCCCTTTTATGAACTCCCAGGGAGCAAGGTTACCGGGGAATAAGCACAAGATAATGGAATCAGGAGGCCTGGGTTAGAATCGTGGCTCCTCAGCTCATGGATGTAAGATTACAGGCAACCCGCAATTTTCTCTTTGGGTTATTGGGAGAACCAAGTGAAATGATGCATGTGAAATGCTTTGTGAACTGGAAAGCCCTATGTATCTATTCCACACCACCGACCCGTTCTCTCTCGTCAGTCAGGATTGAGTCCAGAATAACTATCCCCTGTGTGGCTTTCTCCACATTAGGAGAGATGAAACTGTGGACAGGGAAGTCTCGACATCCATCAGAGGTCGGCTGTGAGCAGAACCACCTGCCTGCCGAGCCTGCCGGAGTCCAGGCCAGGCAAGATGGCTTGAGTTTGTATGGGGCTTTGCAGCTTACAAAGCACATTGACATTTGTCATCTGGTTGCTTCACAACTACCCTAGGAGGTAGGCGGGTGGACAGCATTATCCCTGCTGGTCAAAAGCAAAAACTGAGTCTTCAGAGAGGTTAGTAAGTTGCCCAAAGTCACATAGTTACTGAGTGGAGAGCTGGGCTCATACCTGAGTCTTGGGCCTCCTGGCCATCTGTTGCTTGCTGCTTTTAGTGGTAGGCCTGGGGTCCACAGAATAACTCCACACAGCCTCATCACTGCCCTCAGCAGGCACCATAGAGTGGGGGACATAATGATGTGTTGTATATATGTATAGTTTTCTATAAATTCTGTATAAATGTATAATAATGTATACCTTTTGTAAATTGAGCACATATTAACTTTTATTCTGCAGGTCTTTGTTCTAATTCTGAATTGGGAACATTTGCTCAAACACTTCAGAAGACCCTTAGAAACCCCGCCAGCCCAACACATTCTCAATAGAACCTGATAGTTAAAGCTGTCTGCTCCCTAACTGAGGCCCCTCTCCCTGTTCCTGTTCAAAGTATTCTGATATGTTCAGTTCACCTCACTTAAGCTCAGATGTGGGAGCCCCTCCCCACCAGTGGACCAGAAAACCAGGGGGCTATCATAAGGAATGCTCACAAGCTTCACTTGTTCTTCAAGTCATAGCCTAACTATTATCCTTCTGGAAGCCTTCCCTGACTCTGCCAAGCTCGTGTCCCTTTTCGGTGTCCCCACAGTGCCCAATAATGAGCTCACTCATTCTATGGTAAATGTGAGTTGCTTGCATAACCTTCCTTCTAGACATGGACCAATGGAGGCCAGGGACAGTGTCTAGGTCATCCCCATTTCCCCCAGCATAGGACCCTGAATAAATGCTTCAGAAGCAAGTAAGTAAAACATGAATTAATCAATGGAAGTTTATTTACATCCCTTCTAGCTCTTAAATGCTCCTCTATTCCTTCTCCTGTATGTCAGAGAAAAGGGGATTGGGGGAGACATAATGATTAAAGCCAGAGAAATAATACTTCTAAAAAATGGCTTTGACAGAAAGTTTTGTTTTTCTGTTCAGGTCACAGTTTCTATAGGCTCTCAAATAGATAGCCCATGGCACAGAACATGGTCAGAGAACGGAGGTGTGTTAATGTCCTCTCGTATTCATGATCCTCTAAACTTGTTTAAGGACAGTGAGTTATCTTCTTTCCATTCCTTACAGGTCACTAATATTCAAGCTACAGTGACCAAGTGTTTTCCAAGCAGCAGTTTCAATTTATCCACTTCCTTTAGTAACTAACTCTTTTTTTTTTAGTATACCTTAGGGCTATCTCCTTGACCTATAAAACAGCACTGTGCACTCTGTGTTCTTTGGGGAGACATCCTCCAGAACCTTTATTTGGAAAAGTGAATGTGTGCTGGAGCCTGTCATCCTCAGTGGGAAGTTTGATTCATCTCACCGGGGAACGGTTGGGGGCTATTCCAGCCTGGGCTTCCACTTCTTCCTTTAATGAAGTGGCACCTATTTGGATGATAAGGAGCCACTGAAAATTGGGAACATCTTATAAATGCAAAATGCCCTTTTATATAGAAATATGTATCTTACTTTAGAATGTGTCCTGTAGTATTATTCTAACATAATAAGGATTCCTACAAGGGGCTTATAATAACTTGGGGAAATGTTTATGAAATAACATTAACTTTAAAAGCAGAATGTGAAATTATATATACAGTATGTCCTCAATTCTATACTTTTCAATGAGAAACGTACATAGAAAAAAAGAAAGACTATTTTCTCATTTGATCTTCACAACAACACTGTGGTATTATTATGTGGAATTATTAAATAATTTGCCCAAAGCTGTACAGTTATATGCACTGCCCAAGGTCACAATGCATGGATAGAGGTTGGACTATGCATGTATATTTTACCCAGAACTGAATTTGAGAAAGGGGAGGCATACTTGGGGGCTTTGCCCTTGAGGACTGCCCTTCCCCAGCACCATGGAGTCTTGTTTGACCAAATGATAAGCTTTGGCCAGTGACATGTGACTCAAGTGATTTAGAATATCTAAGTGAAAACTTTAAGAGTGAGGGTACAATCTCCATGTTCTCTTTTGCCTTCTGCCTAAAGATTGGCAGTCCCCCAGAGAAAGGCTACCCTATCTTATGAATCCTGGAAAAATGACAACATGAAGTGGAATTGGTACCTAGCATGATCAAGGAAGCCACTGAGATTTGGAGGATGTCATGACAACATATCACAATAAAACCTGGCCTATTCTGACTAATCTGAAGGCATTGAACATTGAGACTTGCTGACAAATGACTTCTTATAGTTTAAACAGGAGGTGGTGCAATACTATAGAGGAAGTAGGGTCTTAGAACCAGATCTGAACTTAACACAAGCCAAACTTGGCTAAACTTACTTCCATTATTTTAAAACAAGGATTATATCATACAAAGAGTTGTATTAAATAAAACCGTGCATATAAAGTAACTGCCACTTAGAAAAAACAGGAATTGATTATTATAAAATTTTTTCCACATAGTTTTTATAAAGATTTTACTTCTCAAGACATATTTCATTGTTAAAAATCATAATATGTCCCCATATTACACCGTAATATGATGTGCTTGCCATTTATTCACTCACAGGATTCAAACAGTTTTACTCTCACAAACAACAATGATAAAATTAAGGCATGCTAGGCTGTCTCCTTCTGGTAAGGAAGCTAAATGTTTATGAACATAAAATATAATTAATCATACATCCCGCTGTGGAGAAATGGGCACCTTCCTACACTGTTGGTGGGAATGTAAACTGGTGCAGCCCCTCTGGAAAACAGTGTGCAGGTTCCTCAAAAAATTAACAATAGAACTCCCCTATGACCCAGCAATAGCACTGCTAGGAATTTACCCGAGGGATACAGGAGTGCTGATGCATAGGGGCACATGCACCCCAATGTTCATAGCAGCACTCCCAATAATGGCCGAAACATGGAAAGAGCCTAAGTGTCCATCAACAGACGAATGGATCAAGAAGATGTGGTTTATCTATACAATGGAATACTACATGGCAATGAGAAAGAATGAAATCTGGCCATTTGTAGCGACGTGGATGGAACTCGAGGGTATTATGTTGAGCGAAATAAGTCAGGCAGAGAAGGACAGATACCATATGTTTGCACATATAGGTGGATTAGGAGGAACTTAACGGAGAACCATGGGGGAGAAGAAGGGGAAAATAGCTGGAGAGAGGGAGGGAGGCAAACCATGAGAGACTCTTGAATGCTGAGAACAAACTGAGGGCTGATGGGGGTGGAGGAGAGGGGAAGGGAGGTGCTGGGCACTGGGGAGGGCACTTGTTGGGATGAGCACTGGGTGTTATATGGAAACCAACTTGACAATAAACTACTTAAGAAAAAAAGTAAAGATGGAGGCAGATTCAAGTTATGCTCTATGAGCCAAGGAACTCCTGGGTCCACCAGAAGCCAGGGAGGGGCAGGGAAGAATCCTCTCCTAGAGCTTCAGATGGTGCATGGCTCTGCCAACACGTTGATTTTGAACTTCTAGCTTCCAGACCTGTGAGAGAATAAATTTGTGTTTTAAGCCACAAAAAAAAAAAAAAATCCTCTCCTTTCATTGTGTTCCTGCAAGTCCTCCTACTCAATGCTCTTCCCTTCCAGTCCTCTCCGCCTTGTGTGAGCAATTTCCTTTAAGAACGTATCTCTATGAAATGTTTGGCTTCCCACACTTAAGAACCAGTATTTGTAATGTTCTAAATATTGAAAATTATAAGTCAGATGATTTTTTCTTTTCCTCCCTTATCTGCCAGAAAGCTCAGAGCCAAACTTGACAGCTCAATTATGGAAACTATGTTGGGTTCACATATCTTTATCATGTTTCTAATTTATACATCCCCCATACAAAATTTTTTATTTATATTTCACTATTATACAAGTTTCTTTTTAAATGTTTATTTATTTATTTTGAGAGAGAGAGAGCACGAGCATGGGAGGGCAGAGAGAAGAGTGAGAAAATTCCAAGCAGGCTCCACATTGTCAGCACAGAGCTGACGCAGGCTCGATCCCATGAACTGTGAGATCATGACCTGAGCTGAAATCAAGAGCAGATACTTAACCAACTGAGCCATCCAGGCACCCATATTTTATTATACAGGTTTCTATATACAACCTCAACTCTTGCAAAATCCAGAAAAGGAATACAGATGATACACAGCTAACTAAGTGGAGAGAGAGATAATAAATACATAGATATTAACAGATCAAAAGAAGTTTCCAATTCATTGGTCATCTATTCAGCCTGATTTCTTTACTGAGTATCCACAATCTTCTGAGTAGTAAATTCTTCTCTTCTTCAGCTTTTGTCCTCATTCTGGACTATGTTTTCCCCTTCAGGAACTCACAATTACAGAATAGGAATATTGTCCTTCAAGACACAGAGGGCACGCGGCTTCTCACATGTTGTGGTAGTGGTATATGTATATGCAAGGCTGACCCAGGTTTCCTGGTTTCCAGCCCAATGATCTTTTCACAGCATTTCTCTGCTTTTTGTTCAGTTTGCCACATGGAAAGCCCACGGTTAAAGGCAGAGTTCAAACTAACCACATATTTTTTCCATCCTTTCCTGGGTCAAGGATTTTCCCTTCCCTTATCTTTTCCTTGAACATTTTTACCTTTTACAGCATGTTCTTTCTGTTTTTTTCAATCCTCACTTTCAGAATTTCCTGTGTTAAAAGAACAAAACAACAAAATTCATAACTGCCCACCTGGCCTGCTGCCATGGGTACTCAATGAATGTGCATTCTCTTCCTTTACACATTTCAACACATGTTTAAATGCTCCTCTTCTTTCTTCTCTGCCCTATTCCTGTACTTACACCTTTCCATATACACTGACCTGTGAACTCTGCCACACGAACCAGCCCAAAGAGAATAGATTCATGTCAATGCCATTCTGGTGAGAAAAATAGAAATAAAAAGGTGTCAGTGTATTGAATTGGGATATCAAAAAGCACTCCCTGCTTTCAATGTCTTTTAATATCCTTAGCATTTTTGATGTTTATTTTTATATAGCCAAGGAAAATGATGTCTGTCTGCTCTTCATCACTTGATTTTTATTGAAGAAACTTGACTTCAGTGAGGTCACAGAGGGAAGTTAATGATTTGTGGTGGACATTTGTGATAACTTCTTCAATTTCAATTCCTCCCTTCTGTCTTTTCTTCATCTGGGGGACCATTTAGAGATCCATGTGGTTCTCAGGAAGCTAACTCTGCTCTCTGATGCCAATGGTGGAGCATATGACTTAAGCCTAAGCGAATCAGTACGCTCCATCTCCCAGCTATAGTAATTCATTAGCTGGTGGGTCCTAGGACCTTAGGGAGCCTCATCAAATTAAATTAGGGCTTTTATTATATTCACTGGGTCAAGATCCCTCTCTCTTCCTCTGGAAATTGGAAGTCTAATACTCCTCCAGCCATTTTACCACCACAAAACAGAAGCACTTGATGGTGAAGTCAAAATGTAGAGAATTGCAAAGAAATGAAGCCAGGGCCCTAATGATATCATGAACCTCTAGATTAGACTTTACCTAAACTTAGACATTATGGTTACATGAATTAATAAATTTTCTTTATTATTTAAGCTCATGCATTACTTTCAGATAAAAGCCTCCTAATACACTGATGTTACCTTAAAATTCATGTCAAGTACGCTTGTTTTTGATATATAATAGCTGTGATTCATCTTTGCTACTTTCTCCCTGTCCAATACACTAAAGACACCAAGCAGATGAAGGGTATGATGGTGTGTGTCTATGTATGTGCATTTTACCAAATGATCAACACCAACAATCATCATTATCCCCATCATCACAGTGGATGGGGCAATCATATGTAAATCAAACTCAGATGACCAAAGTTTACAGCAACATTTGAAATTTAGTATCTCAGAAGCATTTCATTTCAGTCGCATAAAAGTTATGGTATGCTGATTAAACACTGACTGGAGGCTGAAAGAGTGCTTACTTGAAGTTTATAGGGATGGAAAGGATGCATTCTGTTGCCACCTAATATTTTTTCAAAACACTTTTGCCCAAAGATAGCCAAATATATGTATTTCATGTGCTTCAAGGGAAAGAGGTTTCAGACTCTTTATTTTTTATAATGGTTTTTCTGCCAATAATAAAATGAGAAAGAGAAAATATTGATAAAGGAAATCATACACCTTTCTCAAAGAAAGCATTTATTGTCTTCAGTTTCCTCCCTTCTGTTTTTGAGGAGAAAGATAATTTACTCCCTCTAGTAAATGTTTTTCATGCGCAAGTCTCCAACTTTCCCATTTGTAACTGTGGTCCAGAGCAATGAACCTTTTGTCCTTACCTTATTCTCCCTCCTTGATTCTAAAAAACTAAGGACAAGAGCGACCTGAACAGATTTTTCAAGGAAAAAAAAGGCAAAGAAGTAAGAAGCTGTCTCAGTAGGGGAACAAGCTATGTCCACAAGTCCTGCCTATGAGGCTGCTCCTTACACAGAAGACAGGGATAAGGGAAGGACGAAGCTAATGGGACTAGATGCTGTAAATGATGGAGAGCAAGCTTTGCAGGTAGGAGACTGAGAGGCTGCAGGGAGTTTCCTGTACTATGTAATAGGCATGCACTAGGGATTTTAAGTAGTTGGTTAACTGCAAATGCTTGAGTGATCTTTAGATACAATATTGCTTCTAAACTAAACCCTGGGTTTCATGGCTCAGTAAGCAAGAAGTACATCTTTTGGTGATTTCTTTATTTCTGGTATTTTATTATGAGTATTTTCAAACACGTAGAAAAGTTTAACCAATTGTGACATGTACACCCCATATACTCACCACCTAGACTCTACCATTAGCAGTTTGCTATATTTCCTATACATTTATCCACCTTCCCTATCTGCTCACCAATCCATCTCATTCTTTGTGCATTTCAAAGTAAGTTGCAGACACCAGTACATTACCCCCCTAAACACTTCAACACACTTATCATTAACCAGAGTTCAAGGTTTATTTACAATACCTTTTCCTAGGTGAAATTTACATAACATGAATTGCATGAATTTTAAGTATGGCTTTCTATGGGTTTTGACAAACATACATGCCCATAAAAGGAAAACCCCTGTCAAGACATAGAACACTGTCATGGTGATTTCTCTCTAATGTGAACTATCAGTAGTGTTTTCTGCTGCATTCATTTATCCAACATATATTTGCTCAGCTCCTCTATGGTTCAGGTATTGTGCCAGGTGTTAAAGATGGATAGAAATGAGATGCAGCTCTCCACAGGAGCTGACAGTTTAAAGAGATATTTGAATTAATTAGCTAATGAATTTATCCTAAAAGTCACAGCTGCTGTGGAAATCTACTCACCCAGGGGAGGAGTCAGCCAATATACCTGAGATAGGTCAAGAAGGGCTTCACAATGGACACTTTAACAGATAAGAAGGAAGTCCCTGACATCCAGGGATGAAAGCACTAAGCAGCCAGAAATCTATGACCCTTTATGGCATCTGACATGGCTGAGATATAGGAGGGGATGAGGGTAAGTTTGGAAACACTGCAAAGGCCAGGCCCAAGAAGGCCTTGAATGTCCTGCTAAGAGGTTATCCAGAAAGAGATGGGAAGTTGAAGAGAAGACTGCTGGACACCTGAGCCAAAGAGGCCTGGATAAAGTTCACTACATTTTCACCTGGAGAGAGATGGAAAAAGAGACTAACATGGAGACACTGGTGATACACAAACATTTTGGAATTAGGTGTTAAAATATAGAAAATTGTAGTCCATAATCAGGCTTTTGGACTCCATCGGCCATGGAGCCTCCAGCTTGCTGCCAGACAGAACACAGCATCGACACACTGTTAATCCAAGAAAGGAGCCCTTCAGAGAGCCTGGCCTCTAGCTACTCCTCCACTCACAGCATGAGAGCCTTAGGGACTAAGGAGAACTGGGGAAGCCAAGCTGGGAAAACCTGGATTCTAATATCCTGTCTTTTAATGTACCCAGTTGCACTACAATCACGTAAGAAGATCATGGAACCACTTGTTTACTGTTATAAAGGGTTCTGCCAGGCTCTAATCAAGAGATAAATCTTGTGGCTAAAACAATTCAATCACTTTTGTTTATACTGAGAGCAAATGAAGTGATCACACACACACACACACACACACACACACATACACACACACGGCACAGTCAAAGCTGAGTCTTCTTTTGTCCTCCTAAGAAGTGTGAAGTGATCCAAGGTATACTGCCAAATTCTCTTTCAAAGGACTGGGAAATAATTGTACTGTTATTGACAAGTAGCAAATCCACAGTGGACTATTAAAATGGACAGTGTTAAAATGTTCAACACTGCTGGTTTAAAACAAAAAGATAGCTTTGATCTCTCCAACGGCTGGGATGCTTTTTCAACTCATAATGGATTTAATTAGTGGTAAAAGTTGAATTTTACAACATAAACAAAAATAATGACAGAGGAGTGGATGAAGAAGAGAAGAAAGCAACTTAATGAGGAGTAAAGAGAAGAAATAATTTCAGAAGATATCATGTCTTAATTTCTTCCTGACTTCTTAAGAGAGCTAGAGTTTTATAAATCAGTTAAAACTATCTTGCTTAAACTTCCAAGAAGAATTACTGTTGTGGACTGAATGTCTGTGCCCCCNAATCCTCCCCCCCCCCATGTGATAGTGTTTGGAAGTGGGGCCTTTGGGAAGTAACTGGGTCATGAGGCTGAGGCCATCATGAATGGAACCGGTGCCTTTTTAAGAGGAGGCCAGAGAGCTAGTTCACTCTTTCTACCACTTGAAGATACAAGAAGTCAGCTGTCTGCAACCCAGAAGAGGGCCCTCACGGAACCCCACCACACTGGCATCCTGATCTTGGACTTCCAGCCTCCAGAACTGCAAGATATAAATTTTTGTTGCTTATAAGCCACTCAGTCTGTGGTACTTAATTATAGTAGCCCTAGCTAAGACCATGACCAAAAAGAGTAGAAGTGCTGACTTTTGGGTCTTAATATCCTTCACATTGGAAAGCGTTCCTGTTAGAAGTTCTCTCTCTTTCTCTCTCTCTCTCTCTCTCTAAAGATTTATTTTATTTTTAGAGAGAGAATGTAAGCAAGGGAGAGGGGCAGAGCAGGGAGAGAGAGAGAGAGAAAGAGAGAGAGAATCTCAAGCAGGCTCCATGTCCAGCGAGAAGCCCAATGCAGGGCTTGATGCGGGGCTTGGTTTCGAGACCCTGGGATCATGGCCTAAGCTGAAATCAAGAGTCAGATATTCAACCAACTGAGCCACCCAGGCACCCCTCTCTGTTAGTCTTAATTTTGAGACTCTTGCTGAGCCCTGAAAAGAGTAACAACAACTCCCTAGATACTTGAAGAAATTGGCAAAGTTTCCTCATGTTCACACCTCATTTTAAGTGAGAGAAAAATCTTCATGACAAGCAAAAATCCTAACACTAACCACACCTTTTTTTTTAAATAAGTGTAAGATTTTTAATTGGCTTAAGCATGTTTCTTGCCCCGTGTACAGGACTCAGCCCCTCCCTTTGATCTTCTTGCCTCTGTGTTGAGTTTTTCCTTTGGCTGGCCTCTCCAGGTAGAGGCTATGGCATCTCTAGCCCACATTCTGGGGACTGACAAAGTCCCGTTGGACCCGCTTGGCTGGCTTGCTGATGCTTGAATGACATATGTCAATGCCCCAGGACTGGTTCATATTGTGGCCCTATAGTTAGGTAGTGAGACTGAATACATGGCTTGAGTGTTGGGGAGCAAGTTTCCCCCAGGAAAACAGAAGGGCTATTACTAAGATGGGGGAATGGATTGGAGGCCAGCAAAAATAAGAGATATCACTAGGCTCTTCTGAAGCTTAAGGCTTGAAACACTTGTAAAAGTAGAAACCGAGAAACAAGCAGACAACACACCTGCATCCCCATTGGTCAAAGTGGGGAAGGAGAGTGTGGGTCCCTGGGCCTCTACTCTGAGAACCACCATTCTGCACCTGCTTCTTCAACTGTTTACCTCCCAGCCCCATAATTTACACAAAGTAACTCAAAGCCTCCTTCCTGTCTTAGAAGCAGAGCAGTGCTCAGAAAGACATAGTAACCAGTGTGTCCACAGAGTCTAGAGTCTGGCCTTAAGCTTGTTTTAGTCTCCCCCCAGAACTATTCTTCCATAAATTCATATTGCTAGTTACACCACCATGCACTCTTCTCATACCTTTAACAAATATTCCAGTCATTCAAATACCAGTCGTGGAAAGCCTTCTGGCCATGCGTCCAGGAATTTCCATTCTTTCCTTCTTTTTTTTAAATGTTTATTTATTTTTGAGAGAGACAGACAGACAGAACGTGAGCTTGTGGGGGCGAGCGGGGGGCACAGAGAGACAGAGATACAGATTCTGAAGCACGCTCCAGGCTCTGAGCTGTCAGGATAGAGCCTGATGTGGAGCTTGAACCCACAAGCTGTGAGATCATGACCTGAGCCGAAGTCGGATACTTAACTGACTGAGCCACCCAGGTGCCCCAGGAATCCCTATTCTTTCTAACAGTAATTCTGCAGGATATTAATAGATGCTGTGCCTAAAAGAAGTTCTGTGGGCAAAACAGTGTGGGAAACACTGAGTTAAACAATGTTAAAAAGATTTATTTCATGTAAGACTCCTCATAGTCTTTAACATGTACATATGTATTGTGAATCTACTGGAGGAGGCTTGTTAAGGAACATACCCTACATTTCTTTAAGCAAGGAATTTTATTTAAGAAAACTTCTAGAGAAGCCATTGTTTCTACAGAGCATATTTTAGAAAAGCTGACCTTGCCTAGCCCCTTTACTTTCTAGATGAATAAACCAGTTATCATGGAATTTTAATGACCATGCATGACTCCCCACATCCAGGACCACAAGACCCATCTCCCAATACTAAGCATCAAGCCTTGTCCTTTACACTGCATCCTCACAGGCCTCCAGGGCTATTCATTCCCAATGAGAAAGATGAGGGTCTGCCCTGTGGCTGGATGCAAGGGTGGACTCCCCAAGTGAACTTCACTCTAAGGTACAGGCTGAGCATCTCTGCTTTCTCACCAGCACCTCAGAACTGAGGCAGCAGTAAAATCAGTCACGAAACAAGGCAACAGCTTAATCAAGTGTTGGCACAGTGCTTGGTACGTAGTAAGCTCTCAAAGTCATTGCTACGGAGAGCCAGGACCATGGATAACACTAAATATGGTCTTGGGTTGAGGTCCACAGAGGCAGGCATTCAAAAACATTTGAGTGCTGGTAGTTTATTTGGGAAGTGGTCCCAGCAAGCAGATGGGTAGGGATATGGAGAATAAGACAGGGAGAGGAAAGAAGCCAGCAAAGGGTGTGTTCACGTTAAGGTTACCAGAGTGGTCCATAGGGCTGAATTGTGCAAGGGCATCTGTGGAAGCAAGATACAACACACCTCAAAGATATCCTGCCCAACAGGCGAAGAACTGGGGTATCTATACTTGATATAGAGCAAATGTCAGCTGGGCCATCACCCAGGTGTATGAAATGTTTGGGAATAACTTTTAATATCAACCTTGACAGAGAGAAATAATAATAATTTGGAAAGAATACTTGTTGCAAAATTGATTCTACACAGTGAAACTTTGATGATTTTATTAATTAGTCATACGGCCAGACAGACTATTTGACAAGTCTGGATTCTAGAATGTGTTTAAAGGAGTTTAATTGTAGTGCTTTCTGACTTTCAGTACCCATTAAAAAGTTAGCTCTAAGGAGATATCATTTATAAGTCATGCCCTGCCTCAACCACTAAGTATTGTTAAAAGTACTTTGAAAGAAAATTTAATTTTTTGAGTCTTTGATTTAAAGTAGTTACTAATTATAGAGGCACCTGGGTGGCTCAATCGGTTAAGCGTCCAACTTCGGCTCAGGTCATGATTTCACGGTTCGTGGGTTCAAGTCCTGTGTCGGGTTCTGTGCTGACAGCTAGCTCAGAGCCTGGAGCCTGTTTCAGATTCTGTATCTCCCTGTCTCTCTGACCCTCCCCTACTCATGCTTCTCTCTCTGTCTCTCTCTCTCTCTGTCTCAGAAATAAATAAAACACTAAAAAATTTTAAAGAAAGTAGTTACTAATTATAGAAAGAGTTCCTTAGCTTATGAGTAAAAGTGCATTTTTAGGAAATGAAATTCTATGGTTTTTATCCAGCAAGCATCAATACCTGTGCCACAGTCATCCTAAGTCCAGTAAGAATGAGGGAGTTTTGTGGGGGAAGGATCTGCTTTGAAGCTTATTCATTTGGGGGTTGACAGGCATCAGGCCCTTGATGGCTGGTGGTGGACTATATTAGTTCCTTGCTATGTGGGCCTCTCCATAGGGCTACTTGCAACACGGCAACTTGCTCTCCCTACAGTGAGAGCTCTAAGAGAGAGCAAGAGAGACTTAGGAGCTAGAAGTCAGTCTTTTTTTGTAAACTAACCTCAGAAGAGATATCTCATCATTTCTGTGGGATTGTATTGGTTAGAAATGAGTCACTAGGTCCAGCTCACATTCAAGGAAAGAGGATTGTAGAAGGGCAAAAATACCAGGACACGAGGCCCTGGTCCAGGACATGGAGAGCCATTTTAGAGGATATCTACCAAAGTCTGCCCTCTGGCCCCCCGTCATGCATGACTCCCCACATGCAAGATGCACACTTTGTTCTCCCCCATAGAAGCTTTAGGTTTTTCTCAGCCACAATATTTTTGTAAATGCTCACTAATTCAGTTGGATGCTTGGCAAGAAAATCAACCGCTTGAACCTTAAGCCAGCTCCATCCTGGGCAGTTCTGGGTTTTGGAGGTTTTTGGACTCCAAATTCATGGGCCACCTTGAGAAACCAGTGGAGGGTACATTCTATCAATGTAATATGTGGGAGTGAGACTAGGTCATGGAACTTAACTGGCATAGCAAGACATGGTCAGATGGGGCTGAGGAGGAGTTAACCAAACTCCTTTCCTGAGCAGGCACTGTGAAAGGCACTTTCAGGACCAGGCCTCCTGGGACAGTGGACAGAAGAGCTGAATGAAGGACTTGAGGACATGCACTATTTGTGCCTGTGCAGTGTTAATCAGGAATATGAATCATAATGTCCATTTTCCAGGTTGAGAGAGAGAGTGGAAGAGAGAGAGAGAGAGAGAGATGATATCATTTAGGGGTAAATAGCTTAGATTTGGGAGTCAAAACATCTGAATGGCATCCCACCACTGACTCTACAGTGTGATCTTGAGGAAGAAGCTTAACCTCTTAGGGGTATTGTGAGGGCTAAATGAATAATTGCTGTAAAGTGCTCAGCAAAATGCCTGGCACAGGATAAGGGATAAACCATACTAGTTATTGTCATTTTCACAAATTCTCTTTGAGACTTTAGGTAGGGCCCCAACTTCACTCTTCATTCACATGTGGCAATCATTTGTTAGGGAAGCTGCCAGATGACAGTCCTGGTTCTGTAGCTGAGGGACGCAAACTTCTAACCCCCTGGAGGACCTGCCATGCCTGGAGGACCACCAGAAAAACTCTTGTTTGTCCCACATGGTCTGTACATCTGCTGCCAGGCAGCTGGAGCCAAAACTCTGATTGGAGTATAATAATCACACAGTAACTGTCATGGGAAATGAAAAAGAGGCAGGTTCTGTGACTAATCCAAACCACATTCCACAGAGATCTCCCATATGCAGCCAGCCTCCAAATACAGGGCCCAGGTCTGAAGAGTCTCTATAATCCAGCACTAAGCAGAACATTTGGCACATAAAAGGTACAATGAGCACTGGCTGGGGATAAGTCCCATCTTCTTTCCTACTTCAGGCACTACCTCAGTCCCCAGATAGTAACAGCTGCCATTCACTGAGGGCCATGCACTGGGCCAAATGCTTTCAAAACCCATTACACCCTATAAATTCCCCAGTCAGTCCTTCATTATATGGATGTGGAAAATATGTGGCAGCAAACAGTTTATCTGACAATAAAGGCTATGTGCATTGTCTAACCAAGCTGTCTCAAGCACAGTTGAAAATGCAAGATAGAAGAAAGTTTCTTTCATCTGCCTCCCTCACTTTCCAGGGAGTTGGATAGGAACATCCTCTTTTGCTGGCCCTAGATATACTCAAGATAAGGAAGCCACTGCCCCCTGCCTGCCCCCATCAGACATCTGCAGAAACTACTGGAAAACCTACCCTAGGCTTTGGGCTCTAGGCCTACCTCCACCTTGTATCACCAGCAAAACAAGCAGCTCAGATGGGCTGAGGAGAGCCAGTTATGGTGCATCTCTTCCCAGCTCCTCATAAGTGGTTTGAAATTAACCATGGTGGGAATATTTACACCTTAGAAATTGGTAAACAATACAAATCTGTACTTCTTCTTTTTTTCCTGGAGAGCTGGTTCTTAAACATTTACCAGCACACAACTGTTACAGAGTGAGGAGATATAAAATCTTACCATCCTGAGACAATGTTCTCATCAATGTACAAACATTTTATGCTGCTATGAAAACTAGGAACATGTCAGATGGAGCCATATGCTACCTTTGGGAGACCAAACCTTTCAATTGCCTTGCTTTAAGTATTACAGCTGTCAGCCTAGAATTTTTCATTTACTAATATAACCCTTAATCCACCTATAAAATATGATTCACATAATGAATCCAGGTATTTCACCCAGTGCTAAATCCAAAAGCAATTAGCCTTTTTGTTTATTTCATGTGGGAGTTAGACTAAAAGCTAAATGAACATACAAAAAAAGAGCCAGGCATTGGTCCAAATGTTTGAATGATGTACTAATTAAATTGTATGACAACGCTGCTATCTTTATAAATACACTTTATTACAGGTTGGGGAATCAGCCCAGGCCTTCCAAGTCAGCCTCCAGGAGAGCACTTCTTTAAAACTAGAGGAGGGTACAGGGTAAAGCTCTGTAAGGCAGATTTAGCTACACATTCAGAAAGAGTAAGATTTGAAAAAGCTCAGTTTATTTTTCTCCTCTCTGTGTTATAATATGATCTTAATCAAGAGTAAGAATTTAAAAGTCTGTTTATTTATGCATTCACTAAATAAATATGATGGGGCTTGGGATAGATGCTGGAGATAATATAAAATTTATAAGATTGGATCCAGGCTCCATAAAAGTCCTCAGATAGCCCCAATCTGGCAGAGAAGTGTATATTTATGAGAATGATGTCCCTAAATGTGATCTAGGACTCACGAGTTTCTCGTGGATCCCGGGAGGAAGTTTACTGAAAGGCTCCCCAGAGGAAAATAGATTTGAGTGTGTTTCTCTGTCAATTCTTTCATCCTACTTCATACACTCCCATGAAAACCTAATGAAATACAGCAAAACCTTGGTTTGCAAGCATAATTTGTTCCGGAAACACGCTTGTAATCCAAACTACTTGTATATCAAAGCAAATTTCCCTGTATGAAATAATGAAAACTCAGATGATTCGTTCCACAACCCAAAAATATTCAGATAGAAATTATTATAATATTGTAATAGAATGTAAGAATATAAAAGAAAATACAAAATATAAAGAAAAATAAACAAGTTAATCTGCTCTTATCTTTGAAAACCTTCATGGCTGGTGTGAGGGAGACAAAAGAGAGAAGGGTTACTGTGTAGCATGACTTTCACTATTACTAACAGATATTGACTGCAGCACAGTATTAATCAACTCTTGTCATATACTGTATCTAATATAACTGGTAATAATGCAGCAGAGGAAAAGGTCTCTATCTGTAGGCAGCCTGACCTAGAATGAAGCAAAGCATTCCTAAGCTTACTCTTGTATGGAAAAGCAAAGGACTGTACATAGATGCTTTGAAATGACAAACAAAAAAAAAAAACAAAAACCACTAGTGCCAGTTGTGGGCACCTTCCAATGTTCCGAAAAAACACTGATTTCTCCCAAACACCATGGCCTAAGACCGAGCATCCAAGCATGGGAAAGAATCACCCACAATCCCACCGCGAGAGAGAGAGAGAGAGAGAGAGAGAGAATCCCCTGGCTCAGTTGTGATCATGTGACATTAAGCATCATGTACTACTTGTACTGCAAGACATTGCTCATTTATCAAATTAAAATGTATTAGAAATGTTTGCTTAGCATGTAAAACTCTCGCAGAACAAGTTACTCACAATCCATGGTTTAACTGTATATATTGTTGAAGTAGTTTGTTTCTAAATCTCATGCTGTTTTTTTACAAGGAAAATCTAGAAAAAGTAACAGCAATAATTACCAATATATATTAAGGCTTTCCAGGGACCAGAAGCTGCTTCAAAAGCTTCACAACATTTAATTTAATGACATTTAATTTTCACAACAAAACTAGGTAAGTACAACTGAGCAAAGCACAGCTTAGTGAGAGATGGAAGTGGCCTTTGAATTCAGAGGTCTAGTGCTCCCCATCATCATTATCTCTCAAGAATTACACGGCCNTGGAGATGAGCACTGAGTGTTATATGGAAACCAACTTGACAATAAACTATTTAAGGGAAAAAAAAAAAGAATTACACAGCCAAGTGCATGGGTTCCATCACAGATCTCACCCTACTTGTCATAATACCATTTCTGTATGTTTCTATTCTTTAAAGACATTGTCTGGTGCAACAATAAATAAATTATGACATGAGCCTTGGAGTCCATCTTGAGTCCTCCTCCTGGCATATCACTTCCTTGCTGTGGCTTGAAGACAAGGTGCCTCTTCAGTCAGCTGCCACTATTGCTCATCCCCAGGAGGAGTCACATGTTCCCTAGATCTCTCTTCTACGTTCCTCTGCTGCCCCTAACAGATAACACTGCTTTCACCCACTGATGTTCATCAACTCTGCAGTTTCCTGACTTTGCTGAGAGGGAAGGATTAAAAAAGGAAAACACATTTGGTGTTTTCTCTATGCATCACAATTCTCTTGTCCCAATTCCATCCCAACAGGGACACAAGCTCTTCCACTGCTATAATAAGAGGTAACCCTGGGGCTCACTAAGACAAATCAGTTTCAAAGGTACTGACTAGTTCTTGCACATCAAGTACTAGAACAGGCACCCATAGAAATCTCCAGCTCCTCCTCCTCCAGTGCACTACTCTCCCTATCCCCAAGAGAGACAAAGATTCCCCTTTTCCAAGCCCATGAGGACCCATTGTGGTTCTAACCCCTGGTACCTGTGAATGTGACTTTCTTTGGATATATAGGATCTTTGCAGGTGTAATGAAGTTAAGATGAGATCATTAGAATGGGCCCTAATCTAATGTGACAGAGTCTTTGTGAGAAGAGACACACAGACACACAGGGAGAATGCTGTGTGACAAGAGAAGAAGAGACTGACACAGCTGCAAGCCAAGGAACACTAAGGCTCACCAGCAAATCACTAGAAGCTAAGAAGAGGCAAGAAAGAACTGTCCCTTATAAGTTTCAGAAGAAGTATGGCTCTGCTGACACCTTGATCTCAGACTTCTAACCACCAGAACTGTTAAGATTTCTGTTATTTTGAGTCACCCAATTATTTGTGGTACTTTGTTACAGGAACCCTGGGAAATTAAAAGATCTAAGACATACACACGTGCACACACGTGCACACACACACACACACACACACACACACACTGACTTAAGAATTATCATACAGATAAAAGAATCATTCATGCTTTCGAGACGGAGCTGGCAGCCATAACTGGCAACTTGCAACAGCTACACCTCCCACTTACCTTTGCCTCTTTACTTAAACTGTAAAAATGGCTTTTTCCCCAATAAGATCTTTCTCTGGGATCTCCAGCTTTTCCTTCTCCTTACACCTAAAGGAAGATACACATTCTTTCTGGACTTCTACTCCCAAAGAACCTTATATTTTTTTCTTATGGCTTAAAACTTATGGCTTTTCTTCCTGCCCCAAGTTTTGTCTTTACCTTGGTTTATACAGTTTGGTTCCCCTTCTTTATTCTTGTCCTTCTTCACTGTGAGGAAAGAGGCAGCCTTCTCTCTGTAGATGAGTAGATTTAAAACCTAGAGGTATTCTGCCCCATGCCTTACCTAGACTCCTAGACTCTCTGGAATGAAGGCCAATACTCAGATAACTAGCTGTGTTTCCAGGAATGGCCCCAGGCACCTTCTGTCCTCCACTGGTGTCTGGATTTTAGCAAGTCTACTTCCCACACCTGCAACTATGGTGGCCACTACCACCATCACACTTCTCAGACTTTGCTGAGAGGGAAGGAAAAAAAAAAAAAAAAAAAGGAGAACAAGCATTTACTGAATATGCAGTACACAATTTTGTATACATTTTTCCTGTTAATTCTCATGTACACAAAGTGAAAATTAGTATCATTATGTCATTGATCTCATCTTCCAAACACCAAGGAAGGAAACCAAGTCACAGGGCTCACAAGGAACAGAACCAAGATTCCAATCCAGCTCTGTCTGCTCCAAGCCCACACTCTCCCCAGCTCTCTAAGCTGCCTGGCTGAGGCTGAGCTAAACAGTCAATTCAGGAGAAAATATAAAATGAGTCAGGCTCAAGTGTCCATCAACAGATGAATGGATCAAGAAGATGTGGTTTATCTATACCATGGAATACTACATGGCAATGAGAAACAATGAAATCTGGCCATGTGTAGCAAGATGGATGGACCTTGAGGGTGTTATGCTGAGCGAAATAAGTCAGGCAGAGAAGGACAAATACCATATGTTTGCACGTATCGGAGGATTAGGAGGAGGGCACTTGTGGAGATGAGCACTGAGTGTTATGTGGAAACTAATTTGACAATAAACTATTAAGCATAAAAATAAATAAATAAATAAATATTAAAAAGAAAAAGCAAAAAAAAAAAAAAAAGAGTCAGGCTCAATTCTGTTGTTCCAGGATGTTGTCTTTAAGACAAATATATTTTGGTGTCATGTAAATACAAGCACCATCTGTCGTGTGCGTGCTATCTGTCTGATCCACTTATTCTATCTGATGCAAAAATAACCGCCGTCAGCTATTCAACAGACAAAACAAGCAGAGCAGCACTTTTCCACGGGTTGTTATGAACTACAGGCATAGCTTTGGCTTTTCCACAGTAATCCCCAACTCTTAACTTGCAACGCCCCTGGGTATTTCCAGTCACTGTAAGGGATTTTGAAAAATTCTTTAAAATTCTCAAAACCAAGTAAGTGTCAATGTACTTTAAGAAATAAAGAGGCTCTGCACCATACTTCTCAGAAGGCTGGAGAAGGAAGTATGGTGAAGGCCAGCAATGGTGAGAATGTCAACAACGAGCACAAGGAGGAGAGGGGCACCTGGGTGGCTCAGTCGGTTGAGTGTCCGACTTCGACTGAGGTCATGATCTCGCAGTCTGAGGGTTTGAGCCTGCGTCGGGCTCTGTGCTGACAGCTCGGAGCCTGAAGCCTGTTTCAGATTCTGTGTCTCCCTCTCTCTCTCTGATCCTCCCCCGCTCGTGCTTTCTCTCTCTCTCAGAAATAAATAAAAACATTAAAAAAAAAAAAAAGGAGGAGGGTGGGTCTGCTTTCTGTTTCTTCATTTAAGTGGCCCTCCCTCCCCCCAAGAAACAGATTAATATGTCATTCTTTCTTGTAAACAGGCATGAAGACCTTGATGTGGATATGAGAGTTTATAAGAAAAAATATCCTCAAAAGTCTACAAAGATTTCTGGGTAAAAGGTTGAAGAATATGAAGCTAATTTTGTTTGGAGAAAGGAAAGCTAAAAATCAAGGTTGTTTGTTATATTCAGGAGTGACAAATAAGCACCATTTATGCCTCTACTTCCGTCTCCCTTACCTGTGGCAGACACCATTCAATTATCACAAAACTTTAGCACTGATCCAGAACTGAGCCTCTGAATCCTTCTCAACATAACTCTCCAGGGAAGCACACGAAATCTTCTGGCCATATCCCTGGTATGGAGCAGGCTAACAATCAGCATGTTGACATATACTGTTATAGCGTGAAGGACAAACAGGACAGTAGAGTCAGTACCCAGACCCTATCTCTATCCCCTCTCCTTTCCATTGCCTTTCATCCTCTAATTTTCTTTCTTCATCATTTCTACACAAACACATCCATTTCAAATTGTTCTAAATTTGTGTTCATTTTTATCACTGGGAATCCACCCACCTACCCTCTCTCTCAAAGGTGTCCAACAACTAAAGTGACATTTGTAAGAAATGGCTTCATCCTGGGAGTCTGAGGACCTACTTTGAATCCAGCACATTGCAGCTCTCTGGCTCTGGGTGAGTCCATTGGCTCACCTATACAAAGAAGATATTTGCAGTGTTTCTTCATATGGCTATTATGAATACCAAATGAAATAATATAAAAAACCTCACACAGTACCTGGAACAAATAGACACTCAATAAATGTTAGTCTAATCTGAGGAAACATTAGGTGCATATATATCAAGACAAATTTTCCATCAGAGTTTAAGTACTCTGATCCACCATGATACTGACATTAAACACTTTCCCTTGAAATCTAGAGTCAGCTGCGGCCTCTCTATCCCTTAAGATTTAGGCAAAATTAACGTGAGCAATAGTCTCTGGAAACCCAAAGCCCTTCCCATAATTTCCATGGATTCCAGGGGGCTCATGTTCTCAGGACCTCCTATCCCTCCTGGTCTCCTATGACCTCACACATAGATTCTGCTCAAAATTTCTACAGCTAAGAATCAAGTTTATATAGCCACTCTGGAAAACAGTATGGAATTTCCTCAAAATGTTAAAAATAGAACTCCCTATGACCTGGGAATTGCAATACTAGGTATTTATCCAAAGGATACAAAAATGCTGATTTGAAGAGGTACATATACCCCAATGTTTATAGCAGCACTATAGATAATAGCCAAATTATGGGAAGATCCCAAATGTCCATCAACTAACAAATGGATAAAGAAGATGTGGTGTGTGTGTGTACATTCATATATACATATATATATATGAATATTACTTGGCAATGAAAAAGAATGAAATATGTGTTCATTGCAAATGAATTCATTTGCAATAACATGGATGGAACTAGAGTGTATTACACTAAGTAAAATACGACAGAGAAAGACAAATATATGATTTCACTCATAAGTGGAATTTAAGAAACAAACAGAAGAGCATAGGAGAAAAGAATCAAACCAAGATTTAAAAAGAAGAGAGGGAGGAAAACCATAAGAGACTCTTAAATACAGAGAACAAACTGAGAGTACTGGAGGCGTGTTGGGTGGGAGAATGGGCTAAATGGGTGATGGGCATTAAGGAGGGCACTTTTTGGGATGAGCACTGGGTGTTATATGTAAGTGATGAGTCACTAAATTCTACTCCTGAAATCATTATTACATTACGTGTTAACTAACTTGGATTTTAAAAATGTTTAAATAATAAATTAATTAAATAAAATAAGAAACAACTTAGCTCCCTTCTCGTGTGTGTGAGAGAGAGAGGGAGGGAGGGAGGGAGAGAGAGAGAGAGAGAGAGTGAGAGAGAGAGAGAGAGAGAGAATGCCCAAAGAAAAGCTTTTGGAAACAGAAAAGCCCTGTCTCTTCTAGTTTGTCATTGACACTGGCTGTAGCCCCATATATATGGTTATCCATTTCCAACATCTGTGTGCTGAGGGCCATCACCCTACCCATCCTACAGTACAGGACATAAAGCAACCTCTTACCAAAAGTCCACAATGCACACTCATACCTTTTTTAGCCATGAAAGCTGTGAAAGTGCAGAATGACCCCAATGTGGTAGTTCAGCCAGACTGAGCTTTTTGATTTTTTTTAGATTTCTCAGATATAGACTGAGAAAATTGGAACCACTATGTTCCCCACACCCACCTACCTGCAACTTGCACAGAGCTTGAACCTCCTTGAAATGCACTCTCTTTTGAGATGAAAGGATTATATTCCCATCCATCCAGCCCCATGACCTCATGAATATTCTTTGTTCCACATACTTTTCTTGAATCATGCCATTCCCCCATCAATAAATGAAGACTTTCCCTCTCCTTGAAATTAGGGAAGCCATTATGACCATCTCGGTAATAGAATATCCAGCAGAAGTGACACTACATGACTTCTAAGACAAGGTCAAATAAGGCCATATGCTTCTTTCTGGCTCTCTCTATCCAGGATTCTCAATCTTAGAATCCAGCCACCATGTTGTAAGGAAGCTCAGACTACTTGGAGAGACCATATATAGGTGTTCTGGCCAACAGACCCAGCTAAGATCCTAGTCAATAGCCAGCAGCAGCAGCCAGACACATAAGTAAGTGAGGCTTCAGATGATCCCAGCCCATTTCTTCAAGATACCCCAACTGATTCCAAGTGGAGAAGAAAAAAGCTATTCCCGCCAAACTTTGTCCCAGTTGCAGATTCATGAGCAAAATAAATGTTGTCCTTCTTTTAAGCCATTCAGTTTTAGAATAGTTTATTTTGCAGCATTAGATGACTAGACCAAACATGCCTATCAATTACTAGAGATTAAATAAATATTGATAGTCCACACTTCAATACCAATTAGTTAGTCACTGACCAATCCTGGGAGTTAGAAGGAAGCACTGTGATACCAGAACATATCTCAGCCCGAGAGAGGGCAAGAAGGCGGAGAAGTAAGNTACGGGGAGTTTACACGCCCAAAAGAGCGAGGAGCAGCGCTTGCTTTCAGAAGGGACTGGAGCAACGTCACTCTCCTCCCCGCAACTGCCAAGTCAGAGCTCCCGCCTGAGGCATTGGATCACGCCACGCCTATCCCTGCCTGAGAGCTGCCCTCCTACCTNTTTGACAATAAACTATTTGTAAAAAAAAAAAAAAAAAAAAAAGAACATATCCCAGCCCTAGAAATACAAGGACCAGAACCTCACCTTCTCGTTCTCTATTCTATGCTAACTGGGATCAACTCTTTTTTTTTTTTTAATGTTTATTGTTTTCTGAGGGAGAGAGAGGCAGCATGAACAGGGGAAGGTCAGAGAGAGAGGGAGACACAGAATCTGAAACAGGCTCCAGGCTCCAAGCTAGCTGTCCGCACAAAGCCCAACACGGGGCTCAAACCCACGAACTCCTCGCTGGCTGCGCTCCCTCCCGGCACCCGGCTTCTCCAGCCACCAACCTACGGCTGCGGCCGCCCACCCCTTACCCGGCAGCACCATGACAGATCAGGCCTTTGTGACACTGACCACAAACGATGCCTATGCCAAAGGAGCCTTGTTCCTGGGCTCGTCTCTGAAAGAGCACAGGACTATCAGGAAGCTGGCCGTGCTTGCCACCCCGCAGGTCTCAGACTCCATGAGAAAAATTTTAGAGACCATCTTCGATGAAGTTATCACCGTAGATGTCTTAGACAGTGGCGATTCTGCTCAACTAACTTTAATGAGGAGGCCTGAGTTGGGTGTCACGATAACTAAACTCCACTGCTGGTCACTTACACAGTATTCAAGATGTGTGTTCATGGATGCAGATACTCTGGTCCTAGCAAATATTGATGATCTTTTTGAGAGAGAAGGAGATGTCCGCAGCACCAGACCCAGGGTGGCCTGGCTGCTTCAATTCTGGAGTCTTTGTTTATCAGCCTTACGTTGAAACCTACGATCAGATGTTACACCTTGCTTCTGAGCAGGGCAGCTTCGATGGTGGGGACCAGGGTTTACTGAACACATTTTTTAGCAGCTGGGCAACAACAGATATCAGAAAACACCTGCCATTTATTTACAACCTAAGCAGCATTTCTATATACTCCTACCTCCCAGCACTTAAAGCATTTGGTGCAAATGCAGAAGTTGTGCATTTCCTGGGGCGAATCAAACCATGGAATTATACTTACAATCCTAAAACAAAGCCCTAAAACAAAAAGTGTCAAAAGCGAGTCCCATGATCTCACCATGACTCATCCAGAGTTTCTCAGCCTATGGTGGGACATCTTCACCACCAACGTTTTACCTCTGCTTCAACAATTTGGCCTTGTCAAAGACCCCCACTCGTACTTAAATGTGGAAGGTGTCTCAGGAGCCATATCACATCTGTCCCTTGGGGAGATCCCGGCCACAGCACAGCCTTTTTGTGTCCTCAGAAGAACGGAAGGAGCGGTGGGAACGGGGCCAGGCCGATTACATGGGAGCAGATTCCTTTGACAACATCAAGAGGAAACTTGACACTTACCTCCAGTAAAAACGCTGCCATTTTCCCATGGACACATCCATTTCACAGGCACTTGTTTCGGATACTTAGTATCTAGAGCTGGGTTAAGAAAGGTCTGTTACAGTTGCTAGAAGCTTTGCTAATATTAAAATGCATCAGATGAGGGGATTTTGCAGGACAATGGGTGAGAACGGGGCAAAAGTTGTGAAATAGCAGTTCAGCTATGTGGACAGCGTTATGCTTTTTAACCCTAGGCTTATTCGGCATATGGGTCAGAAATTCTTAATTTTGCTGACTGCTAACACAGGTGGTAAGGGAAACTCAAACTATTAAAATGGCTGTATCGACTCTAAAAAAAAAAGCCGTGCCAAGGCAGGCTCTCAGTCGGTCTCCCTGAGAATGGGACGGGGTATCTATCTCTTGCTTGCTTGTTGTACCTTTGACTAGACCCGCATTTTAGAATTTCCCAGAGGCCACCAGAGCGACTGTAATCATGCTTTCAGGCAAAGACAGCCTAGAACACTGCTGAGTGACTCATAAACCTATCAACAGATGGCGTTAACCCATTTTATTTTCTAATTGTAGTGTCTGAAGTCACCAGTTTCCTGTGTACAGTTTACAGCATGCGAAAACACTTGTGTTCCGTTCTGTGTATCTGCAAACGGCCGCGTGTTCTCTGATGGTTACCTGCAGCGGCACCCTGTATGAAATAAAGACTTATTGCCATTAAAAAAAAAAAAAAAGGCATCCTGAGCCGAAGTCGGATGGTTAACCGCTTAACCGACTGAGCCACCCAGGTGCCCTCTGGGATCAACTCTTAAAAGCCAGATAAGAGTGGTTCCAATGTCTTCCCTAAGATTTTTGTGAAGTTCCATACAACTTTCTTTTTCATAGGCTCCTGCTCTGTGCTTCTGTTTTTGCTGAATAGTTCTGTAAGCAGGTCTTCTCTCTGAAGTTAATAGAAGTTAACCGCTTACTCTGATCTTTACAAAAAAAACAGTCACATAAGTCTTGGTCTGTGAATCAGACATTACTATGTGTTTGGGCAAACTAAACTGATTTATACAGCAGAACTAGAAATTAAATTTCAGACAGCCTTATATCTTTCAGGCACCCATTCAGGCCAACTCAGGCCATACAGAGACCTGAATCTCTCCAGATTCAGAACTCTCTCTCTCCACTCTCACCTCTAACATGTTTCACCCCTCACTGCCTTTCTCCCCTACCGCCACCAGGAATTCCATGTCCAAACATTGTACTTTTCTTTCTTTTGGGTAGGTCAGTAGCTCTCAAACTTGACCATGTAACAGAATCAACTGGAGAGCTTGTAAAACACAGATTGCTGGGCCTTATCTTAGAATTCCTGATTTAGTAGGTCTGGAATAGGGCCTGAGAAGTCTTATTTATAACAAGTTGTCAAGTGATGTTGATGCTGCTAGTTTGGGGATGACATTTTGAGAAGCAGTGGTATAGATTACACTTCCTTCCAGCCCTACCAGGTCTACCCCAAGTCTCCCTTTGCTCATCAGCTGATTAGAAAAAAAGCATACACCCAGTTAGCTGCCCAAACTATACTTGAAAGTATCCAGAAATCACTTCTGCTGCAGAAGGCAGTTCTGGTCTTAATTATAGTAATTTTCCCCTCTAATTTGTTAGACAAACAATATAAGTTAGTCACACTGGTTTAGACCTGGCCTTACCAGTCACTAGTTGTATAACCTTGGCCATGTTATTTAACATCTCTGAGCCTGATTTCATCATATGTAAAATTATAAATAATAATGCCTACTGCTTACAGCTGTACAAGTACTAATGGAGATAATGCATGTAAAGTACTAACTAGTTTCTGGGTATTAAAAAAAATACTCCCTACATCTTAGTTATTTCCCATTTGTTCCACAAACCTTGACCAAGCCCCTGGAGTATTTCAGGTACTCTGTTGGGCACTGGAATGAGTAATGAAGCCACATAATAAGAGAAGCGAAGGACAGTAAACAAACACAGGTTGTCAGGTTTATGCTATAGATGAGCCTTGAAGCCCTCCCATAATTCAAGACTAATTCCTCTTAGAAATAAAAGTTAAATGGGGAATGTATCGTAAATAGACATAAATCTACAAACATTGTAGAATAATGTGTACTAATGCAGCTTTTTATTTTCTTAGCATTAGCTCTAATATTTTGCAGAGCGCTTGTTCTTACATTAATAGCATATCATGGCAGTTGTGAGACTTCCTCATAGTATTTTATCACTTCTAACTTCTATTTCAAAGTTATTGATCTTTCTGGTGTGTTTTTCATCACTTGTACAAACATCACCTAATGAATGCTTAGATGACTTCGCTAAATTATAACAGCTGAATGTTAAAACAACAGAACAGCCACCAAAAATTATTCACAGAAGTTCAAGTGCTTGAAAACAACAGAAGGGCCACAAAATGCAGCTGCCACAGATCAGCTACAGTGGCACCATGATATGACAGCAACATAAACCCATTTTCCTCTTCATGGGTCCTCCAGGTCTGTGATAATCACTTTGTTTTTTGTTTGCTTTTTTTTTTTCTGTGTGACAATTATTTTATTTTTTAAATTCCAGTATAGTTAACATACTATGTTAAATTATTGCCAGGTATACAATATAGTGATTCAGCAATTCTATATGTTACTCAGTGCTCATCAAGATAAATGTACTTTAAATCCTCTACCCCTATTTCTCCCATTCCCCAACCCACCTCCCCTCTGGTAACCATCAGTTCTCCATAGTTAAGAGTCTGTTTCTTGGTTTGTCCCTTTTTCCCATTGTTCAATTGTTTTGTTTCATAAATTCCATATGTGAATGAAATTATGTGGCATTTGCTTTTTGCTAACTAACTTACTTTGCCTCACGTCATACTCTTTAGCTCCATCCATGTCATTGCAAATGGCAAGATTTCATTCACACTTAGGGCTGCATAATATTTCATTATGTGTATATTACATGCACACACAAACACTACCTCGTCTTTATCTATTCATATATCAGTGGACTCTTGGGCTGCTTCCATAGTTTGGCTATTGTAAATAATGCTGCATTAAACAAAGGGGTGTGTGTATCCTTTTAAATTAGTGTTTTCGGATTTTTGGGGTAAATATCCAGTTGTGCAATTACTAGATCATACGGTAATTCTATTTTTAATTTTTTATGGTACCTCCATACTGTTTTCTATAGCAGCTTTGTACTCCCATTAATACTGCATGAGGGTTCCATTTTTTCTCCACATCCTTGCTAACACTTGCTGCTTCTTTCAGCCATTCTGACTAGTGTGAGGTGATATTTCATTATGGTTTTAATTTACATTCCCCTGATGATGAATGACGTTGAGCATCTTTTCATGTGTTTCTTGGTCATCTGCATGTCTGCTTTGAAGAAGTGTCTGTTCTTGTCTTCTGCCCACTTTTATTTGGATTATTTGTTTTCTGGGTGTTGAGTTATACAAGTTCTTTATGTATTTCGGACACTAACCTCTTATCAGATATGTCATTTGCAAATATCTTCTCCCATTCAGTAATTTGTCTTTTAGTTTGGGTGATTATTTCTCTTGCTCTGCAGAACCTTTTTACTTTCACGTAGTCCCAATGGTTTATTTTTGCTTTTGTTTCCTTTGCCTCAGGAGACATATCTAGAAAAATGTTGCCAATGTCAGAAAAATTATTGCCTGTTCTCTCTTCTAGGATTTTTATGGTTTCAGGTATCACATTTAAGCCCTTAATCCATTTTGAATTTATATTGTATATGGTATAAGAAAGTGGTCCAGTTTCATTCTTTTGCATATTGCTGTTCGGTTTTCCCAACACCATTTATTGAAGACTATCTTTTTCCGATTTCATATTCTTTCCTGCTTTGCTGAAGATTAATTGACCATGTAATCATGGGTTCATGTCTGGATTTTCTATTCTGTTCTATTGACCTATGCCTATTTTTGTACCAGTACCATACTGTTTTGATCACTACGGCTTTGTAATATAACTTGAAGTAGGGACTTGAAATACCTCCAGCTTTGCTTTTCTTTTAAGGTTGCTTTGGCTATTCGAGGTTCTTTGCAGTTCCATACAAATTTGTTCCAGCTCTGAAAAATGTTGGTGGTATTTGATAGGGACTGCATTAAATGTGTAGATTGCTTTGGGTAGTATAGACATTTTAACAGTATTTGTTCTTTCAACCCATGAGCATGGAAAGTTTTTCCATTTCTTTATGTCATCTTCAATTTCTTTCATCAGTGTTTTATAGTTTTCAGAGTACAGGCCTTTCATCTCTTTGGTTAAGTGTATTCCTAGGTATCTTACGGATTTTGATGCAATTGTAAACGGGACTGATTCCTTAATTTCTCTTTCTGCTACTTCATTATTAGGGTATAGAAATGCAACCAGTTTCTGTATGTTGATTTTGTATCCTATGACTTTACTGAATTTGTGTATCAGTTATAGCAATTTTTGGTGGAGTCATTCAGTATTTCTATATATAGTATCATGTCATCTGCACATGGTGAAAGTTTGACTTCTTCCTTACCAATTTGGTTGCTTTTTATTTCTTTTTGTTGACTGCTGTGACTAGGACTTTCAGTACTATGTTGAATAAAAGTGGTGAGAGTGTACATCCTTGTCTTGTTCCTGACCTTAAGGGAAAAGCTCTATTTTTCACCACTGAATATGATGTTCACTGTGGGTTTTCATACATGGCCTTTATTATGTTGAGGTATATTCCCTCTAAACTACTTTGTTAAAGGTTTTTATCATAAATGAATGTTGTACTTAAAATGCTTTTTCTGCATCTATTGAAATGATCATATGATTTTTATCCTTTATTTTATTGATGTGATGTATTATGTTGACTGAATTTGTTTGTACTAAACCACTTGCAACCCAGGAATAATTCCCACTTGGTTGTGGTAATTTTTTTAATGTACTATTGAATTCAGCTTGCTAATATTTGTTGAGGATTTTTGCATCTCTGTTCATCAGAGAAACTGGCCTGTAGTTTTCTTTTCTGCAATGTCTTTATCTGGTTTTGGTATCAGGATAATGGTGGCCTCATATAATGAATCTGGAAGCTTTCCTTCTTCTTCTTCTATTTTTTGGAATAGTCTGAAAAGAATGGGTATCAAATCTGCTTTAAATCTTTGGTAGAATTTACCTGTGAAACTGTCTGGTCCTGGACTTTTGTGTGTTTGGAGTTGTTTGATTGCTGATTCAATTTCATCGCTGGTAATCAGTCTATTCAAATGTTCTATTTCTTCGTGATTCGGCTTTGGAAGGTTATATATTTCTAGGTATTTATTCACTGTTATGTTGTCCAATTTGTTGGCATATAATTTTTCATAATATGTTCTTATAATCCTTTGTATTTCTGTTGTGTTAATTATTATTTCTTCTCTTTCATTTCTAATTTTGAGTCCTCTTTCTCTCTCTTTCTATTTTGATGAATCTAGCTAAAAGTTTATCAATTTCATTGTTCTTTTCAAAGAACCAATTCCTATTTTCACTGATCTGTTCTATTGTTTTTTCAGTTTCTGTTTTTATTTCTGCTCTAATCTGTATTATTATTTCCTTCCCTTTACCATTTTGGGGTTTTGTCTGTTCTTTCTATGATAGGTACTTTGGTTTCAGTTGTTGCTGCTTTTCATTTAGGGGGAGTTGTACTCCTTTACACTTTGTACATAAAGTGAAAATTAGTGTTTCTCTGTTGCACTGTTTGAAGTTTGTCATTCAAATTCCCATGAAATGTATATGCCCTTAATCACAATGGCCTGACAAAGATGGCCAGGAGTGCTGAGATCACTCTGGTGTGATCTGCTCCCAGCATGGGCAGTGCCATCTTCTGTTCCTGCAGCTGCTCTTTCTCTTCCAGGTGGGCTTGCCTCTGCTGTCTCGGTGTGCTCTCAACAGACAAGCAAGCTAAATAAAAGCAATAATCCCACAAGGCACACTGTGCCATAGGCTGCAGTCTGGAGCCAGCTTCTTGCTTCTGATGGTGAAAGCAATCAATCCCCAGGAATTCGTGGAAATTAGAGAGAAATGTGTATTCTTCTAAACACTTGACTATAATAAAAGTATTAAAAAATCGCTAACCCCTTTCTAGTTTAAATATAGCCAGCTTGACTTACTTTTTAAAAGAATGAAATCTCTGATCATATTTTGAATGGAAGTTTAGGATTATGATACAGAATACTGTCAATTATTTAGTAACTAAAATTAGAATAAAGCAGGCAGGATTCTGGATGTTACATTTTAGGGAAGTTAGCATCTGTCTTTCCATTGATGTTGTACATTTTTATTATTTTTTTAAGTTTATTTACTTATTTTGAGATAGAGAAAGAGTGGTAGGAGGGAGGGAGAGAGAAAATCCCAAGCAGGCTCCATGCTGTGGGTGTAAAGACTGACACAGGGCTCAATCTCACCTACTGTTAAACCACGACCTGAGCCAATATCAGTAATCAAATGCTTAACTGACTGAGCCACCCAGATGCACCTGTATGTTTTTCTTTAGTAGCAGTATTTCAAATAGAAGGAAAATACTTCTAATATTATGTAATACTAACATATTTCAAGCTATAGGAGAAAGAAAGGTACTTACTAATAATCCTGATTGTTGAAGATGTATAGTATGGATCTAACACTGAGTGATTCCTGAGGTCCTAGACTTTTGGGAGTCTCTGATATCCAACTAAGGATATTTAAAAAGAGTGTGTAGCAGAATAACTAGTGAGCTACTAATCTGTTCTCATTGTATCTTTCTTTCCCCATTCCACAAAGACTATTTTCATGTTCTTTTGTCTCAGGGGTATTTGTGTTACAGGCCAGAAAGCTGAAGTTACCTGAAAAGCCCCTCTTCCTAGCTCTTGTTCTGAAAGCCAAAACTCTTTGAAGAGATTATGCTCCCTCACTTGATGGGGGTGAGGGTAAAAAAGTTGTTCCTGGGGGCGGGGCAGGGAGGGAGGTTGATAAATCAGCCAAAGAACCCACTAATGATTGGGGCCAGGACTGGGTGCTCCCTGAGAACATTCTTTTTTAAAAGTCGTATCTTTTCAAGTTTTTTCTTTAGTTAATAGGTTGACAGGATTGCTATGAAGAAAGTGATGAAAAGATATTTTAATTTTAATAAACATGTAAACTATTACATAAAAATGTTAATGGTCAGACCCAGGGAGAAATCAGTCTTAGGGAGGAGCCTTTCCAATCTGTATGATCCTTTCCCCCCACAGACAGCGGAGGCAAAGGCCTCCCCTGGATGTAAGGAGTGGAGCTAAGACCCTCAGCCCTGACACAGGGCCCTGGTGTTAGAACTGGCCTTGCCTCCTGATAGAGCTAAAAGAGGCTGTCCAGGATTGTGGTGTTTCTATGAAGAACACTCTCAACTGAGTGTCGCACAGGAGCAGCTGAGACCACTGCCTTCAAGAAAACCCAAGGGCTTGAACAATGAGCACTTCTTTTTTATTTTCCTTCCTTAAATAGTTTATTGTCAAGTTGGTTTACATATAACACCCAGTGCTCATCCCAACAAGTGCCCTCCTCCATGCCCATCACCCCCCTTTCCCCTCTCCCCCACCCCCCTCAGCCCTCAGTTGGTTCTCGGCATTCAAGAGTCTCTCATAGTTTGCCTCCCTCCCTCTCCCCAACTATTTTTCCCCTTCTCCTCCTGCATCATGGATCAAGAAGACATGGTTTATCTATACAATGGACTACTACATGGCAATGAGAAAGAATGAAATCTGGCCATTTGTAGCAACATGGATGGAACTTGAGGGTGTTATGCTGAGCGAAATAAGTCAGGCAGAGAAGGACAGATACCATATGTTTGCACATATAGGTGGATTAGGAGGAAGTTAACAGAGGACAATGAGGATTTCAGTAGCAATCAGGGCACTGACATCAAAACCTCCTCCCCATTTATTCTGGACTGGCCAAGACCTCCTCCCACTGTGAAACCTGGCAGCCTAGCAGAAACACATGCACATTTTATAGCTATCTCCTTATGAGGCATCCTGTATGATTAACCCTGGCTATCTTTCTTAAAAAGGGATTGAGGCCCTTATTACAGAATCTTAATATATCAAAAATGGTAAAACTAATTAATACTAGACAAAAGGCCACGGGCAAGCACAGTTTATAAATGTCAGCTGTATCAAGTATTGGTGATGGACTTTATTCTTAGGAACATTTAAACTATATTATTAAATGATTACTTTGAGAACATTTGATGGTTACTCACTCCTTAAGTATTTAGAGGAGCTCCCTATGTGCCAACACACAAAATATTAATCCTTAAGGTATGAAAAAAAAAAATTGTTCCTACCCTCAAGGAGTACCCCATTTCGTCTGGGAATAAGATGAACCTAGAAAATGCTTTACAGAGGTATGCTATTTTTCTATGGCAGCCTTACTGGTAGCAAAATGGCCAAAGATGGACCAAATCACTGACTTTTGGGGACTATATGTGAATTTCTGGATTTTATTCAAACAATAATGGAAGAATATACTTCCCCTCTTGTTACAGTTTCAACCATAAGAGTTATGAGTCTCTAAATGGATTTCAAGGAATCAGTGAAGTGAAGGGGAGACTTATCATATTTGATCTCCTTCCAAACAGTTTGAAACTTGTTTCCGTGGAAAAAATTAATTTTTGTTGTTTTTTTAATTTTTTTAATGTATGTTTCTGAGAAAGGAGAAACAGCATGAGTGGAGGAGGGGCAGAAAGAGAGGAAGACAGAATCCAAAGCAGGCTCCAGGCTCTGAGCTGTTAGCACAGTGCCCAATGCTGGGCTCGAACTCACCAACTGTGAGATCATGACCTGAGCTGAAGTCAGCTCAAATTGCCACTGACAGATGACAATTTTCCACTTCTGCCTACATGGCTAGCACATGTGAGTGAGCTCCAATGTGGCATCCTCCATGCCCCACTAAGACAGGAGGGGGTGAGCAGTCACAGAACTACCCTACTGCCTTGACAAAACCAGTGAGCATGGTCGTTGTGGTTCTCCCCCACCCATTGGCTAGGGCAGATGAGGATCAGAGATCATGGAGTTCTTCTACTCCCTGGATAAAGTCAGCAACCATGGGACTGTGACACTCTCCTACTCCCTGACTGAAGCTGGCAAGCATAAGGGGATGCGACATTCTACTACCAGCCTAAAGCTGGTGTACATGCACAAACAAGGCACTTTCCTGCTGCATTCCTAAAGCCTGAAAGTGCATGAAGTCAAGACATTTTCCCACTGTCTTTCTGAAGTGAGTGAGTGTGCCCAGCCCCTATATTCTGCAGCTGTCTAGCTAAACCCATCAGGTACACACAGTCTACACAGGGGGCACTCCTTGGTCACCTAGTCCTTGGGACCAAAAGGTCTTGGTTCCTAAACTCCACAGGAAGATAACAATGGGAAAGACGGTTAGTTCCTGGCATGCAACTACCCCCAGAGCACTGCACATACAGCAGACTGAGACACAATCTCAGCGAACAAAACGCCTATTTACTTAGCCTGGAGCTTCAGCTTAAGGGACAAGCTTCAGACTTTCCACACACCTAGAGGCTATGGAGGCACTCCCAGGGAACATAAGAAGGGTGACACCATCCTGATACACCCTCTTGACCTCATAACAGCTCAGCAAAAATTCCCAGAAAAGGGTTTTTCCACTCATCTGGAGTCTCAGTTTTTGCAACTATCACCCAGGGAATATCTCCAGAACTCCTGGTTTGGAGCCCAGCAGGGATTACAAACGCATCCCAACAGGACTGTATATATTTGCATACTTTAAAAGTTGCTGCCTGAGGGTCTGGCTCCCAATCATCCAGAAACTAGGTGCTAAATGAGATTCCTCCCCTTGGATCACTGACAGGTCCTGGCACACCCTCGACAATGGGAACATGTCAAAAACAAATCAGATGGTTTAGACAATCACAAAGGTTTGAGAGGCAACCAAGAATCAGGGCAAAGTTGTACAAGAAGGATCACCTCCTACACAAAACCAGCCCTTCATGACTAAGTGAGGTAGCTGTTTTACCTAGTATATAGAAACAACACAGATAGTACAGCAAAATGAGGATAGTGAAGCAAAATGAGTAAACAGAGAAATATGTTTCAAGTAAAAGAGCAAGAGGAAACCTCAGAAAAAGACCTTATTGATACAGAGATAAGTAATCTACCTGATAAAGAATTCAAAGTAATGGTCATAAAGATGCTCACCAAACTCAGGAAGAATGAATGAACACAGTGAGAACTTCAACAAAGAAAGAGAAAATATAAGTACCAAACAAAAGTCACAGAGCAGAAGAACACAGCAATTGAAATGAAAAATACACTAGAGGGGTTCAACAGCAGACTGGATAAAGTAGAAGAATGGATCAAAGAAAAAATATTTTTAAAAGGTAGATAGCTTAAGGGACCTCTGGGCCAACATCAAGTGAAATAATATTTGCATTATAGGGGTCGCAGAGAAAGAGAGAAAGGGGGAAAGAAGCAGAAAACTTATTTGAGGAAGTGATGGATGAAAACTTCCCTAACAGACACCCAGGAGCAGGAAACCCAGAATTCCAAACATGATAAACCCAAAGAGAACTGTACTAAGACACGTTGTAATTAAAATGTCAAAAGTTAAAGAGAGACTCTTACAAGAAGCAAGAGAAAAACAAAGTATTTCATACAAGGAAAGCCATATAAGGTTATCAGCAGAAACTCTGCAGACCAGAAGGGAGTGGCATCACATTCAAAGTGCTGAAAGGAAAAAATAGTCCTACCAATAATATTCTACCCAACAAGGTTATCATTCAGAATTGAAGAAGACGTAGAGCTTTCCATACAAGCAAAAGCTAAAAGAGCTCATCAGTACTAAACTGTCCTTGAAAGAAATATTAAAAGAACTTCTTTAAGATGAAACAAAATGGTACTAATCAATAATAAGAAAATATAAAAAAGGAAACCTCCTTGGAGAAAGGTAAATATATAGTAAAGATGTGGATTAGTCACTTTTAAAGCTAGTATGAAAATTAAAATATAAAGGTCACATAATTAACTAAAACTATAATAATTAGTTAAGGGATACATAAAAGTTGTAAAATAGGACATCAAAAGCACAAAATTAGGGAGCAGTAAAAATTTAGAACCTTGGAATGTGTTCAACTTTAGAAGTTACTGTCAACTTAACATAAACTAGTATGTTATTGTCATTACTAAGATGATATATGGGAACTTCACAGTGACCACAAAGCAAAACCTTATAATATACATACAAGGGAAAATAAGAAAAGAATCTAAACATAGCACTAAAGAAAGTCATTAAACTTAAAGAGAAAAAGGAGAAAAAGAAAGGAAGAGAGAAACTAAAAAAAAAAAAAAAGGCCAGAAAACAATTAACAAAATGCAACAAGTACATACCTATCAATAATTACTTTAAGTGTAAATGTGCTAAATTCTCCCATCAAAAGACACAGAGTGACTGAATGGATAAAACAAACAAACAAAAAACACATATATACCACCTATAAGAGACTCACTTCATGAGTGAAGATGTCTGAAAGTAAACATATGGAAAAAGATATCCCATGTAAATGGAAATGAAGAGAAAGTCAATATAGCTACTCATATCAGATAAAATAGAGTTTAAAACAAAGAGTGTAGTGGCTCCTGGGTGACTCAGTAGGTTATGCATCTGACTCCAGCTCAGGTCATGATCTCAGGTTCGTGGGTTTGAGCCCCATGTCAGGTTCTATGCTGACAGCTAGCTCAGAGCCTGGAACCTGCTTTGGATTCTGTATCTCCCTCTCTCTCTGACCCTCCCCTTCTCATGCTGTCTCTCTCTCTCTCTCAGAAATAAATAAAAACATTAAAAAAATTTTAAAACAAAGAGTGTAATAAAAGAGAGGATCAATCCAGCAAAAGATATAACATTTATAAATATATATGCATCCAAAATAGAAGCACCAAAATATATAAATCAGATATAAACAGACATAAAAGGAGAAACTGGCAGTAATATCATACTAGTAGGAGATGTTAACACCCCACTTAGCTCATTGGATAGATTGTCCAGACATAAAATCAATAAGGAAACATCAACTTTAAACAACATATTAGGCCAAATGGATTTAATGGGCATGGAGGAGGGCATTTGTGAGGATGAGCACTTGGTGTTATATGGAAACCAACTTGACAATGAACTATTTTTTTAAAAAGGCATATACAGAGCATTCCAAAAGCAGCAGAACACACACTCTTTTCAAGTACAAATAGAATGTCTCCAGGATAGATCATATGTTAGGCCACAAAACAAGTCTCAAGAATTCAAGAAGATTAAAATTACACACGCATCTTTTCTGACCACATTGGTATGAAACTAGAAATCAACTATAAGAAAAAAACCTGATGGGGCACCTGGATGGCTCAGTTGGTTGAGCGTCCCACTTCAGCTCAAATCATGATCTCATAGTTTGGAGTTTGAACCCTGTGTCAGGCTATGTGCTGACAGCACAGAGTCTAAAGCCTGCTTCAGATTCTGTGTCTTCCTCTCTCTCTGCCTCTCCCCTGCTCGTGCTCTGTCTCTCTCTCTCAAAATTAAATAAACATTTTTTAAAAAGTTTTTTTTAACTGAAAAACAACAATTATATGGAGATTAAACATGTCCCTGAACAACTACTGAGTCACAGAAGAAGTCAAAGGAGAAATAAAGAAAAGACCTAGAGAGAAATGGAAACAGAAATATTATATACCAAAACCTATGGGATACTGTAAAAGTGGTTAAAAGAGAGAAATTCATAGTAATACAGACCTATCTCAAGAAATAAGAGAAATTCAAATAATTTAACTTCATACCTAACAGAACTAGAAAAAGAAGAACAAATGAAACCTTAAGTTAGTAGAAGGAAGGAAACAATAAAGATCATAGCAGAAATAAATGAAATAGAAACTAAAAAGACAACAGAACAATCAGTGAAATGAAGAGACATTTGTTTGAAAAGATAAATAAGATAATGAAGGGTTATCTCTTAAAAAGATAAACAAAATAGGCAAACATTTAGATAGATTCAGCAAGAAAAAAAGAAAAAGGTCTCAAGTAAACAAATCAGAAATGAAAAGGGAGACGTTACAACTGATACCACAGAAATATAAAGGATTATAGGAGACTACTATGAACAATTATACACAAATATATTTGATAACCTGGAACAACTGGATAAATTCCTAGAAACTTACAACCTTCCAAGACTGAATGAGGAAGAAATAGACCTACTGCAAATAAGAAATTGAATCAGTAATCAAAAATCTCCTAACAAAAGTCCAGGATCAGATGGCTTCACTGGTGGATTCTACCAAACATTCAAACTAGATTTAATACCTATACTTCTCAAATTTTTCCAAAAAATTGAAGAAGAGGGAATACATTCAAACTCATTTTATGAGGCTAGCATTACTCTGATACCAAAACCATAAAAGGACACCACAAAAGGAAAATTACAGGTCAATATCCTTATGAACATAGATGCAAAAATCCTCAACAAAATATTAGCAAACTAATTTTGCTAATACATTAAAAGAATAATACATTATGATCAACTTGGATTTATTTTAAGTATGCAAAGATGTTTCAACATCTGCAAATCATGATACACATTAGCAAAATGAAATATAAAAATAATGAACATCTCAACAGATACAGGACAAGTATTTGATAAAATTCAATACACATTTGTAATAAAAATGCTCAACAAAGTGGATATAGAGGAAATGTACCTCAACATAATAAAGGCCATTTGTGACAAAGCCACAGCTAATATTATGATCAACAGAGAAAAGCTGAATGCTTTCCCTCTAAGAGCAGGAATAAGACAAGGATGCTCACTGTCATTTTTATTCAACATAGTACTGGAATTCCTAGAAACAGCACTTAGACAAGAAAAAGAAATAAAAGTCATACAAATTAAAAAGGAAGAAGTAAAATTGTCATTTGCAAATGGGATGATGCTATATATAGAAAACCCTAGAGACTCCAACAAAAAAACAAACAAACAAAAAAAACATTTTAAAACCTGTTAGAAATGAATTCAGGGAAGTTACAGGATACAAAACTAATATGCAAAAATTATTGTATTTCTACCCTAATAACAAACTATCAGAAAGAGAAATCAAGAAAATAGTGCCATTTACAATTGCATCAAAAATAATGAAACACCCAGGAATAAATCTAACCACAGATGTGAAAGACCTATACATTGTACAAACTATAAGACACTGATGAAAGAAACTGAAGAAGAAATAAAGACAGGGAAAGATATTGCATGTTCATGGATTAGAAGAACAAATACAGTTAAAATGCCTATGCTACCAAAAACAATCTAGAGATTCAATGTAATATCTATCAAAATTTCAGGGACATTTTTCACTGAACTAGGTAAAATAATTCTAAAATTTATATGTAACCTCAAAATCCCCGAATAGCCAAGACAATCTTGAGAAAGAAGAACAAAGCCAGAGGTATCATGCTCCGTGATTTCAAACTATACTACAAAGGTACAGTAATAAAAATAACCATATGATTTCACTTATATGTGGAATCTACAAAAAATAAAAACAAACAAAACATAATAAAATCTCGACTCATAGATATAGAGAACAGATTGGTAGTTGCCAGATGGAGTGGAGTTAGGTGGGATGAAATGGGTGAAAGAGGTGAAGAGGTACAAACTTCCAGTTATAAAAAAAAAATAAGTCAATGGGATATAATGTACAGCATGGTAGATGTAGTTAATAACATTGTGTTAACTTTGTATGATGACAGACGGTAACCAGATTTATTGTGGTGATTGTTTCACAACGTATGCAAATGTCAAATCACTATGCTATACACCTGAAACTAAAATGCAGTTGACCCTGAACATGGGTTTAAATGGTACTTTCTCTTCCTTGTAATTTTCTTAATAACATTTTCTTCATTCTAGGTTACTTCATTGTAAGAATATGGTATATAATACATATAACATACAAAATATGTGTTAATCAACAGTTTCTGTATTAACACAGGGCTTCCAGTTAATAATGGGTTATGAGTAATTAAGTTTTTGAGAAGTCAAAAGTTGTACAAAGATGTTTGGCTGCACAGGGGTCTGCATCCAAGTCCCCATGTTGTTCAAGAGTCAACTGTAATATCATATGTCAATGAGGCTTCAATTTAAAACAGAAAGAAATGCTGGGATTCACTGGCTTTCTAAAGTACAAGTGTTGAAGCAATTGATTAACTTCAGGCAGAAAGCTTTACCTTGCTTAAAATGACTAGAAACGTCCATTCTTGGACTGATTTGACAAAGAGTTCCACTCATGACTTGAAGGACTTGAGTGACATCTTGGACCATGCAGAGTTATGAGCCATACCTCTTGACACAAGGTCCAGAAAATTCATTATGGATGCTGTTGGAAAAATTTAAAGTCTCCTGACCAGGCTACCATTGTGGAGAGGTGTCTGGAGAAAGACAGCTGTGTGCTCCTTGAATTGTTGGAGAGAGGTCATCTGGAAGCCAGAGCCAAGACTGAAAAAGCTTTGCTGGCTCTTGTGCAGGCACAAATGGGCAGACAAAAAAAAAACAAAAAACAAACAAACAAACAACAAAAAAAAACAACCTTGAAGAATACTTCTGTTGGATGACTTTAAAATTAAAAAGCATGGTCTTGATTCTTTTGTAATGACAAAGACAACATTAATGATTCAGACATTGATGAAAGTTGACCTCATTAAATCAAAGACAAATAAAATATTACATGATTTCAACTCAGAGTGTTTTTAGAGAATGTTGTATTCTTTGATGCAAGCCTGTCCTCATCCATCAGAATAACCTCTGAAAACTCTAACCCTTCTGTTAGCAAATACTACTGTAAGTAGAATTTGCTATCTTTGTTACTACTAAAGTGAAAAGTCTAAATTGATTGGATGTCAAAGATATTTGCATTATCATGTCAAAAGAACCACTCTATAATTTTAATCTCTTTTTCTAACCAAACAACAACAATCTTATGAAACTCACTTTTTAAAATATTTATTTATTTTGGGGAAGAGCACAAGCCGGGGAGAGGCAGAGAAAAGGGGATAGAGGATCTGAAGCAGGCTCTGCCCTGACAGGCTGACAGCAGTGAGCCCAATGTGAGGCTCAAACTCAAGAACTGTGAGATCATGACCTGAGCCAAAGTCAGACACTCAACCAACTGAGCCACCCAGGTGCCCCTTATGAAACTCACTTGTGAACTAAATTACATTTTACTTTTATTTGCACATGATGACTTACTAAGGTTTTTCAGGCAATAGCTATTAACTTTTGCATGCAAACTGAGATTAAGAGGATCACGAAGACTTTTTAAGTACGGTTTTAACATTCTAACTATGTGAAGGATATGGTTGCAATGCAGCAAAATAAATCATATGCAGAAAACATGTGTAACAAAAAAAAAGAAAGAAAACATGTGTAACATGTTTATGTGCATTTTTCTGGAGAAGACATCTATAGCTTCTGTCACATTCCTAAAGACTACCCACCCATTCACATATACCCCTAGAAAGGATTGAGAATCAATGACCTAGTGGGACACCTTGGTAGCTCTGTTGGTTAAGTGTCCAACTCTTAATTTTGGTTCAGGTTATGACCTCATGGTTTGGTTTATGAGGTTGAGTCCCTCAGTAGGCTCTGTGTTGTTAGCACAGAGTCCGCTTGGGTTTCTCTCTTCCCCTCTCTATGTCCCTCCCCACCAACCAAAAATAAATAAATAAACTTTAAAAATTCACTAACCTAGTTAAATGTACATTTTCTGATGGGCTCTGAATTAGTAGAAAAGAACAAACCCAAAGTCATATTTGGTGGCTTATCATAATACAGTAGACATTTTTTATCAACTATCTATGGATTTGGGTTAAATGAAGTTCTTATTCTTTTCTTTTCCTTCTTGGTCCTCAAAGTCCATGTCCGTATTTCTGAGGTACAAGGCAATTCTAGCAGCCTTAAGCCTGAAATCCATGGGATACTTATTAGGGATCTTATGATAGCAAAATGTATTTAAAATAATTAACCTTTGAACCAAATATTAGAGCATAAGGATACATTGCCATTCAGTTCTTCAGAAGACTCATAGCTAATAAAGAAAGACTTAAAGAGAATAAGGACAGATGAAGTCAAACAGAGAAGACATTCATTCAAGACAACTTTCCCAGAGGGCCAAATACCCATACACATAGACCAAGGACATGCTCTCTTGATGGGTGTGTGTGTGTGTGTGCACACACGTGCACACACACACACACACACACACAGCCATATTTGTATGAGCATGTGAAATGAGCAAACAGCAGTGATTTTTTCCAGCCGAATGCATATCTTTGAAAGTGGAGAGTCAGCCCTGGTGATGCTAATGGAGTGGAACATAAATATTGGCAAGCTAGTTGTCAAATAGAGGCTTTTAAAGGTTGGAATTTTTCAAGGGAAATGTTAACTGCAGTTAAAGGGCCCAAGTGGTCTTAACCTGATCTCAGAATCTAGAATTTCACTTGAAGTTCTAAACACCCAGGACTGTTATGCTAAATTTAGCCTTCCCAGCTCTGCAAATGACATTTTGGAATGTTTGGTCCATAACGATAAATCACCACACTTGCTGAATATGGGGTTAGAAGGGGACTAGCGGACATAACCAATTAATATATCAGCCTCCCAAGCATTCCTGGAGCAGAGGTGAGGGTGCAGGTCAATAATGAACTATTTAACCACACTTCAAATAGCAAGTGCTCTCACCCCTAGCCAGACCTCCCACCCTCCCCCATCCCATACACTCAGCATGTCTTTGCTTCTCGACACTGCCACCGTTCCAGAACATACACATGCCCCAAATCAGCTCAATTTTTACCTTCCTGAGACTTTCTTCCTCAACTCCCCACAACCACATCCATCTCTCCCTTCTCTAAATTCTTCTACATCTTTTATTCTCAATCCTGCTCATTGGATAACCCAACTTTCTATCTTTCCTGTATTAACAGCTAATAACACTTAATTGAATTTTTACTATGTGCCAGTCACTATGCTAAACGCTTTATAGGAATGACCTCATTTAATCCTCACAGTGATCCTATGGTATAGCTTTTATTATCATTCATAGAAGAGAAATGTTCACATGAAGAAACTAAGGCTTAGAGAGGTAAAGTAAGTTTCCCAGGGTCCACGACTAATAAATAGTAGGCCATGCAATCAACCAAGTTGTCTGGCTCAAAGCCTGTCCTTTTAATGGTAAAATGTATAGCTGCTGAATATGTGCATATACTATCTACCCAGCAACATTTTAAGCACCTCAGGGCACCTGTATCACATTTCCTTCATGTGACCCACAGAGCTGGCATTGTGCTATATTCAGTCAATCAATACTTATTGAGGGAATAAATGAATTAATAAGTGAATTTAAAAAAATCAATGCATCAGCTGAAAAACCTAACAAAAATTAATTGATTTGGACCTCCAAATAGCATGCAGAATCAGGGAATCAGGGAAAAAATGTTCCTGTTACTACATTTGGCAGTAGAAAGCAGATAAATTGCTGACTTGCTCCCTTGTGCTCAGCCCAGATTTGGAGCTGGGGAATAGGTCTCTGTGAACAACCATGACATCCCTCAGCTTTGTCCCTGGAAGCCCTCCAACCCCTAAAGTCTATCCAGATCTTCAGAATCCACAAGGTTCACTGGAAGAGAAAGAAATAGTACAGAAGTTTGCCAGTGCTGAAAACCAATTCTTCCCTAGACCCAACACTGCCCACATCCATGTATTCATTCATATACACTCAGAGAAAGATGATTCTAGTTAGTTTACTTCAATAAATGTTTGTTAAGCATCTAGCCCAGATATTCACAAACTTGGCTACACATCACAGTCATTTGCAAGACCCGAAAAATTACTGAGGTCTGGGCCCCACCTGAAACCAACGGACTCAGAGCCCAGGCACTGGGATGCAATAACAATCACCTGTGCAATTCTGATGTGCAGCTGGGGTAAAGAGCCACTAACATCCATGCCAGGCACTGTGTGCCAGGAGCTGGGTCACAGAGATGTGAATGTGAAAAGGGAAGTTTGCAGAATAGAAGAGTCACAAAAGCAATTGTAATTAAAAACATCATGAAAAATTAATAGTAATGAACACACCATGAAGTGCTCAAACAGCAATAACCACAGCCCACCATGGGATCTTAGAGGAGGGGTACCTACTCCCACCAGAAATTCTTGGGTTGGCAGGACTGGAGGATGCAGATGAATGAGGGAGATGTGTTTACATAATGAGATGCTGGACTGGGTAGAGGTGTCAGGTTGAAATGTATGCTTTCCTAGAGCAGAGGTTAGACCTCCATAAGCTCTTATGTCCTCCCTCTGCACATTTCCAAATGCTCCCAATCTCTGGAAGCAGCTGTGAGTGCATTTCAGAGACACCTGAGTTCCTCTGAATCTCATAAACAGAATGGAAATAGCAATTATTAAGTAGTAGTCCTTGGGATTTAACATCAGCTTTTAAACTTTTTGGAACTTTTAATCAGCCATCAGTAGATATTGAGAGATTTTGCCCTAAATTTGTTCATCTGTAATATAACCATAATAATCCATACTTTTCCACAGATTATGAGGATTCATGTATTCACTAAATAACCATTTATTGAGCCCCTCTGCATTCCAGGCCTGGTGCTAGGTACAGAGATACAATGATGAACAACTACAGACCCAGATCCTGTTCTTGTGGACATCACAGTCTAGCAAGGAAATAATCACACAAATCCATGTGTCGTTACCTACAGAGCACTGTGAAGGAAACATGTATCCCTTAATGCCATGAAAGCACCTAATAGGGAAACCCGGCCTGGTCTAGGGAGTCAGAGAAGCACCCCCCCAAAAAAGTAGCACTTAGGCTGAGATCTGAAAGATGTCTAAGAACAAACGAGATGAAGAAAGAAGAAGAGAACCCAAGTAGGGGGAAGCCTGGGTAAAGGCGCTGTGGTAGAAGTGAACCAGTGCAGGGATTAAGCAAAAGCAAGCTGGTGTGGCTCCAGACAGAGAACAAAGGGACAGTGTGGAACACTAACTGTAAAGGCAGTTGGGGCTCTGCCAGCCACATCCTATCCCAAGGGCAAAGGAAGTCACTGGGAAGCTTCCAACTTGTTACATGATCAGATATGAATTTTTAAGAGCCCCTCTACTGCTAAGTGGAGAATGGACTGGAGAGTTAAGAGTGGATCTGGATGAGCAAGTTAGGTTGTTACTAAAGTGGTCCAAACCAAATGTGGCCAGGTTTAGTCCTGAACATACAAAATTTGAGTTTCCAGGTGCAAAAGAGAAGTGAATTGGAGACAGCATATGGCCCATAAATGGTCAAGATTTAATTAATGTTATATAGTTATTCAGGTATATGAAACAAGGCTACTATCTGGAAAGGGAAATAGATTGTTAAATAGATTGCTTTTGACACTTAAACCTAGGTAAGCAGTGACAATTCCACCTTCCTTAGATCATGATTTTGAGTAAGGCCATCCATCAGGGGAAGAAGGTTGATCCAAGAGCTGCGGAGGGCCCTCCAGAGTGCCCTTGGTAGGCAGCAGGTTGACCCTGGGAAGGAGCCAATGAACCAAGCCACGTTTCTCACTCTGGGACAGCTGCAGAGATGCTGCCCTCATGCTCAAGAAGGAACTTGCCTCCGTGTAGCTACACTTATAATTCCAAACATACTAAGGAATAACAAATTCCAAACTCATAAAGCCTTGGTCTGGCTGAAGGAGATGAGGAAGATAAAGGCCACCATCCCTGGTCCAGAGGAGTTTCTGTTGGAAATCTTAATTAACGAGAGTTCCTAAGGTCATAATCTAGGCAAGCCATGTACAATCAAACAGCCGTGTCCCAAAAGGGGTAACCAGGGACCTGTTTCTCTTACAAACTGGCCGGTCTCCTTATAATAAACTTTATGTTCTTAGGAATGTAATTCTATAAGGTTGTAGATGGAGGCACCCACGCCCCACAGGGGGTTCATTGCATGGGAGCTGTCAGCAGAGGAAGATAGAGAGCCCAGAGGCTCTTGATACAGTCACCATGGCAACCAACCCAAATCTGGTCCATTTTATTCACAGACAAAAAACCCAGTTCAGTGAACACTGTAGGAAAGTAGGAGCAGTTTAGATTAACCAGGCTATCTTCTGGCCCCAAGCAATCTGCAGGATAAGACCTTGCATTAGGCAAAGGTCTTCACTGTGACAAAGCAGAGGATTTGTTAAGCTCTTTGGATCTCAGTGGGCCCATTTAACTTCTAGTGTGGGATAAAAAATTACTCTTCTCCAGACAGGTGGCCTGAAGTTTCACATGAACTCAGTTTGAAGTGGTAATGGTCACACCACAATAAACAACCATTCCATACCCATTTTCTTCCTCATACCTGGGAGGTCAGGATATTATACAATCAGCAGCTTCTGATCTCTGACTTACCAGGTAAGAAAACAGATCACATTTTACAAATATGGAAACATGTCCTGGAATTGGCTTGAATATTAACATATATTCACATATATGGTATCCCCCTTTTTCCTTGATAATGAGAACAATGTCTCTGAGAACTGAGCTAGGAGAAGCAGCAAGAGTCTTTTCAAGTAAACATCCAACTCATTCATTCACTCATTTAATTTCATTTATATTTATTGAAATCCTACTCTGTGTCATAGGGTTACAAAAATGACTAAACCAGGACTCTATTCACAGTTCAATGAGGGAAAAGAACTTAATTAACAATAAATAATAAATAAAATATGCAAATGTGCTAGCACTGTGTAAGGCAAAGTAAACTGCAAAGGCTCAAATAAAATGGAAGCTAAATCTTGCTCATGCAATAGTCCCAGACACAGGGTCCCCAACCATACTGACAAGAGAGTTCACCACCTTCAATATGTGGCTGCTATGACATTCTGGTTGCTATTCTATGGGAGGTTTCATGCACCAGACTTGGAAGGGCACACATCACTTCCACTCAAATCCATAGGAGAGATTTTCACTACATTTCGCACCTACTTGTAAGGAACCTGGGAAATGTAATGCATGGCAGCACCTGTGTGCACTGCTACGCTCCTATTGCCAGAGAGAGAGAGCAGAATTTAGAAAATGAGTCCTCTCTGACAATAACAAAGACATAAACGAAGTTTTCTAGAAACAGAGAAGAGCCTCTAGGAAATACCTATCATACTTAAAAATATGTCAAATATCCATGAAAGAAAGATTTTTACTTATAATTCAGTAAGTGCTAACTATAGCAACAATGAACTGTCACTTTCCCCTATTAAATTACCAAAAATAATGAAAAAAATAACAGTGGTTATCATTGCCAAAGGTCCAACAAAAGAGATAGTTATGACTACCTAAAGCACTAATTAGTACAATCTCTCTGAAGGGCAGTTTGAAAGTATGCATGTAGCAAATTTTTTTCAAAGTCACAACAATAAAGGAAATCAAATATATAATACTGTAACCTCTTTCATTTATCTATATTTTAGCCCGGCTTCTAAGCACCTACTTTCATTCAAGAGAGAAAATTACACTTGTCAGTTCAAGGTACCAGTGACTTCCAATTTAAAACCCAACTCTTTGGAAGGAAAAATCCATCAAATTCAGGATTCCCTCTACAGGTGGCCTCTAGGCTGGAAATAGGTTCTCCACAGAGGCCTCCAAAAGGAGTACAGCCCTGGAAATACCTTGATTTTAGACTTCTGACCTCCAGAACTCTGACAGAATAAATGTGTTCTTTTAAGCTACTAAATTTATACCGATTTGTTGCAGCAGCAAAAGGAAACTGGTGGCCCTTTTCTTTGCTCCCCAGAGCCCTCTCACCCAGCATATTGATCCTAGAGCACAGAATGATGTGCTCCAGGAATGTGGAGCAAGGGGTAAGCAGTGCAACCTAACCCGTTCAGGGAGACACTCTCAGGCAGAGCCTGAGCCAGACCTGTCAGAACTGAATTTGCTGAACTCAGAACAGACATTCAGGCCACAAAGAGTAATTGCAGACCCAAGGCAGGAAGGCAGGAGTGGTAGGATTTATAGGTCATGGTAGGTGAAGACAACTGGCCAGACCACAGCGGTGGCTCAAAGATAATCCACAGATCTCATGAAGAAAGCAGGGTATTCCTAATGCTTTGAGATTGTTGTCAGGACAAATAGGACCCCTGCCATCTACTGATGGCTTGTGCTAGAGGCAGAATCCTGATGGGAAGTACCAGGGCAGTGGCTGTAGGAGAACACAGACACTTAGTAACTATGAATATGTGATGTGTGAGCATTGAGCCTCCTTTGGAGAGAACCTCCATGTCCTGCCCATGCTTTGCCCTGCTCAACCAAACAAGTCACTCAACCTCCTGGGCTTCACTCACTTCTGTTTAAAAAAAAAAAAAAAAAAAAAAAGGCAGGGAGCCCATGGATGGAGAACCTAGTGAAATCCTGTGTTCCCTAACAGCGACTGGAACCTGGCTATCTATACCAGAAATAACATCTATTTGGACACACAACAAGGCCTGGTCACAGCCTGGAAAGCTCAGCTCCATGTGTTAAGCAGGGACATCCACATACGCTGATGTTCATGAGGGATAGTTGGGGATAAAGTGGTATTTTAGTTGGTCTTTTTTTTTAATAGTTTATTGTCAAGTTGGTATTTTAGTTAGTCTTATCTGTGGGTAGACAATAGAGGACAGACTGAAGACATGAAAACAGAAAGGAAAGTACTCACTGGAAGGGGTATGTGAAGAAAGTGTATTGGACAGGAGATGAAAGCAATGTCAACCACATTTCCAAACACTGGTTGTGTAAGAAATTATTCAAAAGGCTGGTCTGTGGCCTCTTAACATTCTCTAGTAGGGTACTTTTATCACAAGGTTTACTGAGATCAAGAACTGGACAACAATTTTAACATTCTCTTTTATTTAAATACACATATTGAACAGCTGAATATAGCACATATTAGTGGCATGATCATTGACTAGAGTAGTTAAGAAATCAATTCCAATGTCTTCTAGTGCATTTCTGGGTCAACTCTGCCATGGACTAAGACAGAGTCTGACCCTTGGCACTTCAGTGAGAAAGACCGGAGGTCAAAGCAAATAGAGATCCAGATGTGTCCAGCAGAGATTAAGAAACAACCAGGACCCAGAGATAAAAACAGGCAGCAAGTCAGAATTGTTGGTCATTTCACAGAAGAAGCAACATAAAGCACAGGCCAAGAAGATCATGAAGAAAATGTCTGCCCTAACCTGAAGATTCTTATATACTTCCTAGTGGGGATGGACCAAGACAAGGGTATAAGCAGCACAGGGCCCTTAGGTAAAACCAATTAAGTGACTACACCTTAGGAAGCAGTAGTAAAGCCACAACTGCAGAAGATACATTGTCACAGCCCCTTTCTAATTCACCTTGTATTTTACCATGGTATCAAGTCCCATCAAGGCCTGGGAAACAATCCTAAGAATACAGAACAGTGTAACATCAAATGCCTCTTGAATCCAGGTCCTATAGTTGCTGGTAGCTTCTCTGCATTTGAGGCTTCTTCGCCAGCCATGAAAAGGAACCATCAGAAGGATAGAGAAGTGTGTCCTCTCTACTTCCCTCTCATTCTTCTTCCCTTCCTTTCATTTGGCAGAAGCAGAGAAAGAAGAAAAATCATGCTGCTTAAGTGTGAAAATTCCATGACTCATGCTATTCTTCAGTGAAAGTAGCTTTCTTCTCAACTCCTAGAGACATCTTCCCTCCAGTCAGGTGTTTCTCACAGTAGCTGCTGGCTAGGTACTATTTGAAATTTGCATTCTTTGTTACCCACACAACCTACACATGTTAAACTGTTTCTGACATAAGTAGTTCCCAAAAGTCTTTTACAAAACATTTGTATCTCTTGCCATGGACTATTTTATCCCAACATTTAAACATGGATTTTACAGCATAAACGTAAAGCGACCTCCTCACACAGACACATCCTTGGAGTGTGCAAGAAAGAATAGAGGGGATGAATAAGGACCAGAAGGCACAGTGCTGGGAGCGTCTACCAGCTGGACTTCACCAGTCTCTGAAAGAAAATAGAGTTTTTAAGAAGTCTGGGCATGGCTTAAGAAAGGATCCCAGGATGAAGTAAATGGCGTGAATAATGCAACAGCTATTCTCAGACTCAACCTGGTAAAGCCACATTTACAAGGTATTCAGAATCTGGAAAGAGGCAAAGCATGGGATCCTGGGTGGTAGCTGCAATGCATGAACACTGATCAGGCCAGGTGTTCTCTGCAGCAGAGAGCTATAAATGAGCAAAGGCAACCTTGAAAGAAAATATCCAGAATCCACCAGAGAAACCCAGATAACCAGAATGAAGATAATAGTCTAGGTGAAGGCAAGGGAAAAGAATAGAGGCCAAAACTGTAGAAGAGAGACACACCTGGGTTTAAGACCTAACTCCAGGGGCGCCTGGGTGGCTCAGTTGGTTGAATTTCCGACTTCGGCTCAGGTCATGATCTCACAGTTCGTGGGTTTGAGCCCCACATTAGGCTCTGTGCTGGCAGCTAGCTCAGAGCCTGAAGCCTACTTCAGATTCTTTGTCTCCCTCTCTCTCTGACCCTCCCCTGCTCACATTGTCTCTCTCTCTCTCTCAGAAATAAATAAAACAATAAAAAAATTATTTTAAAAAAAGACCCAACTCCACTGCCAAGTTGCTAACATCAAACAGGTAATTTATTATGAAAATCTATATGCCAACAAATTGGATAACCTGAAAGAAATGGATAAATTCCTAGAAATATATATACTACCAAAACTGAAACAGAAATAGAAAACTTGAACAAACCAATAACCAGCAAAGAAATTGAATCAGTAATAAAAATTCTCCCAACAAACCAAAGTCCAGGGCCAGATGATTTTATAGGCAAACTCTGCCAAACAGTTAAAGAGTTAATACCTATTCTCAAACTATTCCAAAAAATAGAAAAGGAAGGGAAACTTCCAAATTCATTCTATGAGGCTAGCACTACCCTGATACCAAAACCAGATAAAGACTCCACTAAAACAGAGAATTACAGGCAAGTATCCTGGATCAATATGGATGCAAAAATCCTTAACAAAATACTAGCAAACCAAATCCAACAATACATTAAAAAAATCATCCAAAGTGATCAAGAGGGATGCAAGCGTTGTTCAACATTTGCAAATCAATCTATGAGATACAACACGTTAATAAAAGAAAGGATAAGAATCATATGATCATTTCAATAAATGTGGAAAAAGCATTTGATAAAGTACAACATCCGTTCATGATAAAAACCTTCAAAATAATATAGGCCATCCACAACCAAAACTATCTTGAAAAAGGAAACCAAAGCAGGAGGCATCACAGTCCCAGATTTCAAGATGTATTACAAAGTTGTAATCATCAAGACAGCATGGTACTCGTACAAAAACAGACACTCAAATCAATGGAACAGAATAGACAACCCAGAAATGGACCTACAAACATAGAACCAACTAATCTTTGACAAAGTAGGAAAGATTATCTAATGGAATAAAGACAGTCTCTTCAGCAAGTGGTGCTGGGAAAACTGGACAACAACATGCAGAAAAATGAACCTGGACCACTTTCTTACACTATACACAAAAATGAACTCAAAATGGATAGAAGACCTAAATGTAAGACAGGAGCTATCAAAATCCTCTAGGAGAAAGCAGGCAAAAACCTCTTTGACCTTGGCCACAGCAAATTTTTACTCAACACATCTCCTGAGACAAGGGAAATAAAAGAAAAACTGAACTATTGGAACCTCATCAAAATAAAAAGCTTCTGCACAGCAAAAGAAATAATCAGCAAAACTAAAAGGCAACTGATGGAATGGGAGAATATATTTGCAAACAATATATCAGATAAAGGGCTAGTATCCAAAAGCTATAAAGAACTTATCAAACTCAACACGCAAAAAAAAAAAAAAAAAAAGAGATCCAGTGAAGAAATGGGCAAAAGACATGAATAGACACTTCTCCAAAGAAGACATCCAGGTGGCCAACTGACACTTGAAAAAATGCTCAACATCACTCATCGTTAGGGAAATACAAATCAAAACCACACTGAGATACCACCTCACACTTGTCAGAATGGCTAACAGTAACAACTCAGTCAACAACAGATACTGGTGAGGATGTGAAGAAAGAGGATCTTTTTTGCACTGCTGGTGGGAATTCACACTGGTGAAGCCACTCTGGAAAACAGTATGGAGGTTCCTCAAAAAATTAAAAATCGAACCACTCTACAATGCAGCAATTACACTACTAGGATCAAGGGATACAGGTATGCTGTTTTGAAGGGGCACATGCACCCCAATGTATATAGCAGCACCATCGACAATAGCCAAGGAATGGAAAGAGCCCAAATGTCCATCGATGGATGAATAGATAAAGAAGATGTGGTGTGTGTATGTATATATACATATACATTGCCGAGTATTACTCAGCAATCAAAAAGAATGAAATCTTGTCATTTGCAGCAACGTGGATAGAACTACAGGATATTATGCTAAGCAAAATTAGTCACTCAGAGAAAGACAAATATCATATAACTTCACTCATATGAAGACTTTAAAATACAAAAGAGATGAACATAAGGGAAGCAAAAATAATATAAAAACAGGGAGGGGGACAAAACATAAAAGATTCTTAAATATGGAGAACAAACAGAGGGTTACTAGAAGGGTTGTGGGAAGGGGCTTGGGCTAAATGGGTAAGGGGCACTAAGGAGTCTACTCCTGAAATCATTGTTGCACTATATGCTAACTAACTTGGATGTAAATTTAAAAATAAATTAAATAAGAAATCAAAAAAGTATTTTTAAAAAAGAAAGTCATAAGGAAAAGAAACACAAAAAATACGTAAATAAAAATAAAGGCCATACACAGAAAACCCACAGCTAATATCATCCTTAATGGGGGAAACCTGAAAGGTTTCCCTCTACAGTCAACAAGAAGACAGAGATGTCCACTCTCACCACTATTATTGAATATTAACTATTCAATTATTATTATGTAAGTCCTAGTCACAGCAATCAGACAACAAAAAGAAATAAAAGGCATCCAAATTGGCAAGGAATAAGCCAAACTTTCATTATTTGCAGGTGACATAATAGCTATATATAAAAACCTAAAGGACTCCACCAAAAAATTGCTCGAACTGATACATGAATTCAGTAAAGTCACAAGACACAATATCAATATACAGAAATATATTGCATTTCTATACACTAATAATGAAATAGCAGAAAGAGAAATTAAGGAATCAATCCCATTTATTATTGCACCAAAACCCAAAAGATACCAAGGAATAAACTTAACCAAAGAGGTGAAAAACCTGTATTTTGAAAAGTGTAAAACACTGATGAAAGAAACTGAAGAGGACAGAAAGAAATGGAAAGACATTCCATGCTTATGGATTAGAAGAACAAATATTGTTAAAATGTCTACACTACCCAAAGCAATTTAGAAATTTAATGTAATCCTTATCAAAATACCACCAATATCTTTTGCAGAGCTCGAACAATCCTAAAATTTGTAGAAAACCACAAAAGACCCCAAATAGCCAAAGCAACCTTGAAAAAGAAAGAAAGCCTTTTTTTTTAGGTATCACAATTCTAGACTTCTTCAAGTTATATTACAAAGCTGTAGTAATTGAAACAGTGTGATACTGGCACAGAAATAGACACATAGATCAATAGAACAGAACAGAAAATCCAGAAGTGAACTCACAACTGTATGGTCAATTAATCTTTGACAAAGCATGAAAGAATATCCAATGGGAAAAAGACAGTCTCCTCAACAAATGATGTTGGGAAAACTAGAAAGCAACATGCAGAATAATGAAGCTGGACCATTTTATTACCCCATTCACAAAAATAAATGCAAAATGGATTAAAGACTGGGAAACCTGAAAGCATAAAAATCCTAGAGAATACAGGCAGTTGACATTGGCCATAGCAACTTCTTACTAGATATACATCCTGAGGCAAGGGGAACAAAAGCAAAAATAACCTATTAAGACTTCATCAAAATAAAACATTTTTGCACAGTGAAGGAAACATCAACAAATGGGCAAAAGACATGAACTGGCATTTTTCCAAGGAAGATGTACAGAAGGCCAATTGACACGTGAAAAGATGCTCAACATGATCATCATGGAATTACAAATCAAAACCACAATGAAATATCAATTTGCATCTGTCAGAATGGCTAAAATCAACAACTTAAGAAACAGCAGGTGTTGGTGAGGATGTGGAGAAAGGGGAACCCTCTAGCACTGTTGGTAGAATGAAACTGTGGAAAACAATATAGAGTTTTCCTCAAAGAGTTAAAAATAGAACTACCCTATGATCCAGTATCTGCACTACTAGGTATTTACCCAAAAATACAAAAATACAAATTTAAAGGAATACATGCATTCCAATGTTTATAGCAGCATTATCCACAATAGCCAAACTATGGAAATAGCTCATGTCCTTCAACTGATAAATGGATAAAGAAGATGTGAAATACACACACACACACGGGAATATTATTCAGCCATAAAAAAGAATGAAATCTTGCCATTTGCAACAACATGGATACAGCTAGAAAGTATTTTGCTAAGCAAAATAAGTCAGGCAGAGAAAGACAAATACCATATGATTTCATATGTACATGGAGTTTTAGAGGCAAAACAAACAAGTATGGGGCAGGGAGGGAGAAGTAGGAAAACCAAGAAACAGACTCAACTACAGAGAACAAGCTGATGGTTACCAAAGGGGAGATAGGTGGGAGAATGGGTGAAATACGTGATGGGATTAAGGAGTGCACTTGTGAAGGGCACCAGGTTTTGTATGTAAGTAATGAATCACTAACTTGTACACCTGAAACTAATATTACACTGTAGGTTAACTAAATGGAATTTAAATAAAAACTAAATAAACTAAATAGATGAAAGAGGTAACATTACTATTGATCATATAGAAATAAGAAAATTATGAGAGTATTATGAATAATAATATGCCAACAAATTGGATAACCTAAGTTAAACAAATTCCTAGAAATAGAAGGAAAAAAACTGGTCACTTAGCCTCCCTCAGTCAGTTTCCACATCTATAAAACAGTGTGGAGAATAACAGAAGTGATTCATATGAAGCACTTAGTGCAGTACCTAATACGTAAGTGCTCAATAAATGTTTGCTAGTTTTGTCCTCATTGCCATTCTCATCACTATATTTACTGTTATTATTATTAGAGAGCAGGACCATGTCTCATTCCTATTTAATCTCCAGTGCTGAGCACAGAGCTGGACATATAAAATTCTTTCAGTAAATGTATGGAATGATTGAGGGCAGGGCTGGCTTCAGGGACATGCAACTTGTGGAGTCGCCAGAGCCCTGTGCTTAGAAGAGCACTATGCTTGGTTTAATGCTTTGCTATGCCCATCTTGAAATTCTTAATTTCTGAACGAGGGACTCCACATTTTCACTTGCTCAGGGTCCCACAAATTATGTAGCCAGTTCTGAGCGAGGATAAGGTTATAGGGAAGATAAAAGGAGGAAATTAAGCAGGAATAATTTGGAGGGACAAGAAATCTGCAGAGAGGCTATTAAGAATTATGGTGTATTTTCTCACCAAGTATTTCCTCTCCAGAATAAAAGAGTCTTCAGTGGATCCAGCAACTGTTCACATCCTGAGTTTTCATCAGTCGTCACACGTGCCATAAACTGGAGAGACATTTACCAAAAATGTGTGGGACCCAACCTGTTCGTAATCAATAATATTTTCAGAGTTACAAGTCTTAAGTCCAAGAGACCAAAATAATAAGGAAGAAAAGCCAATTCAATCCCAACACGTTCTGGATGCTGGCTCTTGGTTTTGTTCTCTATTATACTGGCTAAGAAATAACAAGCATAATACATATACTTTCACAATCACAATCAATATTTTAAAATCATTTTTTCCTCTCAAAACACATGACCCCAAACCATTACAGCTCATGTATTACCAGGCATTCTACATCAGAACTGAGACTGGCTGCCTCAGTCCACACCCTTACTTGCTGGGGTCAATAGTTGCACCTTCATAAACCAATCTTTTCTGGTTGTGCAGTTCTGCCCACCACACTGTCACAAGTTGCTGCTGACGCAACATATGCTTCATTGTTTACAATGACATGAATGACTTTTTAAAAGGTGGGGCCATTTAAGCCCCTTTAGAACAACTTCTTTCTNAAACTATTTGAAAAAAAAAAAAAAAAAGAACAACTTCTTTCTTTGAATATGTCAGGGGTGGGGACCATATCAGTAATTCGCTCAACCTGTGGCCTGTCCTGGCCAGGTGCAGAGGACCCAGGGATGAGGCTGACACTACTTCTATTCTTGCACAGCTCATAAAGGAGCTAAAACAACCCACAAATACAGGCCAAAGACAACAGTACAAGATCCTAACCCAGGCAGGGGGAGAAGCAATCATACTGGATGAGAGGATATCTGAACAGAGTTTTGTAGAACAAGCAGGGGGAAAGGATGTTCTGGGAAAATAGCAGCAGCACATAGGGTATAGACTAAGGAGAACTTGGCTTGCTTCTGGGGATTTAGGTGCTTCCTCACCCAGGACTTTGGGTGTATAGGGAACAAGAGGAAAGGGCAGAGCAGGGTAGACAGGATCTCCTGAGCCAGGCTGTTTGTTATTTATCTGGAGAGCAGAAGGAAAACTGTAAAGTATTTTGTTTTGACCTTATCAGTCCTCAGTTTGTTCTCAGCATTCAAGAGTCTCTCATGGTTTGCCTCTATCCCTTTCCCCCACCATTTCCCCCCTTCTTCTCCCCCTTGTTCCTCCGTTAAGTTCCTCCTAATCCTCCTATACGTGCAAACATATGATATTTGTCCTTCTCTGCCTGACTTATTTCGCTCAGCATAACACCCTCAAGGTCCATCCATGTTGCTACACGTGGCCAGATTTCATTCTTTCTCATTGCCATGTAGTATTCCACGGTATAGATAAACCACATCTTCTGGATCCATTCATCCGTGGATGGACACTTAGGCTCTTTCCATGTTTTAGCTATTGTGGAGAGTGCTGCTATGAACATTGGGGTCCATGTGCTCCTATGCATCAGCATTTCTGTATCCCTTGGGTACATTCCTAGCAGTGCTATTGCTGGGTCATAGGGGAGTTTTATTGTTAGGTTTGTGATGCACAGAGATACAGCCTATCTGCAGGTTAGATAGGGGGATTGAGTTGGGAAAGGGGCTATGCTTGAGCTCTGGTTTTTAAGTTAGCTTTTATCTGTTACCAGCTTAGAGGGTATTTGAGGCAGCTGCTACAGGTCAGGAGAGGAATGTTGCAACAGACCTAGATGTTTACAGGAGATTTTTAGGAAGATTTGCTCAGCTGAGTGTGATGTAACCCTCTCCCCTTCTCCCCATGAAACTTCCTGTAAATGCTATATTGTCCATCATGGCTTTCAGAAGGATTGCATTTGGGGAGCAGGTGTGACAATATGCAAAGATGAGTTTCACTGCAAGATTGGGATTTGATGGAGAATGATTGAAAGTTCAGTTACTTTCAGATTCTATAAAGATCACTCAGGTGAAAGCCTGGAGGATGGACTGGAGCAGATGGCAGTCTGAGATTGGAAATGAGAAAAGCAGAATAGAGACTCCTACAGTTGTCCTGTGAAAAGACTTAAGGGAGCGACTATGGAATAGAAAAAAGGAGCAGAACTGAATGATATCTAGGAAACGGAAGCCATAGGATCTTGTTGCTAACCAGATATAAGAGTTAAAGGGGAGGAACCAAAGATGCATCCAGAGACCCCAGAGAACAGAGCCTTCCCTCTGCTAAAACAGGGAACACAAAACAGGGCAGTTTCTTGTTTGGGATATGGTGATTTTGAGTTATCTGTGGGACATTCAAATGAACATGTGCTGCGAGCAGTTGGATATATGGACTATGCTAGAAATATCCACCACCATATCTCACCTGGATTATTGTATTAGCCTCCTAAGAGATTCACTGTTTCTGCCTCTGATCTCCTACCACTCGAGTCTCAGCAGAGCAGCCAGTGTGATGTGATAAAACATGAGACGAAATATGGTGCTTCTCTGCTCAGAACTTCTCAAGTGTTCCTATCATACTGAGTTGGAACCACAGCCTTTACTGTATGACCTTCCTTCTCTAGTCCATTCCATCATTTTGCCTCCTCACTGTTCCTCCCTGGGACCTGTGCAGATAGGAAGGGGGTTGAGGAAATTTCCCCTTGGAGGCCCCTGTTCCCCTGAAAGGTAAGAAGTGGATCATCTTCTCAGAGTATTTTGGAAGATGGAAGGATACAGTCCATGAGGAAGGGGTGAAGGTGAAGTTCTGGAAGAGCTGCCATCAGCTGCTACTAAAGATAAACATAGAGAACACAGGAAATGCCTCATCTCCTCTCAGAGAAAAGCATAAAGACAATTACATGGACTGCCTTTACATTCAATAAATCAAATTATCCTAAGGTATGAGAAATTACCCATTGCCCACAAATACTGGGGCCAAAGCCAAAAAAACAAAAACAAAAACAAAAACAAAAAAACAAGGACATAAACTTTAGCATGAGAAATTAAATTGACTTCAAAAGCTTCTGATATTCATATTAATTACATATATTCTAGGTAGCCTTGACTCAAGAAATTAAATTTTGGTCTCAGATTAGGGCCCAATTCCTGTCTTGACATAATAATTTACATTTATAAGTATTGTAAATGTTTTATAGTATAATGATTGGAAGTGAGAAAAACCAGAATGGAGACTCCTATAATTGTCCTGTGAAAATAACAATTAATATGTCCTTTTATATAAAAATATATTAATATTTATATAATATAAATGTTAAATACATATAAACTCTAAAGTACTTTTACAACAATGCAGAGAGGCACTGGAACAGGTATTAATACCCCTTTCGCAGGGTATTAGAGCAGTTAAATTGCCTAAGGTCAGTGACAGGAGCCAGACCTAGGCTCTACCCAGCCTGTTTGGCCACTGCTTTCAACTAACCCACTGACTGCTTTTTCAGCCTGATCTTCAAGCTCTTCTTTTATAAATGAGTGGTCCCTGCCAAAGAGGATGGGGCTAACTGGCATAAGGAAGGAATTGACTTGGGACAATACCGTGACATATAGAACAGTGATGCCCTTGAGCTGATGGTGATTCATAAGGTCGCTACATTTCTGCCAAGCAAGCATAGGGTGGGGCACACAAGAGTCATTCAGTGGCTCCAGCCCAGGGCCCCCTGAGAGTGTCTGATCACCAGCTCAGGCCTAAGGCTCCACCCCACAGGGTCTCTCCCGATGTATGTCCAACTTCTCATAAGCCTTTCCTGATGTAGCAATGATGAAATCTTACACATTTGTTCCCCAGCCTGAAATATGTTTATGCTCCAAAGTTAAGGCTTGTAATGGGTTTTGCTCACGGGAATGATTATTTTAGTGCTGACTTTTAAAAGGCAATTGATAACAAGTTTACCCAGCCAAAAGAGCTCTGGCAATTATCTGCAAATTCAGAATCCGTGAAGAGCCAAACCAGATCATTTAAGACCCCCTGAATCCATTCTGGGGCCAAGATTATCCAAACTGACAAGCTAAAAATGAGATAATTTATGCTAAAATGGTGTTTATGAAATCAAGATGCTATTCTGGGCTGCTGCTGGGAGCTAACACAATCCTTTCTTCCCTTACTTTTCTCCTTCATGGGCTCCTTCTCTTCCCTATTCACTTTCCCAGTTGAGGTTATATGGAAGGAGGGTATATAGATTGTTTTTAGCCTGAAAACTGGGACGGTTTTTAAGTTTTTCATGTGAAGCCTTGAATTACTTGTATTGAATAAAAAGGTCTCCGATGTCAGAGTTTGTTGTTGTATATTTGTTTTTCATCACAGCTCTAGACAGAGAAAAACAAAAACCTCCAAACTAAAATAATAATAGCACAGAAATGAAAATTTGAAAAAAGTAATCTCAGAATTATAAACGTTATAAAAAGACAAAGAACTATTGAGGGTTTGGGGGTGGGAGGATTATAGTACAACCAAAATTTTAAAATCAGCACAAGAACAGATATAAAATCAAGAAACTCTACCAGAAAATAGAGTAAAAGATAAAGAACTTAAAAGAGAACTAATAAGAAAACTTGAGAAGTATATCCAGACAGGATATCCAGACAGAATAAAAATAAAAACAACAGAAGATATTTTCAGGAAAGTATATAAGAACTGAAGAACTTGAGTTTCCAGATTTAAAAAGTCCACTGGGGACCCAGCACAATGAAGGAATAAAGAGCACACCTCATCATGACATTTTAGAATATTGGGTTAAATGGAACATCCTAAAAAGAAATCACAGTCAAAAGAATAAAAATCCAAAATTCATCCTATTCCCCAACCACACAACTAGATGCTAGAGAACAATGGGGCAATGCTTTCAAAAGTCTGGGGGGAAAGGTTTTCAATGTAGAATTCTACAAATGACTAAATTATCAGTGAATCACAAGTCTAAGATAGGAATATCAGATATCCCAATATTTTTTCACTTAAACAGTTTTTCTTAGAAAACTACTAGAGAAGATGTTTTGGGTAATTACAGGAGGAAACCAAAATATGAAACCAAGAAGGTAAGACATGGAGATCCAGAGAAGAGGGGTCCCAGCCCAAAAGTAAGGGGAAAGAAAACTCCCAAAACAATCTCCTTCAGCAGAGTTGAGTCCTGATCGAGCACAAGAGAGAACTAAGGACTTCCCATCCATGAGCATGGGATATCTTTCCATTTGCTTGTGTTATCTTCAATTTCTTTCATCAGCATTTTGCAGTTTTCTGAGTACATGTCTTCCACCTCCTTGGTTAAATTTATTTCTAGGCATTTCATTCTTTTTGGTGCAATTATAAATGCAATGGTTTTCTTTCTTTCTTTTATGCTTTTTATTATTTTTATTTTNTCATAAAAGCCATCTATGAGAAGCCCTCAGCTAACATCATCCTCAACGGGGAAAAACTGAGAGCATTCGTCCTAAGATCAGGAACACAACAGGGATGTCCACTCTCACCACTGTTGTTTAACATAGTGCTGGAAGTCCTAGCATCAGCCATCAGACAACAAAAGGAAATAAAAGGCATCAGAATTGGCAAAGAAGAAGTCAAATTTTCACTTTTCACAGAGGACATGATACTCTACATAGAAAGTCCAACAGACTCCACCAGAAGCCTACTAGAACTGATCCATGAATTCAGTAATGTTGCAGGATACAAAATCAATGTATGGAAATCGGTTGCATTTTTATACACCAATAATGAAGCAACAGAAAGAGAAATCAAGAAACTGATCCCACTCACAATTGCACACACAGACACACAAAAACCCATAAAATACCTAAGAATAAACCTAACCAAAGATGTAGGAGATCTGTATGATGAAAACTATAGAAAACTTATGAAGGAAATTAAAGAAGACACAAAGAAATGGAAAAAATTCCATGCTGATGGGTCAGAAGAATAAATATTGTTAAAATGTTATTATTACCCAAAGGAATTGTTTTCTTAATTTCCCTTTCAGCTACTTCATTATTAGTGTATAGAAATGCAACAAATTTCTATATATTAATTTTGTATGCTGCATCTTTACCGAATTCATTTATCATTTGGGTGAAGTTGAGGGTTTTCTATGTATACTATCATGTCATCTGAAAATAGTGAAAGTTTTACCAATTTGGATGCCTTTTATTTCCTTCTATTGTCTGAGTGCTATGGCTAGGATTTCTAGTACTATGTTGAATAAAACTAGTGAGAGTGGACATCCTTGCCTTATCCCTGACCTTAGGGAAAAAGCTGTTTTTCACCACTGAATATGAGGGTTTTTCAGATATGGACTTTACTAGGTTGAGGTGTGTAGAATTTAAGAAACAAAACAAAAAGACGTGCCTGGGTGGCTCAGTTGGTTACGTGTCTGACTTTGGCTCAGGTCATAATCTCACAGCTCATTGTTTTGAGCCTCATTGTTGGGCTCTGAGCTATCAGCTCAGAGCCTGGAGCCTGCTTTGGATTCTGTGTCTCCCTCTCTCTCTGCCCCTCCATCGCTGGAGCTCTCTCTCTCTCTCAAACATAAATAAACATTAAAATAAAAAAATTTAAGGAAAAAAGAAACAAAACAAATGAACCAAGTAAAACGGAGACAAATAAAAGAATGTACTCTTCAATATAGACAGTATATTGCAACTTAGTATAGGCAACTAAACTGGTAGTTGCCAGAAGGGAGAGGGGAGAAGTAAAATAGGTGAAGGGGGTTAAGAGTACAGTTATTATAATAAGCATTAAGTAATGTATAAAAGTGTTGAATCATTATATTGCATACCTGAAACAAATATAACACTGTAAGTTAATTATACTTGAATTTTTAAAAAGAGAATGAATGAAAAAAAAGAGAGGATGGAAGAACAGATAGCAATGGCACTCTACTTTGCTCAACTGTGAACAGTATCTACATATTCATCATAACATACTGTTATATGTTGTAAAATATGTTATAGCTATTTTGGAAGGGTGAGGGGTGGTAATAGAGGAGATACTGTGCAAAATGAATTAATAAAGAAAGAGAATAATCACATCATTTACATATATGGAAGAATATCATAAGAAACATTTTCAAAAATGGAGAGGGACTGAAGGATATGTAGGAGACTTCTTTTTTTTTACTATTTAGTATAATGTCCCTATATTACATCAATAAAAATGAAAATCTAAATTAATTTCGTAAAGTAAATTCAAACATCAGTCCATTTTCATACACATAAGAATGATTAAAAGTCTCCATTTAATTCTATTATAATCTCTGAACATCAACAAAGGAGGTGGTACCTCTCCTTTTCCAAGTTGCCCTATAGTATTCTTTACGGGTCTCTGGGAAGAACTTTTTTTTTTTTTTGCCTTTTCTTCAGTGGTAAGAAGAAAAGGAATATTAGTTGAAATGTGTGAGGCCTAAATCAAAAGTGAGATTCCAGGCCTCTTCCCCATCTTCCCACCTGATTATAGACAACACAATCAACAGGAAACCAATCTTCAACCCTATTTCAAGAGTAGACTAGACTTCTGACTAAATAATGCATGATTGCCTGTATATATGAGTCTGAACTGCTGATGGGAGCATAGAAAGAAAGAGGCCACAGAATCAAACTCCACCGTCTTTCTCTTACCTTTCCCCTTGCCAGGAATGCCAACAGGGAAATGGCACTAGAAGACCACAGTTCTCACTCTGGTTGGGCCCAATATTGCTGAAACTTTGCATCCATAGAAGAAGTTTGTTGGACTGAATCTTCCTCAGCCTCCAGAAGACCGAAGAGTCATGTCATCACCCAGGAAAACTAGGAAAGGCACAAAAGGACCTCCACAATAAGTTTTGGTGACCAACGCATATGGAGACCAAAATGACTGCAAATTGCACGGAGGGAAGGATAGGCAGAAGAACATTCTAAAGAGCCAGCAAGCAATGCACCTGCTAATCTTATCCCCAAGAGCCCTGAATGGATGTGAACCAGTGAGTTTGAGGGAATGAAACACCTTCAGAATAAGCAATGAAGTTGAACAACACTTGTGTAGTAAGGAGGCCAACCAAGGGCTCTGCCAGTCCTGATGGTGACAGAAATAGGATGGAAGCTCCAGCTCTCTCAGCAATATTCCCTATTAATGATGCATTAGATTCTGTTCCTTTTTTCTCTTTTCTTGAATCATGAAACCCCTGATCTCAAGCCTTTGTCATCTGCTCTGGGGGGGCAGGAGGAAGGGAATAAGTTGATTCATATAGCTAAAGAAACAAGTCTAAATCAATAAAAACTAAAGGAAATAAATTATAAGAAGCAGCCATTAAAGACCCTTCAAAAGGATAAAATGGTTTCAATTTTACTGTGTCTCACTCACTTCTTCCCACTTTCTCCCCAGATATACCTGCATCTATATATTTATACAGTTTTTTTTTATTATTTAGTTAATATGAATTACAGGCCTCATGCTTCCTCCCTTCTAAATCCAAAATAAGGAAGCTTTCTCTTTTCTCTTGCTCTCTTTTTTTTTCTGCTCCCCCTCACCAACACGATTTACATTCTCAATGTAATGTATTAAAAAGTTGACAGGGACGAAAGGATTCACACGATGTCTGCTAAGAAACCCAATTTCCATGATGAATTGCCCGAAGCCCCTGAATCACAAACCATTTTTTCCGCTGCTCAGAAGTTGGGTTTTTTTTTTTTTTAAATCTTCTTAAAGCCTCTTTCCTAATCTTCGGCTAGAAGAGATGGGTGAAAGGATTTTTTTTCTAAACTAAGGAAAGTATTAGCATCTTGGTTGTTGTGCATCAAATTTGAAAATGCAAGGTTAGTAATATTTCAAATAGGCCATGGTCCAAACCTCTTGATAAGTGAGCGTGCTCTTTCGTGTTCTCTCTCACCTCCTTCCCCATCCCACCCCCTAGTCTTATAGCCAGTAATAAGGAGGAGCTTCAGGAGAAAAGAAAAAAATTAGAGTGATTCTACAAATACCTATCCCCTTTTGGAAAGTTATAGATTTACAAATGAAAGATATCCTCTTTCCTGGAGTTAGCTGGATAGACCATATCTAAGTAAAGATTTCAGCAGCAAAACCCTGACCCAACTCTGATGATATATCTGTCAGCTATGGAGTAGAGGCTGTGATCAGAGCTGCAAGCATCACTGAGCATGTTTTTAAGACATCGGATTTCATGGGTCCAGAAGAGCTCACCCTAGGCTACCCATTACCAGAAGGGTGAAAGACGACACAGCATCCATCTGAGTTTTTGCTGAAGTTTTTCACTTTTCTTTAAAGCCCATTCATTCACAAGCATTCTGGAAATTTGGGGCACTCCTGACTATCTTCAATTTCAGCCTCATATTCTCACTGTGTGCTGTGAAGGAGTCAGTCAGGTGCCACTCCCCCTCAAGGCACAGTTGTGCTTTCCTGCTACCCAAGCACCCTGGCTTTCCCTATGGCACACTCCCCCAGAAAACTTACCAAAAAGGACCAAGCACTAATAAAAAAAGAGAATTAAAGAAATTTTTCTTTAAAAACATATTCAACATTATACATGGGGAAAAAATGGGACTCTGATATTGTCTATAAATTTCCAAAACATTTGATGATGTATTGAGAGAATGAAGAGTCCAGATTGTGGAGTTTAAGTCTGAAGTCACAATCTCCAAATTTGAGAGTCATATGAAGGCTATGAATTCTCTTTCAAGAAAAATTTACAGTAAAGGTATTCAGAGAAGTTTTGCAATTCAAGAGAGGGTATGAACTTGAATGCATGTTTTTACAATGGTAAGAATCTCCATTTTGCAGATGAAGATACTGAGGGCCTCAGAGGAAAAGAAACTGGCCTCAGCAGCAGAGCGGGTGAATGACAGAACTGGGACGTGGTCAAATTTGGTTCCTGATTCATATATTTCCAAGTATGTAACTTCCTTTCAGTATGCACATAATGCATCTGGGTGACTTAAGCAAGGGCTGTGCAGTTTTCCCTAAAGGTTATTTATCCTGAACATTATCTACGCTCTCCCAACCAAAGAGAAGTAACATAGTAAGACATAGTTAGAAAGGGATAGGTGCTGTCATTACCTTTATAGACCAGCTTTAGCATGAAAACATAATGACCCACCTTACTGGAGTCTTCAAGTTGGCTTGGTTCAGAGCTAACAGGATATCATCAGGACTCATGTCTCCCCAGCACCCAAGAAGAGAGGAAGGTAAACTTCACTTGAATGTAGAGATAGTATACTTTAAAGGAAAATCTTTGGGTTGATCATTCATATTTGCCTCCCCAAACAGTCCTTATAATTTTTTTTTGAAGTTTACTTATTTATTTTGAGAGACGGAGAGAGCGAGCAGGAGACCAGAAGAGAGAGAGGGAGAAAGAAAACCCCAAGCAAGCTCCACACTACCAGTGCAGAGCCCAATGAAGGGCTCAAACTCACGAATCACAAGATCACGACCTGAGTGGAAATCAAGAATGAGCCACCCAGGCAACACCCCCCAAACAATCCTTATAGAGCCATTATTCTCATACTACCTATATCCCTTAAACAACGCGATAACTGCAAGTAAATTAAATATAAGTAAGTTGGCAATGCAATGGAGAAAAGATAGTCTTTTCAACAAATGGTGATGGTACAACTAGACATTTACATGCGAAGAAAATAAAATAGGCACATACCGTATACCCTTCACAAAATTAACTCTGAATGGATCACAGACTTAAGTATAAAATATAAAACTATAAAATTCCCAGAAAGTAACACGAGAAATCTAGAAGAGCCTGGGCATGGCAATGGCTTTATAGATACAACACCAAAGACATTATCCATGAAAAAAATAGTTGATAAGCTAGACTTCGTTAAAATTAAAAACACCTGGTCTACTATGATATTATGATATATTAAGACGTATACATTAGGTCTTCACCTCTAGTTCCTGACACAAGAGCTTCTAAAGCCCTTGGAATTTCCTGAGTGACAGTAGTGAGAGAAGCATCTTTGTTATTCAAAATAAGTCCCTCTCAACCATACCTGAGTTCCTGCTAATGAGATGCCTTTTGTTGGGCCCCAAGATAACTTCAGAATGGGAGCTAGTTGCCACAGGAACCAACCATGTGATTAGAGGGCTGAAAGTTTCAGCCCCATCTCTGATCAATGGGGATGAGAGAAAGGCTGGGAAATGAGATAAACATCAGAGAATTTAGTCAATCATACCTACATAATGGAACCTCCATAAAAACCCTAAACAATGCTATTTGGAGAGTTTCCCAGTTGGTGAACAAACGGAGGTACTGGGAGGGGGCCACACCCAGAGAGAACAAGGAAGGTCCATATAGCACCCTGCCCATATCTAGCCCTATGCATCCCTTCCACTGGGCTGTTGTGAGTTGTATCCTTTATAAAAAATTGATAACAGTAAGTAAAGCTCTTTCCTAAGTTCTGTGTACTATTTTAGAAAACTATCAAACCTGAGGAGGAGCTTGTGAGAACTTTATAGCCAGTTGGCCAGAAGTACAGGTAGCCTGGACCTGTAATTAGCATCTGAAGGATCTGAAGGTGGAGGTAGCCTTATGGGACAGAGCTTAACTTGCAAAGTCTGCATTAATGCCAGGTAGTTAGTGTTACAATTTAATGAAACTGTAGGACACTAAGGTGGTATCAGCAGAAAATCATTTACTGTGGAAAACCCACACATTTGGTGTCAGAGTGCTGTGTATAAAGAAATAGACCAGATCTCTGAAAGACATTATCAAGAGAATGAGAAGACAAGCCATAGACTCAGAGAAAATATTTGCCAAAGATATATCTGATGAAAGACTGCTATCTAAAATATATAAAGAACTCTCAGGACTCAACAATAAGGAAATGAACAACTCAGTTTTTAAAATGAGCAAACGACCTGAACAGATACTCCACCAAAGACAATACAGATGGCAAACATGCATACAAAATGATGATACACATCATGTCATTAGGGAAATGCAAATCAAAACAACAGTGAAATGCCACTACTTAACTATTAGAATGCCCCAAATCCAGAACATTGATACCACTAGGTGCTGGTGAGGATGTAGAGCAACAGGAACTTCCATTCATTGTTGATGGAAATGCAAAATGGTATAGCCACTTTAGAAGACAGTTTGGCAGTTTCTTACAAAACTAAACACGTTCTTACCCTAAGATGCAGAAATTGTACTCCTTAGTTTACCCACATGAGATGAATACTTAAGTCTGCACAAAAACCTGTACACAGATGTATATAACAGCTTCATTCATAACTGTCAAAACTTGGTAGCAACTAAGATGTCTTTCAGTAGGTGAATAGATAAACAAATTGTGATATACTCAGACAATAGAATATTATTCAATGCTAAAAAGAAATGAACTGTCAAGCCATGAAAAGATATGAACTAAAACCCGTATCACTAAGTAAAAGAAGCTAATCCAAAAAGACTATATACTCCATAATTACAACCATATGACATTCTGGAAAAGGCAAAACTGTGGGGACAGTAAACTGATCAGTTGTTGTCATGGAAGGGGGCAGAATAAGAAGAGCACAAAGGATTTTTAGGACAGCAAAACTGTTCGGTATGATATACAAATAATACATGTCATGATGCATTGGTAAAAACCCACAGAATGTACAACACTAAGAATGAACCCTAATGTAACCTATTTGGGTGTCAGTATAGGTTCATCAACCATAATAAGTCTATTACATGTTCAGGATTTTATCAACTATCTGTGGAGGAAGCTGTGCATGTGTAGAGACAAGGGGTACATGAGAACTTTTCTGTACTTGCTGCTCAATATTTATGTGAATCTAAAATTGCCCTTACAGAGAAGGACAAATATCATATGTTTGCACGTATAGGAGGATTAGGAGGAACTTAACTGACAAACAAGGGGGAGAACTGGGGAAATGGTGGGTGAAAGGGAGAGAGGCAAACCATGAGAGACTCTTGAATGCTGACAAAACCTGAGAACTGATGGATGTAGGGGGGAGGGGGGATGGGCATGGAGGAGGGCACTCGTGGGGATGAGCACTGGGTGTTATGTGGAAACTAATTTGACAATAAACTATTTGTAAAAAAAATAAAAAATAAAAAAAATAAAAATAAAAAATTTGCCCTTAAACATAAAGTCTATTTAAAAGGAAAAAAATAAATTACGATAAAATAAATGAGTTGTACAGGGCCAGTAGTACCTTTCTATGTCAAAGCCTATGGGATTGTGTTAAGACCACAGCAAAGACAAAGGAAGGGAGGGAGAGAAGAGAGAGAGAAAGAGAGAAAAGGACAAAATTAGAGGTCATATAAGGACAAGGATAAGAAAGAAGGTTGGTTCATCCTCAGTGAGGTAAAATGGAAGAAAGTATTCTGAAGTTAGCCTTCCTGCATGATTTAAAGGTCATTAAAATTGGAAGAGGAAAAAAGTACTAGGTAGTAGTAAATAACCATATTAGAAAAGAAAAAGGAAGATTTCATTTCATCAACTGATAAGCAAGTTCACTGTTGATGGAATAATAAGAAAAGAAGATTCCATCATGGCAAAGAAGTGGCCCTATAGAAAGGAAGTGTCAACAGGAGAGTGTCTTTCATTCACATTTGTGTGACCAGTGCCTAGAATGTGGCCAGCACTCAATAAATTAGAAGGTTTATATTTAGGAAATAACTAAGTAGAATGGGTAGAAATAAAAAATATAATAACCAAAATTTAAAACTCAGAAGAAACAAAGAGAAAGGGACAGAGTAAATTTGTGAAGAGAAAATGGCAAAGAATTTTGAAAGCTATTAAAGATTTTTATCCACAGATTTGAGAATCCCAGAAAATCCCAAGCAGGATAAATTAAAAAAATGTATCCCTCAGACAAATCATAGAAAATTTGAAGAAAACAAAAGATAAATCAAAAATCATAAATTCAGTCACTGAAAATGGAAAGATTACCTTCAAAGAAATGGCACTTAGACAACCAACTTCAGAACAAAAATCCAAACTAAAAGACAACAAAGAATCTTTCAAAGTCCTGCAGGAAAAAAAAATGTAACCTAGAATTATATATCCAACAAAAATATCTTTTAAGAGAGAAGATAAAATGTAGTTTAGAAAAATACTAAAACATTTCATTATCAGCAGATTCTCATGAAAAAACATTCTGAAGGACACTGTAAGCAATAATCCCAGACTGAAGGTCTGAGACACAAGGGAGGTAAAAAGTGAAAACTGAGTCAAAATATAGGGAGAGTTATAAATAAACATGTACATAAATCAGTAATAATAATGCCCATAGGGTTAAAAAATTTAAAGGCATCATTGCCAGAAAGTGATAGTCAAAGCTATAGTGAATGAAATTACAGTACTCTAAGGTGTTATTTGGAAGATGGAGAAAAGTTATTAACTTTTTATTTTATAATTCAGATATGTACTTTGTAATTTCCAGAGGAACTTCTAAAAGAATAAAACAACACTAATACCTACCCTCTAAATTTAGGAGGGATTGGGGCACCTGGGTGGCTCAGTCGGTTAAGTGTCCAACTTCAGTTCAAGTCATGATCTCGCAGTTTGTGGTTTTGAGCCCTGCGTTGGGCTCTGTGCTGACAGCTCAGAGTCTGGAGCCTGCTTCAGATTCTGTCTCTTTCTCTCTCTCTCACTCTCTACGCTTCCCCTGCTCATGCTCTGTCTCTCTCTTTTAATAATAAATAAATGTTAAAAAAATTTTTTTAAATAATAAATAAATTTAGAAGGGGTGGAAATTAAAACCAAAAAAAAAAAACAAAACAAAAAAACAAAAAACAGGGGAAACTAAAATGGAGGAACAAACATAAAATGGACATAGAAAATAGCACAAAAATTCCAAAAGTCAGTCATTATGATGAATATAAACCAACAATGCTTCAATTAAAAAGATGAGGGTTCAGAGGTGCCTGGGTTGCTCAGACAGTTAAGTCTCTGACTCTTGGTGTCAGCTCAGATTATGATCTCAGTTTTCATGGGTTTGAGCCCCATGACAGGCTCTGCGCTGGCAGTACAGAGCCTGCTTGGGATTCTTGCTCTCCCTGTCTCTTTCTCTGTCCCTCCCCCATTGGTGCTAGCTTTGTCTCAAAATAAATAAATAAACTTAAAGAAAAAGAAAGAAAGAAAATGAGGTTAAAAAAAACCAAAAGGATGACTGGGTTGCTCAATTTGTTAAATATCAGACTCTTGATTTTGGCTCAGCTTGCAATTTCATGGTAGTGAGATCAAGTCCATGTCAGGCTCCATACTGGGCAGGGAGCCTACTTAAGATTATCCCTCTGCCCCTCCCCGGCTCACACTCTCGAGTGCTCTCTCTTTCTGTCTCAAAAAAATTTTTTTTAATTTAAAAATTAAAATAAAAATTTAAAAACATAAAATGGAGGTATCTGGGTGGCTCAGTTGGTTAAGCATCCAACTTCAGGTCAAGTCATGATCTCACAGCTTGTGAGTTCGAGCCCCGGGTTGGGCTCTGTGCTAACAGCTCAGGGCCTAGAGCCTGCTTCAGATTCTGTGTCTCTGTCTCTCTCTGCCTCTCCCCAACTCATGCTCTATTTCTGTCTCTCTGTCTCAAAAATAAACATTAAAAAATAAAATAAAATCCAATTATACACTCTTTTCAAAAGACACATAAAATATAAGGATATAGAAAAGTTCAAACTAAAAGGTAGCAGTAGTAAAACTACTAATAAAGAGAAAGATGGGGTAGTTATATTAGTATCAGACAAAACAGAACTTGAGAAAAAAATTCCTAGAGATTGGGGCAGTCACTACATAATAATAAAAAGTTTCAATTCATGAAGAAAACAAAAGATGTTAAGTTTATGTGCATTTATAATATGGCCTAAAATATATAATGGAGAAATTAATATAATAGATAGAAAAGTAAATATCCATCAATTGTGAAGATTTCAACACTCTTTCAAGTGTTTCATAGAATATGCTGACAAAAAATCAGTAAGGATATAGAAGATTTGAAAAACAGGATTGACAAACTTGACCCAATGGACATCCAGAGAACACTATACCCAACAACTACACAATACGCTGCTTTTCACAAACTTACTCCTATATTTACAAAAATAGACCATATGTATAATGGGCCATAAAGCAAGTCTCAACACATTTCTAAGGACTGAGATGACAGTATATTTTCTGACCACAATGCAATTAAACCAGAAACAATACTGAAATAATCTTTAAATTCTCAAACATTTGGGAATTAAAGTTATTTTGTTAAACATGGGTCACAGAGGAAATAATGGAAATTTCAAACATTTCACATTAAATAACAAGGAAATTACTATATAATGAACACTATACACAGAAACCTAAAGGAAATATTGGCCTTAAATGCATCTATTACTTAGGGAAAAAATTGATGAGTCAAGCATCCATCGCAGGAAGTTAAGAAAAGAGAGGGGAAGAAATCTAGAAAAGAGAGAATAGCAGATATCAATGAAACAGAAAGCAAATATAAAAGAGACTGACAGGAGAAAGGGAGGGGGAATAAAAACCAAAGCCAAGGCTGATTCTCTGGAATAAGACATTGCGCAGATAACAGCAGGAAAGGAAAGGAAAAATCAGTTCAGGTGCAGAAGACACCAAACAGGTAGGAGAAAATTATGAGCAACTTAATGGTTACAAATTTGCAAACACACATGAAATGGACATGGTGGCATGCTTGGCATACCTGATACCCAGAACAGATCATTTTTAAGACTCCCAACTCCTATTCAACAAAATTGTTTCCAGGAACAATCGTGTAATCAAACAAATAATAATAATGGCCAGAGAAGAAACACAGTGAAAATTTATCTTACTGAACTTTGTATGCTAGTAAACACATATCCAATTTTTTTCAATAAAATACTATAGGAAAGGGTTGCCTGGCTGGCTCAGTTGGTGGAACATGCGACTCTTCATCTCAGGGTTGTGGGTTCGAGCCCCATGTTGGGTGTAAAGATTACCTAAGAATAAAATCTTTAAAAATATGTTACAGGGGTGCCTGGATGGCTCATTTGGTTAAGTGTCTGACTTAATTTCGGCTCAGGTCATGATCTCACAGTTCTTGAGAGAAAGCCGCATGTCAGACTCTAAACTAACAGTGCAGAGCCTGCTTGAGATTCTCTCCTTCTCTCTCTCTCTGCCCCCCCACTTGCTCTCTCTCTCTCTCAAAATAAATAAAGACACATTTTTAAAAAATATTACAGGAAAGGGGTGCCTGGGTGGCTCAGTTGGTTAAGCATCTGACTTCAGCTCAGGTCATGATCTCACAGTTCATGGGTTCCAGCCCAGTGTTGGGCTCTGTGTTGACAGGTCAGAGCCTGGAAACTGCTTCTGTGTCTCCTTCTCTCTCTATCCCTCTCCCACTTATGTCCTGCCTCTCAAAAATAAATGTTTAAAAAATGTTTTTAAAATTACAGGGAAAAGGGATGAAAAAAGTAATGGAGTAATATTTTTGAATTGTGCTAATATATTTTTAAAAAGAAAATACTTAAATGGGAATCTGTCACTGCAATGAATAGAAATAATTTCTGGTTTTGAGCCTAAACTCCAAGTTTTTCAATGACTTCATCAAAATTGATCTTCCTCACATATCCATACACATAGGCAACTTAGCCAGATTTGTCAAACTATCTTCGCTCAAAGTTGAGCTAAAAATACTTTATTAATTTTGAAAATTGTCTTTCATATGAAGGGATGGATACACAAGCAGTTAGGAAAAGTCTTAAACATAAAGTTAAGTTTGTACGTGATTAAAATGTATCTCCCACAATAAATTCCAGAAAGGTCAAAGCTGTCCATGCCTCTGTTCTTAGGGATCCATTCTAGTTCCTTTTAAACATCTCTATAGATGTTTGTAAACTCCAGAGTGGTCACGTAGAATGATAGAATTCATGTAACTCAAGTTCTATTCCTTTGCATTTCCAATCACTGTACTATCATTGTCAATTTCTAAATTACTATTTAAACCTAGGAACATGTAGTATATTACATGGTTGGAGACATGAACTGTACCCAAAGCAGGCAAGCTTAAATAATTCCAAACTGTCACAAACTGACTCTCATAACAAAGGTTTGAATCCAAATATGTCAAGAGCCAACTCTATAACTGGGAATTCTCCTAATTAACTTTCACATAGAATACAGTTTTTATAAAGAATAAGTTTTTTAAGTGTCAATTTGAAGTTTGCATATATATGTTATTTAAATGCAACAGAAATCTCAGCCATTTTTTTGTAACAACCAACAGAAGATTGGGAGAGGTTTGGAATTTCTGATATTTTTATTCATCTTATTATTGGTTTTGGATTCTCTACAGACAATGCACCCCCTTAGTGCATACATCTATGGTACAATGCTCCCACCACCCTGGTCTTGGTACTAAATGGACAAATTCCTAGAAAGTTAACTTATCAAAACTCCTTGTCACCACAACACACACAGAAGAATGTTCCTAGCAGCACTATTCATGATTGCCAAAACAAAATCAAAATAACCTTAATGTCCATCAATAATAGGATGGATAGTATATGGTGTAGTCATACACGGAGTACTGTATGGCCAAATCCCCTTCAAACAATGCTCTTTTTCTTTGTAACACCTAACACATTTATTACCACATATGCATCCATTTGCTTACTCTCATTTATTGCCCATTTTCCCACAGGTTGGTAAGCTCCATGAAGACAAATATCAAGTCCCAATTTACATTTAGCACCCAGACTAGTGCCTGAGATATGGTATACACTCAGAAGTCATTTCACGCATGCATGCATGAGTAAATAAATAGTGGTTACAGTTGAGCCCTGCTTACCTAAGAACAATTCTGTCACTTTGAGGTGATTCTGTCGTGATTTAATATGTATTTATCTCTTTGTTTTGCCCTTAAAGGAAAACTTTATTTTCCTCACTTCCAAACTTTTCAAACATGGCAATGACTAAAGTGAAATTGATTTATTCTGAGGACTTTGGGTTGTCTAACACTAGTCAGAATATAACACTTATATTAGTGTTTATTGCATGCTGACTAATTGCACTCCAACCCTAAGAGTCTCAATCATATGAGGTAGGTACTAGTGTTATTACCATTTTGCAGGTTGGAAAACTGAAGCAAAGAGTAATTTTTCAAAACTCATACAGCTGGATAAGTGGTAGAGTTGGATTCAAACCCAACAGGCCACACTGTGCTAGGCTGCAACAAATATTCAGGGTTGTAATGAAGAGCATTATTAATTGTAGATTACATCACAAATTGGTAACAAGTTGAACAGAATAGTCTGGGTTGTGTGGTAAAGCAAAGACTGAGCTGATGGGCCCCACATGGGGCCTGTGAAGCCTGGCTTCAGAAAGCCAGTGCTCATGTTGGCTTCCGATAAAGAACCCTTCAGATCCCACCTTTTTCCTGTGCTGAGTAATCATGGTATTTACCTTGAGAAGCCAGGATTGTGTCTGTTGTGATCCTGGCTGGGGGCTCAGAGTTCCTGTTGCTACTGGAGTCATCTATAATTAGAGGATTAAACCATCTCACATTTGGGCTGACTGTGGGCATCCTTGACAAGCATCAGTCTTCCTAATGGGTATGGGTGTCTCTGTGGTTTGTGGCTCCATGTAGAGATGGATACAACATCAGAAAAACAAAAAAGGAAAATAAACTGCAGAAACCTTTCAAGTTTTCACTTCTGCCTGCTCAGATTATATTCCCTTTATCGAACATTTCGTGTACCAGAGATATATGGTCACCCTTCCTTCCTCTGCCTCCCTGGAGACTGGCTGCAGCACAGCATCTACACAACTTGTACCATAATGCACTGGATTATACACAGTCTAGGGACCCTGTCATTCACACCCCCTGGTTTGTTTGGCACAGGTGAAGCATCAGGGGTCTCTTCCAAAGAGGCCCTTCTTTTTACTAGCTCCTCTTGATACACTGGCTTCTGAGCTGAGCTGAGGTACAGGGTCTGTTTTCTGCCCTCAAGCTACAGAGCTCCTCCATTAAGTCCCTAGATCCTTAAATACTCAGCCCCCAGCCTTTCTGATCCCCCTCTGATCAGAGGGAATGCAGAAATGGTCTGAGACAACAGCTTCCCCAAACAAAGAGGGCACAGAGGAACAGCTCAGGTTGTTAGTAAAAATATCCCATTTATGATAGTTCCCCAAGGGATAGAGTCCCCTCAAGAACTTAAAGCATGGTCATCCTTTAGTTTGGGTTTTCAGAGGGAGGCTAACAGAGTTATAACAGGGGGGGGCTTAGGCACCAGTTGTAGATTGCATGAATCACCTATTGCCGTGTAACAAAGTAGGTTGGTGATGAATCCCAAATATAATATATGTAATTCCCAAATTATAACAAGTTTATTACAAAAACATCAAATGACATTAAGGTGTATTAAGGAGAAGATGAAAGTCCCTGATCATTCCACCCACACCCTAAAGATGCCCATTGTTATTAGCTTGTGCGTATATTCAGATATCCCTCCAAAGCATATAAAAATTGATAGATGAATGTTAACAAATTATAAAATATTATTTATACTACTTACAATCTAATTTTCTTAATAATATGTTCTGGACATTTATCTATGTCTGGATAATTTGAAAGACTGGTCTGCCTTATTCCTATTAATGGCTGCATACTATTTCATACTGCAAAACAAACTCACCTCAGTGAAGAGAATCACTATCCATCCAGTCACCTACCAAGTCCTAGTGTATTTACTTCCTGAATTCACTCAAATTCACCCCTTCTCTCATCTCTATCATTACCTCTTGAGCCCAAGCTACCATCTTTTCTCACCTAAACTTCTGCCATTATCTTTAAATAGGTAGCTTTTCAAATTATACATCTGATCAGATCATCAACCTTCCAGTGCCTCTTGCTTTAAAAACATTGTAAGAGCTTCCCTTTGCTCTTGAGATCTGAACAAGATGCCACAAGACCCTTGTGAGGGGGCCCTTGAAGCAAAAGGTCATGCACATTTAAAATTTTGATAATCATCATCAAGCTCTCCAAAAACCCAAGTGAGGTTACATCACCACAAAAGGTACTTGGAAGTGTAAGTGAGAAAGAGACGTTTTTAAACTCCCCCACCTACATCCCACCATCACCATTCTCCTATACCAAAAAAAAACACACAAAAACACAAAAAACAAAAACAAAAAAACCTCCCAACAATAACAAAAACAAAAACAAATAACACCTCTCAGGAACTAAGTGTTGATTTAGCCAGCACTATGTCTTTAAATCCATAAAATAATATGACTTGAGGCAATTTCAAATTAATACAGAAAATGCTGCAGTAGCTTCAACTCTGCCAGCTATGTTTCCACACAAAGGCTCAGTTGGGAGGTAATTACAAACCATAGAATCCTGGGCCTCCTGCAGACCTGAAAGAGGGCAGGTCTGTTTGGCTACTAAGCACTTCCAATTTCAGTATCTCTCAGGCAGCCAGCTGTAGGCTGCCATCTGGTTTGTGAAGGGAAGTCCCTCGATGGTTCCTTCTTCAATCTAGAAAAGTATTTGCTGTCAATTTCCTCTTTTTAAGTGTTCACCGGATCAGTTTGAAGCCACACCTTCCCCACACATTTTCTCCAGGTTAATTCTTGATTAATGCTTAGCAAATTGTGAGGCCTATAAGAGTAAAGTCACTTACACTAGATTCTGATTCATCTCCAACCTACTTCATTACACGGCAATAGATGATTCATGCAATCTACAACTGGTGCCTAAGCCCCTCCCCACTATACCTCTGTTAGCCTCCCTCTGAAAACCCAAACTAAAGGATGATGATGCCTTAAGTTCTTGAGGGGACTCTATACCTTGGGGAACTATCATAAATAGGATCTTTTTAAATTTTTTTTTTTTTTAGTTTTATTTATTTCTAGGAGAGAGAGAGAGAGACAGACAGCGTGAGCAGGGGAGGGTCAGAGAGAGAGGGAGTGACAGACTCTGAAACAGGCTCCAGGCTCTGAGCTGGCAGTCAGCACAGAGCCCGACGCGGGGCTCGAACCCACGAACCGCGAGATCATGACCTAAGTGAAAGTCGGACGCTTAACCGACTAAGCCACCCAGGCGCCCCTCATAAATAGGATCTTTTTAAATAAACTGAGCTGTTCCTCTGTGCTTTCTTTGTCTGGGGAAGCTGTTGTCTCAGCCCTTTTCTGCATTCCCTCCAGCCAAATGGGATAGGATTCTTCATGGAGGAGCCCTGAAAGGGAACTTTGGCTTTAGAGAAACACAGGTCTGTCTTTAAAGCAGGACTCTCAGGTTTATTAGCTATGTGACCCTGAGCTTTAAGGTGAATTAAAATCTCTGTATCTCATTTCACTCAGTTGAAATGAGACTATTACTTATCTCAAACTAAATAATATCATCTGTGATAATCTTGACTTTGGGCTCAATTGTGGGATCTGACAAAAGTTGTATGATGTTTTTAGCTTTGACATTTTTTATAGCTGTTGTTAATTTGTGTTTTTGTTTTCTATTCTTAGCTGTCACCATTCTTTACTGTATCTGGTGAATTGTCAGAACTAAAGAAGTAAAAAGAGGACTTCCTACACTTTCTAGAACAGAAAAGTACATTTGAAAAAACTGCCCAATATTATCACTTTAAAATTTCAAAGCAATCAATCAATATATATAACTATATAAAAATAAAGTATGTCAGGGCTTGAGGGTAAAGGGGGCAAAATGAAATAAAACATAATCTCCTCCTATCATATCTGATGAACTAATCTGAAATTAGTAAATAATAATACTATCAGCAAAAAAAATCATCAACAATAATGGAAACATCCGGGAATTTCAAAAAGTAGTGACCAAGAAGTGAATCAAGTTTATGGTGTGGCTCTGTAAGGTCCTAACATTGGCCTCAGCTTCCACCTGGCAAAAAAGTTGAGTCAACAAAATTCTGAGACTTCCTCCAACAGCCTCCGGTCTGAAGAGAAGACTAGGGGCTGAGCCAAGTAAACATCATAGTTAAAACTCTTGGGATATAAGTCCTCTATCTCTCACAGTAGAATCTTGGGATCTCAGTAAAAAAGCAGTAAAATAGACTTCCAAGGTGCCCGGCTGAATTATGAGGATGGTCTGAAGCCTGTGGATATCCTCCCTAGAAAACAGACACACTCTGACTAAGAGGTCTAAACTCAGAATGGGACCTTTAATAAAATCCCAGAAGATATCCCAGAGTCCAAGTCATACAGCAAAACTAGTCTACCTTCAGAAGTCTTCTCCTTTTTCACCTCTCAAACAGCTCCTGCCCTGTGCCCTGGGGGAAATTGGAAAGTAAATAAAGACACAATAGCTGAGCCTGTATACTGTAGTTGAGAAATATAGATCTCAGTTACAGAAGAAAGGGACCTAAAAAAACTTCATTCACACTCAATCATAAAAAATTGAAGGGCAAACAGAGCTGCCCACATTAAGATGAATAAGATACAATAGATAGATAGATAGATAGATGGATAGATAGATAGATAACAGTTATGCAAATATACCACATCTAAAGGAATGTAGCAACCTAATGACAAAGTACTAGTTTTAGAAGAAAATTCCGTGCATCCGATTTGAGCTACAGAGATACTTCATAAAAACACAAAATCAAGAATCAAGAATATGAAGGCAAAACTACAAAATAATAGAATGAGACCAAAAGAGAGATTACATAGCTAATGAAATAATGTAAAGATCAAAAACACATCATTAAAGAACTAATAATCAAATTAGAAACATCAATGAACAATCCAGGCCTTGTTGACTGAGGAATGACATGAGATAAGAAATAAATCTTGGGGAAAAAATAAAAAGTTTTAGAAGATAATAGAGATGAAGGACATGGTCCATCTAACATAGAAATTGTCCCTGAAGAATAGAAATATAGTTAGAGATATAACATCAGAAAAATTCCCTGCTATAAAGAGCTAATACCATGTGCCAGAAAACTCCAGTATGGGATTATCAATAAGGCATCACCTTCTTGTACTATTGAGATCCAAAGACTATGAAAGAATTATTCAGGTATCCAGCAGTCTCCCAAAAACTATAGATCACCTATAAAGAGACAAACACCAAACATGTAAAGGCAAAAGACAAATATTCACAGCATGAAAGAATTTGAAGGATAAAGCATCTAAGAATCCTTCTTGAAAAACCTAACTAATAACGTATCCACCCAGGATAAAATGAATGGAAGAGCACCAATAAAGGGAACAAAATCTAGTACCCAAAGACAGTGGAACTGTGTCCACAGCCTTATGAGAAAGAAACTGGGACACCAAACCCAGCCAGGTCAATGTGAAGGCAACCAACAGAAATTTCCAAGGATGCAAGAACTGAGAGAGCAAGTAACATGAGTTCGTTTTGAAAAAAAAAAAAACTTGACAAGAAAATCCAGCTTACTGAAAATGAATCAAAATTTTAAAAAATAATTCAGAAAAGCAGAAACTGTGGTATAAGGACAGGTAGGGTGAGGGGGAGCAGCAACTTCATTTAATTATAGATGTAAGACTAAACCATGATAATTATGGAATTAAGGAATTATAAATGTAGAATATAAATGCTTTATACTCTGACATTTTGTTAAAATAATGTCACTAAAAACTCATAAGATGAGGGGAGTGGGAAATGAGGTGAGAGGAAGATTAAAAGTTTTAATTTCCTTATCTTTCATAGCAGAGAGTCAATCAATATGTCTAAAATTAAACATGGATCTTTAAAAGAAAAAAAAAGCTCTAGCTTTCTTAATTTTTTTTTATAATCTTTCTTTGTAACCTTAGGGAGAACTTTTAGGATCTAATATCTCTGTGGTGAAAACATATTATCTGAAGCTCCGTAATTCCTTTGGTTTCTTTTTCTTCTGCTAAATTCAACTAAAATTCAATTTAATGCTTTTTTCTTTTTCTAAAAATATATAGTAAGGCCCAATTTTTACAAAAATATTCTTCATTTTTCATTCCATTTATACACAAAAAGAGCTACCTGGAATGATGTTCACCTGAAGTTACTAGGTAACTTCTTCACAGGATGAGGTGATATTTTGGGGGGTTTTTTTGCTTACATATTTTGTATTTAACATATATTAGATAAGAACAACAAAGTCATTTAGGCTTAAGCACTCAAATACTAGATCACAAAATTGTTCATAAAATTCTCCCATCTCTATATGCATGCCCCTTTGCAGTATGACTTTGCAGCTCCATTATTAATGGGCAGAATCTATTTCTCTATCCCTTGAATCTGAACTGGTCTTATGATTTGATTGTTCTAATCCAGCAGAATGTGGAAGAAATAACACATGACTTCTGAACATAGGCTTTAAAAAACCTTGCAGCTTCTTTTCTCACATTATTAGAATACTTCCCTAAAACTGCTATGTGGAGGAGCCTAGGCTAACTTACTGAAGGAGGAGAGGCCATGCAACAGAGTAGAGCAGTCAAATCCCCCTAGACTAGCCAGCTGACAACAAGCATCAACCACTACATGTGCGAATGAGGACATCTTAGACCATCCAGCCCTAGGAGAGCTACCAGGTGACTAAGTCCAATGAGTGACCCCAGACGAGGCTGGCAGAAAAGCTGCCCAGCTGAGCCCAACACTAATTGCTACCCCACCAAATGAGAAGCAAATAAAATCGCTATTGTTTTAAGCTGCTAACCTTGATTTGGTTTGTTATGCATCAATAGATAACTGATACATGTCAACATAGACTCAGTGTGTTAAAACATGGTCAGGCTTTTGATTTAAATCGAAGACTAAGCACATATATTTGTCTCCCCAGGTATACTGAGTCAACGTTACAATAATATAAAAAGAATAAAATCATAAGAACAAATTCCAACCAGCTCAGGAATAAACCAGTCCGTGGCAAAGAAAATGAGACTACAGTGATTGGCTTGTGCATCATGATTCACCCCCTAGGTCTGGGAGAGGATCAGCATAGGGCTTGGCAGATGCTAAATATCCAAAATATTAGAGGTCTTTCAGAAAGGAAATATGAGGGCCACTCACATCTACTGGACAGTATTATGAAAAACATATTCCACCAAAAATTTTTTCTAAGTAATAGCTAAACCCTGAGAAGTGAGATAAATACTTCATGTGGAATCAAATATCAAATTCATATTTATAGGAGAAAGAAGTGGAAAAGGAAAGAAGAAAAGAAGCGTATATGGAATAAATATAAAAACAGAAAATACTAGCAGTGTACTCATTCAACCACAAGTATTTATTGCGTGTCTACTATGTGCTAGACACTATACATACACAGAAACCAAAGGAAAACATTTGCAAGAAAGAGCAGGTGCCAAGGTTGTCAAATGCTGTAAAGAAGTCAAAGAGACTGAGGACTGACAAAGAGCCAGCAGCTGCAATGAAGGATGGGAGCCCTTGATTACTCTGGAGAGTGCAATTTTAGTAGGGAGCTGGAGGTGGATGTAGATAGTGGAAGTTATGGGGGAAAAAGTGAATTCAGGGGTTATAAGACTACTTATTGTAGAGACTTTGGAGTGGTATAAGGTAAGGAATAGGATAGCAATCACAGGGAACAAGTGAATCAAGTAAAGGCTTTATTAAGGTAGCAGATTTGCTGAAGAGAGAGAGCTCGAGTTTGAATAGAGGGAAAGACAAGTAGATGTATATACAGACTTAAATGTCCTGGGATGAAATGGAGAAAAAACAGGGTCATCTCATTAAAATAGTCCACATCTCTCAGCAAAAGAGGAATGATGTATTTAAAAGATAAATCCCTGTATGATCAATTCAGAGAATCTAAAGCCTAGAGTGTGGCTCTAGGATGTTTTCCATTTTCCTCATCTAAGTAGAAAATCGGGCCCAGGCTAACAGGTTAGGGACACCTAGAGTTGTGTAGAGGAACCACCTATCCCAATCCTGGAGCAGGAAACATCTAAAATGGTTCCGGTGATCTTTACTTCCTGGTATGCATGCCCTTGTTTAGTGCCCTCCCCTTGTGTGTGGGCTAACCTACTGATACACCCCTTACGAATAAAATATGATGAAAATGATGATATCACTTTCAAGTTTGCATTAAAAAAGACTTTGTCTTCCGGTTAAACTTGTTCTCTTACTTACTTCGAAGAAGACAGATACCATGTTCTTATCTGCCCTAAGGGGAGGACCACGCGGCAAGAGACTATGGGAAGGTTCCAGCCAACAGTGAGTGAGGAATTGAGGTCCATCAGTCCAACAACCCATGAAGAACTTAATCCTGCCCAAAGCCTGGTGAGCGAGTTTAGAAGTGAATCCTTCCCCAGCATGACCTTGAGATTACTGCAGTCCTAATCAACACTTTAACCGCAGCCTGGTAAGAGATCTTCAACCCTAGAAAATCACACCTGGATGACCCACATAAACTGTGAGACAATAGGTGTTTCTTAAGTTACTACATTTGGGGCAATTTGTAACATAGCCATACATAACAATTACACCTGGTATCACAGTTCAAACAAGATCTAACAAAGGATCTCAACAAAGGGTTTCACTGGACCCCCTGATAATAGCCCCTAGAATTACAGATAATCTCCAAAATACCATTTGTTCCCTCTCAAGACTATAGAATAGAGATATTTCCAAGAATAGAAATATACTTCGTTTAAACTCCGTCTTTTTCCATGTTTATAAATTCTCAGAACCATTTTACTTATCCAAAGACTAGCTTCTTCCAAAGGTAAACTGCCTCTCATATGAGATTTCCTCCTTTTCCCATTTCCATGCTCCTGCCCCACTGGAATACTGATCATCTTAGCTCCCAAAGCCCCTCATTTCTTTAGAACTCGCCAGTGTCAGTTATCTATTATTGTGTAACGAACATAATGACTTAAAACACCATTAATGTATTATTTTTCACAACTGTGTGAGTTGCTGGTCTCATCACTAACTTATGCAGCTCGGGGGTCTGCTTGACATCCAACTCAGCTGGGGCAGCAAGGACAGCAGGTATTTCTGCGCTTCTCTCTTCATGTGTTTTTTTAGCCTCAAAGAGACAATACCAAGCTGGATTTACATGCAAGGTGGAGGCAGCACCTGATGTGCTGATGCACAAGTATTTATCAAGCTTCTTGCTTTATGGATGCTGATGTCCCATTGGCCAAAGCATGTCACATGACTAAGCCCAGCATGAATGTGGGAGGGAACTACAGGAGCATGGGTAGTGCTGGGGGCACATGGATTAAAATTACTCATTGGAGGTGAATTAGGAGGGGCAAACTACCACACTTCTTAACTCAGTCCTAACCCCCATTCCTAGATTAGTCTTCCCCAAGCACCTGTTCCATTATCCCAAACGCTTGCTCAATCCTCTCTTGGATTCAATGAGGCATTAAACAATTTCTCTCATACCCACCTTGTGGATAAAATGTGGGAAAATGTTACATTTAGGGAAGAAGCAATCCTGCTGTGTTAACATGCTACTCATTGGTCACATCTGAGAATAACAACCAACCAGAGGACAGCCAGGATAGGGAGGGCTCTCAAAACCAACTCTTGTCTAAGTATACAAACTATCCTTCATATCTTTATCCCTAGTCCCTGTATACAGTGTGTTAGGTCTATGAATACTTCATGGATGGATGGACGGACGGATGGATGGATGGATGGATGGATGGATGGATGAATTAAAGCAGGAGTACTGAATGAAGAATTCTTCATCAGAGCAGTGGTTCTCAAATTTAAGCATTAATCAAAAGTACTTGATGGAGGACTTGTTGAACCACAGGTTTCAGGGACCCACACCCTAAGTGCAGGGAGGAAAACTGAGAATTTGCATTTCCAGGTTACTTTCCAGATGATGCTGACATTGCAAATTGGTGACCACACTGTCAGAACCCCGGACCCAGAGAAGAGGGAAGAGAAGATCGAGGGAAGGCATGCTATCATTCAAATATCTGAAGAACTGCTGTGGCCCAGAGAAAGCTGATTTGTTCTACATTGTTTCAGACTACAAGTTTCAGAAAGTTACCTGGGATAGATTTTGATTCAACTTTAAAACACATTTTCTAATAACTAGAGTTGTGTAACAATGGAATGCCATCCCCACCCACCTCTTTTCCTGTCTTCCCTTAACTTTCCTCCCACTGCCATACTCCTGTTCCAATAACAAGTTTACACCCTGGCTGAGAGCGTAGATCTCGCATTTCTACAATCCGAAATGTCCCTCTCACAGGAACCAAATGTCAGCAATTTTCTGAATACAATCTTATGAGAGGAGAGAAAGAATCTGGCTCTAAAATGTCCATTTGTCTCATTTTGTGCTGTAATATTATAATGAGTTTGGGTTCCATTTGGCCATTTCTGTATGTTTATACCATACTGCTAATTTCTAATAAAAAATCAAATCCCATTTTCACATAACACTATTTTGTTTCCCTGTGGAATTATACGAACATTCGTAACAATTTTGCTTTTGCACAGTGTGCCACACAGGAAATGCTGATAACACAATTTCTTAACACACACCAAGTACACAGGTTACACAAAAGCAGAATCTATTTTAGCTTTCTTGAGAGGCTGTTTAAAAGTTAAGTTCCCCTTAATGAAACAGCAAGAAAAGGGGCTTTGCTTTTCTTCTCTCAGCATCCCGGCTTTCCTCTCTTTGTGGGCTTATGATGTTTTCCTTCTTCCTCGTGTTATCTGTGTTTCCTGCTCATCTCAACTTGATGACATGTTGCTGAGACAACTAAGTCGCTAACCTTCTTAACTTGGCTTTTGTTATATGCTTGCGTGTGTTTAGGAGGGATATTTTCATTTCTCTTAGAACACTCTGTGTCTGCTCTGAGGAGGGCTATTAGACCTGAAGGCAGGGAACAAGGGAGTCTTTTTAAGTGCTTGCTATTCAAATCGCCCTTTTATTTCCTTTAAGCCCATCATTTGTACAGGGTAGGGCACTGGTGGAAGCTTCCCTTGCTGCCTACAGTCAGGATTAATTTACTCAGTGATGTCCTGTCTATTCCAGCCCAGACTCCTTTAGGGGAGGAGAAGGTCTGAGGACAAGCAGCACACAAAGTGTCCATCACATCACTTCCTTTATTTTGTCTTTCATCCCCTTGCCAGAAGTGGGGAGACAGCTTAACTGTAAAATAACTACTCTGCTGTGCCTTCATCTATTTGGTTATCAGATAAAACAAGGTTTGGACATAAACAAAACCCTCACTGGCCTAACTCCACATTGAGCTGTCTATACTACTAAAATAACCCATTTATTTGCCTGGGTTTCCTCCCTCTTCCACACCACCATCTGCTGCTCCCCTTGACATCTAACCTCTGTCTTTTCTACCTTTGCCTCCTTCAAGTTAATCTTCCCCTTCACATAGTGATTGTACAACAGAGAGCTCCTCCTGCGGCACAAGTAACTGGATACGAACTACAGATCCTAGAAAGTCATTTCTTAAGACACAATTACTTAAAGGTCATTTTCAAAGCTAAAGTTTAACTCAGTTGATACAAACTCACCTAACAATTTAAATTGAGATGGAAAAAGAATATGGAATTTAGTAACAATTTTTAACCCATCTTCAAAATATCTTACTTGTCTAAATTTTTCACTTTTCTGGCAAGTTGGTACTTTGGTTATTCATTTGTTTCTTTGACAGTTGTAATTTCAGGTGTCACCTGCATAGATGTCCCCAGATTTCCAGCTTCTAGGGTGTCCTTTCCCACATCCAGAAGATATCCAGCAATGCCTTCTGGGACAATGCTCACAGCCATCCTTGACTCCAGTTTCCTCCCTCTGCTGAACTCTCAATGTCTGTCTGTCTGTGTCTCTCTCTCTCATGGTGGGTCCTGTGGTAGGTCTCTTATCCAAGCTTCTGGTTGATTTAAAGGTGAACCACAGGCTCTTTAACTCTACTCCCCTGAGTCAAGCACCAGCCAGGATTGGTGTATAAAAGAGATTTACGGAAATTTGGGATTGGGATCAGCTGAACCACAGTATACACAACAAATACTTTTCACTGCTTTGCTTCTTCCCAGGACCAAATACCTGACCCAACTTGCAGCAGTGAGGCAGTTCCAGCCCTCCACATGCACTCAGGTAAGGGCTGGAGAGAGAGACAAATTGTCTTTTGAGCAAGTAAAGAAGATCTTGAAGTTCCTAGAAAGAGCTGAGCTTTCTAGGAAGGAAAAGGAATTGTGATTTCCAAGATCTAGAACCTAGAGCATTTCAACACTAATTGTGAAATAAATTCAAGAAGGGAGTAGAATGCAATAATGACAGAAGAGTCATTTTCCTGCCTCACCAAAAAAAAAAAAAATTTAATAAAAATAAAATACCAATCTGGTCTTGGGGAGAAAAGCCTGAAGAAAGAAGGAATCTGAAAAGAAAAAGGGACCAGTGCTGCACTTTTCAGAGCAACACCTGGGAGAGAGTGCCAGCCTCATAAAGAGGTCCTACATAGGAAAAGCATGACCAGGTAGCCATGTTACAAAATGGGACCATGTCCACAGGGATCTCCTTACAAAGAGGCATACAATTCTCAGTGAAGCAAGAGTTTGGGTTTACTGATGATCAAAAATGTGCCCACTCTAGTTACAATCAATCACCCTTTTTTTAATTGAGATAAAATTCATATAGTCTAAATTCACCACTTTAACCATTTTTTAAAATGTTTTATTTATTTCTAGGAGAGAGAGAGAGAGAGAGAGCTTGAGCAGGGGAGGGTCAGAGAGAGAGGGAGTCACAGACTCTGAAACAGGCTCCAGGCTCTGAGCTGGCAGTCAGCACAGAGCCCGACGCGGGGCTCAAACCCACGAACCGTGAGATCATGACCTAAGCGAAAGTCGGACGCTTAACTGACTAAGCCACCCAGGTGCCCCCCACTTTAACCATTTTTATTGGTGACGACCTCCCTCCCAGATCCATATATGCTCCCAGAGAAATTGAGATTCTTGGACACTGAGGATGAAAACACGGAGAGTAATTTTTACATATCAATGCCCACTTGGCCTAGTGAGAGCTAACGTATTTCTCAAGTACCCTTCTCCCCAAATCCAGGATGATAAATCTTTAGCTTCTCCTGGGACAACATCACACCAGAACACACATCTCTGGCCTGACTCAGTCAACCCCTCTTCTAATCACTATATTAGTCAGCTCTGCTATACCATGTCTCAGTAACATGATAGAAACTCAGCTCCTCAAGAAAGTTTCTTCCAATATTTGAGAAATTTCAGTTGATGGTGGTGAAAGTTGGAACTTAATCAGAAAATATGTGAAAAACATAGTATCATCTACCATGTCCCTTTATTCTTTCCTATAGGTAAGTATATTTCAATACTAGATTTTAAGTGGTTTGAAGGCAAGGATTCAAATGTACCTATTCCTCCTGTTTCCCTCCTTACCTGGAGTGTGCTTAATTAAATATCTGTTGAATGAACCAATGAATAAGTGAATCTATTGGAGAACTGTGAACAGGTATGTGAGTTAATAGGCATGAGACTTTACATTAAGCTTTCTTGTTAAATGGCAATTAAATGCATTGACATTCATTATAGCCTGAATATATTGAGAATCTAATTGCTCACATGTTGCCCATGCAATCTCTAGTTATTTCAATGACAACTTGATGTCTTTCTGACATACTTATTGTACCTGGATCAATGGCTATTTAACTGCTAATTGATCTTTTATTAACATATAATAACTCTTATTAAATCTAAATTAAAGTCTTAATTGAGACACTTTATCTGCAGTGTTTCAACACACAATCCTCGTAACATAATGGATAATCGACAGAAAAGCTAGTAACATATTATCTGTCACCTTTCTCATTGACCTCAGAACAGATTTTCAGCTTGAAGATTTTTTTCACTTCATTAAGAACACTGAGTGGCAACTACACCCAGGAATGCATCAACAACATCAAATTTCTCAGTTTTCACACAGAAAACTAGTCCCACAGCCTCTGCTTTCTTCTTCACCCCTCAAATGAGGCCACTTGGCCACCAAGAGCAATCAATGAGCACTATTCCTTTAAACACAAATATGGCTAGCACACAACCAAGGGGCCTGCAGTAAGTAGTAATGACACCCTCCCCTGTTCCCAAACTACCCTTTCCTCCTTCCCAACCCCACCCCAACCTTGCCTGTTCTTACTATGTGACTCTGCCCAGTCAAGGGGATAGTCCTACCACTTGGTCTGCCACTTGGACAACAGCTCCCCTTGAATCAGCCAAAGTTCCCTCTCTTATTCACTCTTGTCTAATCCATGCAGTGATGTTCCTAAACTCCACTGCCCCCCCGCCCCAGGGCCCAGGCAGCAAGCCCTTACAGGTACATATCTGAAGCCAATCCTGATCTCAGTTATCAGTTCACACTTGTGCTGATCTGGATCCAACCTTGAGTTCTGGTTCTGTTATCTAGGTTTCTGGCTAATCACCCTGTCGATGGACCATCGTTTTAATATCTTACCTATTTCCCATTCCCTGAATAATACCAGCCCTCTTCTGGTACCTAGGACTTTACTAACTGTTCTCACACTTCATTGGTGCTCACAACATATCTAAAATTTTAAGGGCCACTTGTTTCTGGATTCCCTACTGTTATGGGTAACAGATAGCCTACACAACACCTATTCCCCATATCATCCCCAACAAAAGCCCCTCTCCCACATGACCACAATGTTCAGGGAAGCAAATAACTCCCCCCAACTTCAGGAATAAGCCTGAGAATCCAAAGGAATCTCATTCTCCTTGCTAGTGATTGGTTTGAAAATAAGCCAATGAGGATCAGCTTTCTAGAGGCTTCTGGGAAAGTGCTTCCTTGCTTTAATGGGAGACCTTTCCAAAGGGACATTCTCACCCATCCTCTGGATATTATCATATCCATACACAATGCGTGGGAATTGTTAGTCACCTCATCATCTGTTTAAGGATAATGCTGCCATGGAGAAGAAACAAAATGAAAAAAAAAACAAAAAACAAAACACAGAAATGCAGGCTACACCACTGGATAAATCAACCCTGAAGCCATTCCTGCCTCTGGAATTCCAGTTATATAACTGAATGAATTTCCTTTCTGTTTATGTCCATTGCATTGGAGTTTTACATCACAGCTGAAAGCATCTTGGCTGATGCACCATTTGCCGCATGCATCTCATAACTCTGATTCCTTAGGTGGACACATGCCTCACCTCTTGACTGCCTGAAACTGGGGTGGTGTTCCAATCAGGCCAATATCCCACAGCACCCAATATTCTCTGCAGGAATGACCTTTCTTAGTCAATGTAGGTGGGGGCCACACTTAGTACCTGCTCTCCCTCAGTAGGCAGATCTCACTCAAATTTCAGCCCTTTATTATCTGAGCTCTGCTAATAGGACATTCACATTTCAAAATAGAAGAAAATGAAAAGAACTCATGTAAAAGTATATATTCCAACTATTGGGAATTCCAAATTAGGATGAGGACCCAGGCAGATACTTTAGAACATATAGCATTACAAAAGGTGGTAATTTCATAAAAGTCAAAGCCTTACACCTCATCAAAATAAAAAGTTTCTGCACAGCAAAGGAAACAATCAGCAAAACTAAAAGGCAACTGACAGAATGGGAGAAGATATTTGCAAACAACAATCAGAGAAAAAGTTAATATCCGAAATCTCTAAATAACTTATCAAACTCAACACCCAAAAAACAAATAATCCAGTGAAGAAATGGGCAAAAGACATAAATAGACACTTCTCCAAAGAAGACATCCAGATGGCCAACTGGCACATGAAAAAATGCTCAACATCACTCATCATCAGGGAAATACAAATCAAAACCACAGTGAGATACCACCTCATATCTGTCAGAAAGGCTAACATTAACAACTCAGGCAACAACAGACTTTGGCGAGGATGTGGAGGTTGCACTGCTGGTAGGAATGCAAACTAGTGCAGCCACTCTAGAAAACAGTATGGAGTGTCCTCAAGAAATTAAAAATAGAACTACCTATGACCCAGCAATTGCACTACTAGGTATTTATCCAAGGGATACAGGTATGCTGTTTCAGAGGGGCACATACACCCCAATGTTTATAGCAGCACTATCAACAATACCCAAGGTATGGAAAGAGTCCAAATGTCCATCAGTGGATGAATGGATAAAGAAGATGTGGTGTATATATATACAATGGAGTATTACGCAGCAATCAAAAAGAATGAAATTTTGCCATTTGCAACTACGTGGATAGAACTAGAGGGTATCATGCTAAGCAAAATTAGTCAGAGAAAGACAAATACCATATGACTTAACTCATATGAGGACTTTAAGACACAGAACAGATGAACCTAAGGGAAGGGAAGCAAAAATAATATAAAAAAAGGGATGGGGAAAAAACGTTAGAGACTCTTAAATAAAGAGAACCAATAGAGGGTTACTGGAGGGGTTGTGGGAGACGGGGTGGGCTAAATGGGTAAGGAGCATTAAGGAATCTACTCCTGAAATCATTGTTGCACTATATGCTAACTAATTTGGATGTAAATTAAAGAAATAAAAAATAAATAAAAGCCTTACAACAGAATACTTAGAATGAAAATACTAAGCATAAAGTCAAAAGACAAATGAGAATATCTAACAAATAATGCTATTATACACTATATTTGGCAAAAAACCTACAAAAGAAAAAGTCTTCCTCAAGAGCAGTTATCAGAATGTAATATCACTGAGATTATATATATTTTGATTGGTCCTTTTATAAATATTTTATTCAATAATGTTCATTGACCATTTTGCTCAGAATGATCAAAATATACCTTCTGTTTTGAAACATTGTGTTGAAAATACCTTTATTGACATTTCCCGGTTTTCATATATAGGGTTAAGAATCTCAAAGAAAACCATTGAGAAGAAGGTTGGTTTGTGACTCACTGGCCAAGTCTCTAGCATAAGTCATTCCCAGTCCCTCCCACATCATTACCACCACCACCTCGCCTTTCTGTCCACATAGCCATCCTGCTATAATGAATACTCATGAAACAGTGTCTGCTCAGATCATCCTTGCCCTAGTCCAGCCATCAACTACTTCCAAAAGTAAAATAAGTGTTCGCTCATAAAGTTTGTTTTGTATATTAAAAACAAACAGCATGATACCCACTGGTGAGAGAAAATGGAAACTTTTATTTTCTAAATCTGCATTTCTATACTATTTTAAATACAGAAACTTTATTTAATAAAACATTGAAACCACTAAAAATAGATAAATAGCATAATTTTGAGGGGAAAAATTAACTACAAAATTCAAATAAATAATTATAGAGATAAGATATATTAAATAGTGATAAGAACCCAGTCTTTGAAATGCCTTGTATTCAAATCGTAACTTCACACTTACCAGGTAAGTGAACTTGTCAAGCTAATGATGTAAGCTCCTGACCACAGTGCCCTCACTTGTAAAAGGTAGTTGTAAATGAATAGGACTGCATTTAATAAATGTGAAAAACAGGGCACAGCTCCCACACACAGTGGCATTCATTTAATAGAACAGTAGTCCCCTTATCCATAGGGGATGTGTTCTAAGACCCCCAATGGATTCCTGAAACCTCCAATAATACTATACCCTACACATACTATGATTTTCCCTGTGCATACATATCTATGATAAAGTTTAATTTATAAATTAGGATAGTAAGAGGTTAACAACAATAATTAATAATAAAATAGAACAATTATAACAATAAACAGGCAAATCTCAAAGAGAAGGGGAAAGAAAAGACAGTGAGTTGAAAATAGTGTAGGGAACTTGGGTAGCATTCCCTAATTGAAAATGTTCACATTACTAACATCATATCTGCTATTGGAAAACTGAGCCTTAGCCCTCATTGAAGTGCTGAACTTGTATTCCAGCATCATTCCAGAACACTCAGAGAGGGCTCAATTGTTTCCAGTTCAGTTATTCTCCCTGCCTCCCAGCAGATACAAAGAAAAAAAATCCTTTATGAAAAAACACTTCCTGTAGATTGGGCTCTCAGAAGTCTTGCAGATTAGAGACAACAAAATATAAGCTCACCATTAAAAATTACAAAATTCACACAAAGAAACAAGCATGTAGAAGTAAGAATCAGCAGAAAACCAAAAACATAGTTGATATCCAAGTACTTTAAATATTCTCAAAAGCAGAACTTAAAATAAATTTATGAAAATATTAAAGAAATAAAAATTAGAAGTAGCTAAAAAGTGTCAAAATGACCTAATAGATGTTTAAAGGCCTATTTTATCTTTTAGAAACAAATATGTAATCATCAAAGTTAAAATTTAATGGATGTGTTAAACATCAGGTTAGTCACACCTGAAAGAAACAACAATGAACTGAAACATGGAGCTGAAGAAATAATCTTATATGAGCATAGAGCATAGAAAAACTCATATGAAAACATAAGAGATTAAGAGATGTGGGCAAGACAGTAACAGGCATCAGTCAGAGTATTCCAGAATAAAGGCATAGAGAGAATAGGGAAAAAGAAATATTGAAGAGAAAATGGCTAAGAATTTTCTAGAAGTGATGAAAAATATTACCCTTCAGAATTTATAAAAATAAGTCCACAGAAACATAATAGTGAAATTCAGACCACCAAAGACAATAAGATCTTAAAGGCACTCAAAGAGCAGAAAAACAGATTCCCTACCAAAAAAAAAGAAAGAAAATGGACAAAACTGATTCCCCAACCACAACAATGAAACCTTGAAGTTAGTGGAATAATGTCTTCAAAATGCTGAGAGAAAATGACGGTCAACCTGGAGTTATGCTCAGCAAAACTACCGTTGAGGGTGTACCACCAGGAGGCTCCAGTAAGGAGCTTCTAAAACATGTACTTCAGGTCTTTTATCTGGGACATACATTCTCAGTGAGGTTATAAGCCTCCCCCCCCGCCCCCAGGAGAGAAAATGTGTTCTTGGTAGGCAAAAATCAAAAATAAAAACAATCTCACTCTATGTATAAAGCATAGTTATACCTAAAAAATAGACAAATATACTGTATAACTATGGTATTGAAATTGATTGAGGGGTTAGGGGGAAACGATAAGAAAAAGAAAATCTGAAAAGGCTCCTAGGGAGGGGAGGCAATAGTAAAAAGAAGGTTGAGAATTCAAAGGTTTGGAATTAATAAGAAAATTTCTTACAGTGGCTAGATTTAAGATCAATATACAAAAATCAGTTGTATTTCAATATACAACCACAAAAAATTAGAAAGTGCAATTCAAACAAATATAATTTGTAACAGCAACAAATAATATAAAATAAGCCTAATACAGTATATGTAAAAAATGGATGGAGAAGTGTACAAAACCTTACTCAAAGTCATGAAAGCAAGCCAGAAAAGAAATGGAGAGGTACCCCATGTTATATTTAAGAAAACTCAAAACCCAAATGCGAATTATCTCCAAAAAGATCTATGGATTCATTGTAAACTTGAATTGGGTTTTGGGGGGAGTTGTCTACTCTTTTTAGTTAGTTTTTATCTGAGTTTTTATTTGACACACAATGTTACATTAGTTTCAGGTGTATAACATAGTGATTCAACAACTCTGTATATTATGGTATGGTCATCACAAGTGTAGCTGCCATCTGTCACCATACAATGCATTACAATACCACTGACTATACTTCCTATGCTGTACCTTTTATTCCTGTGACTTATTCATTCCATAACTGGAAGTATCTTTCACTACATTTCACCCATTTTGCCCATCCCTCTGGCAACCATCAGTTTGTTCTCTGTATTTATAGGTCTGTTTCTGCTTTTTGTTTGTTTACTCATTTGGTTTTTCTTAGATTCCAGAGATAAGTGAAATTAGATAGTATTTATCTTTTGCTGACTTCTTTCACTTAGAATTATACTCTCTAGATACAACTATGATGTCACAAATGGCAAGATTTCATCCTTTTTTATGGTTGCATTATATTCTAGACTGTGTGTGTGCGCGCGTGTGTGTGTGTGTACATCTTCTTTATCCATTCATCTGTTAGAGAATATTTGAGTTGCTTAAGTTTATATGAAAGAGCACAGTGTCCAAAGACATACCTAAAGAATAAATTTGGGGAAACTGTGGTACCAAATATAATGACATCTCATAAACTACAGTACTAAAGATAGGGCAGAGTTGGCACAGGGATCAAAAAACTTATTGATGGAATAGCATAGAAAACTCAGAAACAGCCCCCTACATATGTGTGGATAGAGAATGCTCTATCCCTGCATTGCCAACAAGAGCACCACTGCTTCTCTGGTTCTCTTGGACCAATCGCTATTGCCGGTACTATTTGTGGATGTGATGGCTTCTTTGTCATGGCACCACCTCTAGATCCAAAGAAGAGTCAGCCCCAATTCAGCCACAAGTATAGAGAATGGGAAGAGAAATTCCTCCAAAAGAAAATGAGGCAACAATAAACAGAAATAATAAACAGAAAAGGGTAATGGATGCCAAGAGGAGAAAAGTCCACCACACATGCTACAGACCAGTCCTCATAAAAGTGACATCCTTGGTGATCAGAATAACATGGATGTTGGTACAAAGTATTCACAGCATGCCACACAGGCCCACAGACACATGCACAAGTAAGGGGGTTAGTCATTTCATGTGTGCCCTCCTTGTCTGGTTACCAGTTCTTTTGCTTTCAAGTGATTATTATTTTATTATTTTTTAATGTTTATTTATATTTGAGAGAGAGAGACACAGACAGAGTGTGAGCAGGGGAGGGGCAGAGAGAAAGGGAGACAGAATCTAAAAGCAGGCTCCAGACTCTGAGCTGTCAGCACAGAGCCTGACACAGGGCTCGAACTCATGATCCATGAGATCATGACCTGAGCCGAAGTTGGTTGCTTAATTAACCGAGCCACCTGGACCCCCCAAGGTGAATTCTTTAGTCCCATTCTGGGTCCCTAAGTCAGCATTTTAGAAAGCATCTTTTTCTTTTTTCAACCCACGCCTCTGGCTCATTATCTCCTAAGATTTTCTCAAAAGAATATATTTTCTTCTTACTGCTCTGTTGAAGTATTTCCCAAAGTATGTTCTGCAGAATCCAAATGCTTGGGGTGCTTCTGGGTATTAGATTTTTTAAATTCTCTATTAAATAAGTTTGGGAACAGTTCACTCATGTCTTGACTGCCACACCACTAGACCCTGGAGCTCTTAACATGACAATGGGCATTGAGAATCTTCTAGACTGGGATTTGACCCTAACCTTCTACCATTCCAACAACTCACACCCTCTTACACCAGTGACTCAGGCATCCTCTCTTCTCCAGGTGGTAATAACCATCAAGAATAGAACTTCTTTAAAGATTCTAGGGAGCCGCTTCCCCTTGGATGTACCCCTATGCCAGAGACATTCCCAAACAGGGCCATCAGCTCCAGATCACAGAGTCATGATGCCACCAGACAAGATAAGGGGGGAAAAGAAGGCATGGAAAAAGTCTTTCTGGCTGCCCCTGCCTCAGAGCAGCTGTCTCTAAAGCATCCTTTTGAGATGGCAAACACCCTGATATTCAAGGCTGTGTCCGTGGGCATGTGACCTGTGCAGCCCCACAAAGACCCCCACTTAAAAGGGGCCCTGCACTTGATTTAATGCTCGGGGCACATTGTCCTGAAATTCTTGATAATTTTAACAAGGGGCCCCACATATCCATTTTGCACTGGGTCTTGCATATTATGCAGCCAGTTCTTCTAACAGTGTGGTCCACTTACTTGCTACCACATTTATGAAGTCTCCAGGTGGGATTCTTGTGGGAGAAGCTGAAATGTGATGCTGCTGGAAGAGCCCTTGGAATCTCCTAGGAAAAGAAATGCTGTGTAGTTCTGTGCTCTGAGCAGCACACTGGTGACTCCAGGAACATTAGCACACAGCCCTGGACCAAAGGGCCTCATTGGCCTCTCTAAAAGAAAAAAGGACAAGAACAACAAAATGTCTCTGGTGGAAAAATACAGCATTCCGTCTTTCCATGGTTTATCTCTGCCTTCCAAAAACAAATGCATCAAGGAATGGTCCCAGCAACGAAGGTTGTCATTTTGATTGGTGCCAAAAACTGGGACTCAGACATGGTCTTATGATTGATTCTGAGGGCCAGAAAGGAAACTATTAATATTGATTTATCTGTTCATTCTCTTTACTCACTGTTCATCCATTTACCCAGACTAGCCACAACAACTAGACACTAGAAAATTAAATTTAAAACAACTCCTATATTCTAGGTAGACTCATTCTCCTTTCTCTGCTGCTAGGGCTGTGGCTTCAAAAAGCTAAAGTCTCTATTAATTTCATACTTTAAATATTGTGCAATCCATTAAGGGAGAGCCAGAATATTCACAAAAATAATGTTAGAATAATGTAAGCCCCAAAACTGCAAGATTGGCAGACTTTGTTTCTTTATGGATGGCTGTTTTGGCCCTAGTGTGGAGCATCTCAAAAAATCATAACAGGGGTCAATGGCAGCTTTTAAGCAGGTAGACACATCTTACAGCATCAGAATAATAGTATCATTTCATCCTCATGCAGCATCCTGTGGTAGAGCACAGCAATTCCACATGACAAAAATATGGGGCAGAACATCTCCCTGTGACCGACACTAAGATTCAGGAAGCTGTGTTTACATTTATATTGGGGCATCTTTAACATGGAGCCAATCAACTAATAACCAAATAGGTATTGATCACCTACAAGGAACAAGCACTGTACTTATACTCCTGAAAAAGGAAGATTATGGCTTGTTCTCAAAGGGCACAACACTGAGATGAATTTTTCAGAACTGCTCTTATGTTCAGCTCCCATTTTGGCCAAGCCATAGAATAGTCTTTAGTAATTACCACCTTGCTTATATCAGTGCCCGAGGCACCTAAGTCCAAAGCTCCCAACGTGAGATCCTTCTTGGGGCACCTGGGTGGCTCAGTCAGTTAAATGTCTGACTTCAGCTCAAGTCATGATCTCACAGTTCCTGGGTTCGAGTTCCACGTCAGACTCTGTGCTGACAGCTCAGAGCCTGGGGCCTGTTTCAGATTCTGTGTCTCCCTCTCTCTCTCTGACGCTCCCCTGCTCACACTCTCTCTCTCAGAAATAAATAAAAAGCATTTAAAAATTTAAAAAAAACCCATGAGATCCTTCTTTACATCACATTTCTTACCCCTACTATAAAATGGTGCTATGACCTTCTCTCTCTCTTTCTCTCTCTCTCCCTCCCTCACCCTCTCTCTCTTTTTTACATACACACACACACATACACACACACACACATGCACACACATACACATGCACACACACAGTCATGCATACATACACACTTTTTTGGTAAAAAAAAAAAAAGTACCAAAAAATGTCAGACATTGAAAGGAGAGTTAATAACTGGCACACTAACAAGGCATTTGAATCCTAAAGTCATTCTTAATGGGAAGGATGCAGGGTTATGTGCCTAGAGTAGAACACAAATGTGCATGGACACACTCTATGTGCGTGTCTAGGATACATCAACATTAGCTGCAAAGGCTAACTTGGTCCAAGGGAGGCCACTGGAACGTCTTGCAATGAACTATGCAAATACTCCCTGTTCCCTTTCAATCAACATGAGATTTATGGTTGCCTCTGAATGAGCACATCAAGATGAAAACATTTGTTTATCTGAACAGAAGGATGTCATTAGCATTCCAAAAGAGTGCTTTTATTTGAGGCCACTTTTGCCTGTCTAGTATACAGTAATGTAGTTTCCCCCGTGAGAACTGGGAATCCATATTGGGGTTTGGGAACAAAGCCTATCTAATAGTAAAGTGTCATTGTCCCCAATTTTTTTACTCTGGTGTCTATCCCACAGAAAGTCAGATTCTTCCTTTCCTCCTAAAACAAAATCCAAGAAACCCAATCATGTCACTTTACATTGAGAGCAGTAAGGGAAAAGAAGACTAAGAATTAACTTATTTGCTTATATTAGTTCTCCCTGGGTTAAAATGACAAAACTAAGACAAAATCCAGCTTTCCCTGTCAATTAACTAATGGGACTTGAAAGGATGCCCTTCCTCCAGCCAGGTGTTTTTGGCATACTGATTTAACAACAGGAGATAAAATTTGTGTTTTTATGACCCAGTTTTCAGTGCATTACCTTGTTTTTAGATAAGACAATTGATATACTTAAAAAGACTTTCCTTCAATCAGATCAGTACCTATGTTTCTAAAATAAGAGGTTATATTAAAGGAAATTTATGTCCCATTGCCACTCCTTTATAATACATTAAGTACTCTGAAAGTCATTATTTGTTTCTCTTCAAAAGAGAATTGAATTTAAGAAGGAAGCTTATCTAAGTTCTTTAAGATTTGGAAAGTAATTACTGAGATAGGCCTGTATTCATTTCAAGTGAAAATTTTACTTAAACACAGGAAGCTACATGATTAGAAATGAAGGTTCTTTAAAATGTTTTAAATTTTACTTAGCAAGTTAAAAAAGTGATCCCAGAAAAAATGTAGTTTCTCCTGAGACTGTTTCCAAAAACGCCCCTCTGACCCAACATTGACTATGTCCTTGCATAATCACAGCCCTGGAATCAACTCTGCAAGACAACTGACCAATCTTCTCCCAATAATGCAAAGGACATTGAAGAGTGTTCCATTTTTAACCTTAAAGGCTGTGGGACTACAGATGTCCAGATGATATACAGTGCTATTTTTTTTAAATAATGCACATTTAAATTAGAAAACGAAATTAGCATCATTTGGCGTCCATTGTAAGTCACTGGCATTTATTAGTATCTTTCTCCTACCCTTTTCTATGGCGGTACTTGTTCTTAGTACACTGAAGCCAACATACTTGAAAAAGATGTACATGACAACCTCCAGGACTGCCTGGTAAAGAGCATCTTTCCCCTTGGTACCTGGCTACAGATCTATTCTAGTTAGTTTAGTCAACTCAGATGGTAAACTGGCCTCTGTATATCACAAAGTAGTCCTTTCAGAATCTCACCAGAAACTGGAAATGAGAAATGGAATCAGCTGTCAAAATTTTGAGCCTACAAAAGCCACCAGGGTCCATTTTATTTTATAAATTATTTTTACCAAAACTTCAAGGAAAGGATACTCCTCATCTTACAGAAAATGTTTCAGGGAGGGAAGAAAGGAAAGCTACCAATTAATTTTACTAAGTTTAGAACAAATTTGATAACAAAGCTAGAGTACAGTGCAATAAAAGACAATTATAGACCAATCTTACATAATTATTCATATAGATGAAAGAGTCCTAAAATATTAACAAATTAAACCCAACAGAATATTTTTAAAATTATTAAAAAAAAAAGAATATTTTTAAAATTATATCACAATCATTTAGGGTTTAGTCCAAGATGCAAAGAAGATTCAACATCAGAAAATCAATTAAGATGTAACTCCCATTAATGAAGGGAAGGGGAGAACTCAGTAGGTGCTGACAAGTCATTTGTCAAAATTAAACATTCATTCATGACTTTTTAAGTGCTCTTCATGAACTATGAATAGGAGGGAATTTTTTAATAGAAAAAAAAAGTGTCCACCAAAAACCTAGAGCAAACAGAACACTTAATGTTAGAAACTTAGAAACACTGTCATTCAAGTCAGAAATACAGAAAAGATACCTGCTCTCCTTGCTACTGCTCAACACTGTTGTGGAGGTACCAGGCAATGCAGGAAGACCAGGGGGAGAAAAACAAGAAGTCTGGAAATAAAGACACTAAACTGCTGCTATTTACAACTATTATTTTCCATGTTTAAATGCAGGATAAACTACAAACCAAATATTAGAAGCAACAAGAGAGTTTTTCCTGGCTACAAAATCAATATACTAAAATCGGCAACATTCCTAGCAATAACAATAACTATCAATCAGTAACAAATTTTTTTTAAATGTTTTATTTATTTCTAGGAGAGAGAGAGAGACAGCGTGAGCAGGGGAGGGTCAGAGAGAGAGGGAGTGACAGACTCTGAAACAGGCTCCAGGCTCTGAGCTGGCAGTCAGCACAGAGCCCGATGCGGGGCTCGAACCGACGAACCGCGAGATCATGACCCAAGCGAAAGTCGGACGCTTAGCCGACTAAGCCACCCAGGCGCCCCAATCAGTAACAAATTTTAAATACAATAGGGTGTATATGCACACGCAATTCACAATAGCAGCAAAAATTTTAAGGAAACTAGGGATAAATCTAACAGATTTTAAGAATTATAAAATGTTATGAAAGGATTAAAAAAAAGTCTTGGATAAATAAGATATACCTCGTTCGTGAATGGGTAACTAAATACAGATGTAATTTTGGGGGGCACCTGGGTGGCTCAGTCAGTTGAGCATCTGACTTTGGTTCAGGTCATGATCTTGCAGTTCTTGGGTTCAAGCCCCACGTCAGCTCTGTGCTGAGAGCTCAGAGCCTGGAGCCTGCTTTGAATTCTGTGCGTCCCCGCTCTCTGCTCCTCCCCTGCTCATACTTTGTCTCTCTCTCAAAAATAAATAAACATTTAAAAAAGATGAAAAGTTTTTCCCAAGAAGATCAATGTGATTCTAATTCCAGTGACAGAGTGGAACTTAACGAGTTGATTCTAAAGGTCATATAGAAAAGTAAAATTCTAAGACGAGTCAACACAAATCTGAAAAAGAACAAAGGTAGTGGCTCTGGCAAATACCCAGATATCATAAATTTTATAGAAATTAAAACATTATGATAGTATAAAGAGATTAGTAAAACAAGATAGGAAGCCCAGAAATAGGTAAATGACAGAGACTGGTTAAGGAAGGAAACCATAGGAAGGACCATAAAGACCATAGGAAGGAAAGGATAAAATATTCAGTTAAGAATGTTGGAAAATTTAGGGGCACCTGGGTGGCTCAGCTGGTTAAGCGTCCAACTCGGGATCAGGTCATGATCTCACAGTTCATGAGTTCAAGCTCTGCATCAGGCTCTGTGCTGACAGCTTGGAACCTGGAGCCTGCTTCAGATTCTGTGTCTCCCTCTCTCTCTCTCTCTGCCCTTCCCCAGCTCACACACACACACACTCTCTCTCTTTCAAAAATAAAATAAACATTAAATTAAAAAAAAAGAATGTTGAAAAGTTTGAATTTTTATCTGGAAAACAAAAACAAGCAACAAAACATTAAACTACACATAAAAATAAATTCCAGATAAATTAAAAATATAAATGTGAAAATTAAAACTCTAAACTATAGAGAATGATAAAGCAAAATTGGTTTCCAATTAAAGATAGAAAGTCAAATGCATATGTTAGCATTTGCTTCCTCTTTAAATCCTAGTAAAATAACAATCAGTGGATTTCCAAGATATGAAACCACAAAAACAAAAGGAATAGAAAGATTAACAGCAACAGCATAATTTGTAATCTGAAAAGCAGATGGGTGAGCAATAACTTACTTAACAGACTCCAAGAAGCCAAATTCTTTTTTTTTAATTTTTTTTAATGTTTTATTTATTTTTCTAGGAGAGAGAGAGAGAGAGAGAGACAGCGTGAGCAGGGGAGGGTCAGAGAGAGAGGGAGTCACAGATTGAAACAGACTCCAGGCTCTGACCTGGCAGTCAGCACAGAGCCCGACGCGGGGCTCGAACCCACGAACCGCGAGATCATGACCTAAGCGAAAGTCGGACGCTTAACCGACTAAGCCACCCAGGCGCCCGCCCAAGAAGCCAAATTCTAAAATGGCAGTGAAGACACCAAGAAGCAACCTGATTTACTGGATAGAATGTCAAAAAGTTTATCATTGGCTTTACCAGGATGTGAGAATAACACTGAGTTATAAACAAGAAAAAATTTTTAAGTCTTTTAAAGAAGCATTGGCGGGGGGGAGGATTTAAAAGTATATATCCAATAAAAGGATTATAAGTGTGAGGGCAAAATAGGGCATTTGTAGACATTCAATTTCTTTAAAAGTTTCTCTCCCAAGAATTGCTTTTCAGGAAGCTACTATGATATGGTCTTTGCCAAAACAAAGGAGTAAACTAAGAAAGTGGAAGATAGAGGATGTAAGAAAGAGGAAATCCGATACAGGAAAAACAACAGGAAAATTCTTAGGATAGAAGATATGCTGCCAGTGTAAACGTAACTAGTGCTAACTGGAGGAGGCAAGAGGCCCCCAGGGACACTTTTTCAAGATGACTTTGGCAGAATACCTAATATATTTGAACATATTAAGAGGAAAGTTTTATATACTCATACAATTAAATACTATCCAGAAATTTAGATGAATCAACACACATACATACCTCAACATAGGAATATTTGTAAGACAAAACGCTGAGTGAAAAAACAATGAGGGCGCTATGAACACTGTGACACCATTTGCATTTTTTTAAATTCATGGTACTAGAAACACTTAGGCTTTTGCTGGGGGGTTGGGAAGAACCAAGTTCATAAAGTTCACTTTTCTATGGGAAGGGGAACATGAATGGCACTGGGGAGGATAAATAAAGGAGACACCAACTTTATCTGTAAGGTCCTATTGCTTTCAAATAGTTTTAAAAACCTAAAGCAAAAATGTCTAAGTATTAATATTACTTAATTCTGGGTAGTGAGTATACAAGTATTGCTCTAACATCGATCTTTCTATATTTCTGTATTTTTCTTTTCCGAAAAGGAAACGAAGAAAGACGAATGGTACAATCACAGTCTTTCCGAGGGCCTGGGCTGACAGGCCAGGAAAATGGGCCAGACGACATGGGTCCATTGCCATTGCCCCTCCCAACCTGTCTTCTCTTCATCTTGTTCACTACATTGCTTATAACAGAGCACAATCATTCTGCAAAGTGTGTGTTTCATTTTCCAAATAAAATCCCTTTTGAAATCTCAGCTTTTCTTGCTTTCTCAACATAGTCCAGTGAATCACAGGTCATCAACAACCCAGGAGAAGGAAGGGTGCGTCACTCCTTTAACAGCAGAGAGCTGAGACTGAAATGACGGTCTGGGAGAGGGCTTGGTAATTAAAACATAGTTAATCGTTCATATTATTATTTAGTATAGTTGTTACTTTAATGGAAGAAATATCAGTAACCATGGACTGTCTCTTGCTCTCAGCTACATCTAGCGAAGTGCTGCCATGCCTAAAGATTCTATCCTCACCTGGTGGCACCTACCTCAAAGACAGGTAAGTGCCTAGGAGGAAAGCAACATGACTTGAGGTTGCTCTGTCAGTATCCCCTAAAAAGCGATAGGAAACATCCCAGTGATCGAGAGGCTTGGGAGAGGGTAATAATGAAAAGAAGGAATTTGTTCTGTTTAACATAAAGATTTGCCCTTGGCCATGAAAGGGCCTGCTAAATACTCAGCTTCAAGTGCATGTTCACAGCTTCTGCAGAAAGCCAAAAAGCTGAGCCTACAGATACCAGTGCATATGGTCTCAGATATACTCGAAATAGTTCATCATCATACTCCTTCATTTGATTTGGAACTGGAAGAATTGCAAAGAAGACAAAATGAAAGGTACTGGACAGTTATCCTTTCTCTATTAGAAAAAAAAAATAACTTTGAAGTTTGGTGAGAATGTTGTGTGCTTGGGTTCAGGTCAGTGCTTATATTCACTGACGCTTGATGGATTTCTGGCTTCAAATGTTTTATCAAGACAATCCACCTTGTAGCAATCTCCAAAGAAGGCTGTGTGGCTCTATTAAGTCCGCAATTTGCTTTTTATAAGTGACTAAATATGCTTTTTCACAACAACGACAAGTCATCTCCCTCCTGGAGCCAACAGAGTTTGTCACCCAGCTTCCCCTGCTTTTCAAAGCCAGCCATCAAAAAGCAAAGGAAATGTCATGACTTTGGAGCGGTCAGAAAGCTCTTAAGTCGCAGCGCACACCATTTCTTCTTTTGTGGCACAGAAAAGAGTGGACAGACACAATGAATAAATAATCCCATTGTACTTACAAATGTATAACAATCCTTCAAAATGAGGTGAGGAACAAAGATAGGAGATAGCAAAGCAGCCCTGGTCTTAACAGCTTGCAATTTCAGGGCCTAAACTGCTTTTGCAAACACAAACACACACACAGCAACCATGAGAAAATAAAAATTAAAAATGGCATCCGAATCAGAGTGCCAAGAGGCTCAGCCTAAATGGCCTTCTGTATAATTCACTTTGGACACCTTCAGCCTCAGTGGCTAAAGGCAGGCGGGCTGGGCCAAGGTTAACACCTTAAACTATTCAAAATAACTGACTTTGAAATAATCATCAGGGTCACCAGTTGTTGCTAAAAACACCTCTTCATCATTTTTACTTCACCACGGCCTTTCCTTTCCCTTAAAAGAAGCCTCATGGTTTGATGCTCTAGCATTTGTGCAAGGCCTCCATTTTTCATCTCTGGTGTCTACAGCAGCCTCTCTCCACCTTGAACTGCAGAATACAGGGCATGAGCAGGGAGCCTGATCCTAGCAGAGAAGGTCTAACACTTGACAGAGCAACCAGTAATGAAAACAAAGATGGGTAAAGCTCAAGCCATAGGTTCAAGGGTACACAGAAAGCACAGAAAATTCCAGGAATTCAGAACTTCAAATGACCTTAAAGAATTAACAACTGCAGTGGTGCCTGGGTGGCTCTGTTGGTTAAGTGTCTGACTTCATTGAAGGTCATCTCATGGGTTGTGGGTTTGAGCCCAGCCTCAGGCTCTGTGCTGACAGCTCAGAGCCTAGAGCCTGCTTGGGATTTGGTGTCTCCCCTCTCTTTCTCTGTCCCTCCCCTGCTTGTGCTGTGTCTCTCTTCCTCTCAAAAATAAATAAACATTAAAAAAATTTTTTAAAGAAAATACTTGTGCTTTAAAAAAATAATTAACAACTGCAAACTTTTAAAAAATACATAGGTATATTTTTAACTTACATCCAAGTTAGTTAGCATACAGTGCAATACTGGTTTCAGGAGGAGAATCCAGTGATTCAATACCCAGTGCTCATCCCAACACGTGACCCTCCTCACCCCTTAATGCCCCTTGCCCCTCCCCCCGCCCACAACCCCTCCAGCAACCCTCAGTTTGTCTCTGTATTTAAGAGTCTCTTATATTTTGTCCCCCTGTTTTTATATTATTTTTGCTTCCCTCATTATTTTTGTTTCCCTTCCCCTACATTCATCTGTTTTGTAACTTAAATTCTACATATGAGTAAAGTCATATGATACAACAACTGCAAACTTTGAATCACATTTTTAAAGATAGTGGGTGGGGTGATGCAGCTGGGCATAAAAAAACAACTCTTCATTAAGGTAGAGAATAGATTTTAGTAGATTTAAAAAAGAGTGTTTTTTTCTCTCTTCACAAGACCAAAAAATTGTTTTCTTACGTTGTAGACAAAGGAAAAGTAGAATTTGAAAACTAGAAATGTTAAATATAGAAGCAGGATTACCCAGTGTTCCTCTCTGTTATAGAAGGGGACTGGGCTGGCCTCATTCCTGCCTGACACAGCTTAGTGCTCTTCTTAAACCACACCTGGGTACCAAATTTGATACTCCCATTAATGTAAAAGAATATCTGTCCTAAGAAAACACAACACTATGAGTAAGCACTTTCTTCAACAAAGTTCAAAGAATGGTATTTAGTACTGGATACAATATATTTCTCTTTCTTTCATTGATTTACTGATTTTAGATCAAGAAATATTTATTGAGTACCTTCTCAAGTCCAAGCACTGTGTAGGGCGTAATATAAATTTATATATAATTTTAGGTGTCCCATATAATTTTGAAGGAGACATGGCCTTTGCCTCCTCGGAGTTTATAATTTCAGACTGCATTAGAAAAGAGAACGTTGCATGTGGTAATGCGAAAATCCTTAGCAGCTAGTCCGGATTAGAGACCTCTCAAAATTAGATACACAAATGGCTATTTGTCCCAGTGAAAGGCTGTCACTGAGCCCAGGGATTTTCCTTGGTCTATTTTTGGCTTCTTCTTTGCCCAGCTTCATTAAGTTTTCATCCCCAACTGCTGCCAGAGTCCTAACCACCTCAGAGAAACCAGAGAGCCTGAACTTCATTAAGGCAGCAAAGACGAAGAATACAGCCTACAGATGTGTTCCCAAACTGAGTGCTGGGGTACCCCAGGATGCTACAACAAACACATATGGATATTTTAAATTTTCAAGGTAAATACAGGGATATATGTTAGACTGTGTGTCTAACATGATATATGTTTGCACAGTCTACTGTGCAAACTACTACAAATTTGTGTATATATCCAGAGAAAGAGGGAGAAGTTTTATTTCCTATACTCCTAAAGTGTGAAGTGTCAACATTTTGAACTACATCATCATTGCACCTATAATCACAATTATTTGAAGCAACATAAATTATTATATATTTTGATATGTAATTATTAAACATATAGCATTTCACTGAATCTACTACATCAGTAATTTTAAAACATTTTTAATATATCTCTATGGGGGGAAAGTCCTGCCAATTAAACCATGATAAAATACTTTATCACTTTGGATTTTTCTTTTTAGATTTATTGGAGGAGCTCTTTTAGACTTTAGACATAGATTTTATTTTATTTGATTTTTTTACAAATAGTTTATTGTCAAGTTGTTTTCCATATAACACCCAGTGCTCATCCCCACAATAGACATAGATTTTAAATACGTATCGTTCTTGTGCATTCATAAAAAAGGGTAAGTGAAATAAACTGGCTACAATACTCCCCCAACATCTTCACAATCTGAGTCTAGGTCCTCTGAATCAATTCAACTGAGGCATTAATGATCACAGTTTTCTACCCACTATCCTCTGTGCTATCAAGAACATCAATGAAGCAACATTTTTTACGAGAGTGTTCCACTATTATCTCTGGGATTTTCTTCCAAGCCATGGACACCGCTCCATAAGTTTTTATTCTGGAGGTTTCTCACTTGGAATTGTCAGGCTTATAAAACAACTTCACAACTAAGGTCTAAGTGAAAGAATTATAAGATGCCATTGACTATGAGACACATCTTGATTTCAGACACAGTCAATGCTCTCATAGACAAAATAATTGTGTCTGTAATGCCACCCTGGGTAAAAAGGAAGGTTGTAGGCCAGGGACAATGGACACACATCAATACTGACGAAAGTGAAGAGTCATTAACCAACTGAGTAGTGAAAGGATTCTTAACCCAGTCATTAAAGCTAGTCACTTTCTCAACCGAAAAAACCTTTTTTTTTTTTTTAAATTTTCAATGTTTTATTTCTGAGAGAGAGAGAGCAGGGGAGGGTCAGAGAGAGAGGGAGACACAGTATCTGAAACAGGCTCCAGGCTCTGAGCTGGCTCTCAGCACAGAGCCTGACATGGGGCTCGAACCCACAAACCGCGAGATCATAACCTGAGCCAAAGTCAGCTGCCCAACCGACTGAGCCACCCAGGCGCCCCAAAAACCTTTTGTTTATTGCCACTGGAGATTTATCCATCATGAAATAAAGCACCAGATCAAGAAAAAGTTATGCCTATGTTTTCTAAAGTAAGAGGAAATAACAGAGGAGTATCTGCAGCCTTCAGGTATGTTCCCAGGCAGATAAACCTTAGGAAAGAAAGTACATGGAGCCTGGACACCTAAACTCTCTGTGTGCCCTCTTGCTGCATGGGACATGACTGGGTAATCCCAGGAGTATGCATTCATTGGTCAGAATGCTACAACACCAGGGTGACTTGATGTCTAAAATGCAGGGCAGTGAAATCCCTTAGAGGTCTGGCGCAGACAAATGGACTGCTCCTAGATGCCTAGGACTTTCTCATGGAAGCTGCAATGTCTTAAGAAAGGCTTCAATTCCCAGAAACACCATCATCTGCCAAGCTGAACTAATGCCAGACTTTCCCTCCACCCCATGCATCAAGCAACCAAAACTGAGACAAGAGAACTTGTCTGGTACTTTAGCAAGGCAAATATTGATATTTTCTCCCCACATAGAGCTCCCTTGCTTCTGTCACAGTTTTTGTTCCAAAGACCTATCACATAAACATCCAGCCAGGGAGCATGCCTAGATGCTTATGAAAATGCATGATGTTTTAAAAATGTTCTTCTGTGCTTTAATCCCCCTTTAAAATTAATGTTCCTAATTCCTGGGGCTGCCGCGATAGGATCTCAGCCATCTGCCCTTGCTGGTTCCTATGGCATCCTCTGATTAAACAAAGGGGGCCAGCTGAAGGTGCAGGGGTTTTATTTTACAGGAGCCCATACATTCTCCACAGGCTTCATTGAGGAGTATGAGATTTTTTTTTAACTAAATGAACAAGTTGTCTTCCTCATCTCGGTTAGAGAACTGGAAAAGAGACTCTCAAGACTTCTGGTATTTCCCATACTCAGAATTTCTGAGAGGACTTCTCTCCAGCAGCTCCCTGTCTCTATCAAAATGTTGTTTCCACGTATGCACAATCCTTTGCCCACTCCCTTCTCATCTCTCTGATATATCCTATATGTACAATGATGCCCCTGACCTTTCTACTTCTCTGAGAATTCAAACACTAGCACTGTAAAACATGAAATAAAATAAATAAAACCATCCTGTATAATTTAGAAAGTGAATACTCTATTCCATGGACACATCTGATCTAACTACTTTGGCAGATTCAAGTTTTTACAAGCCACAAAATCATATTTACCAAAAGAAATGAAACTTCATTTTCTGTAACTCCATTCAATATGATCCCCCATTTCCATCTGACAGCACCAAACAATTTAGTCACATCCAAGTAAATTCAAATTAGTGATTATTCAGACATTTTAACTCAGTCAAATTTTGTGGGCCTCTTGTCTTCTACCTCACCCTATCCCCCACTTTGTATCCCTTTTTTATTCAGGGTAGCCTCTGAATAAAGTTCAAGATGTGGGAGTGAGCATGGAAGGGACCTCTGGACCACAGCCACCTTCACCCGTCTGTTAGCATCCACTGGCAAGAGCTCTTCACCTTTTATCAGCCATTAATGTACTTCTCCTTCTGATGCTCTCCAAGTGGTAATCTATTCCCCTGCCACGTGGCCTGGGGAATATTAGCCAGACTATCACTTCTAAAGTTCCAGATGATAAATAGGTTATAAGTCATTACTAGTCTTGGAAGCCCAAATTTAAAAGTGTTTCTATGGATCAAGAAGATGTGGTTTATCTATACNAAAAAAAAAAAAAAAAAAAAAAAAAAATGAGTGTTTCTAGGTACCCCTCCTAGATTCGCCTCATGGGAGTGCACAGGGAGGGAACCTTACTCCCACTTCTAATCTCTTCCTTCTTCCCTAACTCCATGTCATTCCCTCTGGACCTATCACCTAGGGCACCAGTTCTCAGTGGGAGTAACACTGCCCCCTATGGCAATTTTGAAAATTTTCTGAGGGCATTTCCCCAAAAACATTTTATCTTGAAATCTTTCAAATCTGTGGAAGAATTACAATAGAACAATAATTATCCCAATGATCAGGAAATATAACATCAATACTATTATCTATTATATAATATGTTATTTAAATATCCTCAATTATCCCAATAATGTTCTTTATAGCTGGTTTTGAGTTCCATCCAGGATTCAATTAAAGATCATAACTGAATTGAGTTATCAAGTCTCTCTAATCTCCTTTAATCTAAAATAGTTCCGGCATGGGGCACCTGAGTGGCTCAGTTGCTGAAGCATTTGACTCTTCATCTCAGCTCAGTTCTTGATCTCAGGGTCATGAGTTCAAGCTTCACACTGGGGTACATGCTCAGCATGCAGCCTACTTAAAAACATACACACATACACACACTTTAAATAATTCTGGCACTAAGTGGGCAGGAAGTATAAATAATAGTCATCTCACAATGCATGGGATGGTCCTACCAATAAAGAATTGTTCTATATCCCACATGACTTTTGAATATGCCCCCAAACATTCACAGCAGTTTAAAAAATCATTTGTATGGTGGGAGGAAATTTTTGGAGGTGATGGATATGCTTATGGCATACAATATGATAATGGTTTTATGAGTATATACTTCTCTCCAAACCCATCGAATTATATGTATTAAATACCTACAGCTTTTTGTATGTCAATCATACCTCAATAAAGTGGGGTCTTTTAAAGCAAATAATAAAAATAAAATATAAATGAAAATGCTTAAATGAACTAAAAAATAACTTACAATTAGCCACACTGAGAGCCTAATTCCATTTTACATATAAACACAAAGCAATTTTTACAAACTTTGAATAAACCCTGAACTTTCAGGAACAGCAACAATATAAATTAAGATAAGGCTGTACCCTATTTTGTTGTAAATTTTTTCAAGAGTTTATTTCTAAAAAGTATGTCACTAACAGCAGTGTCATTCCTAATAATTAAGCCACCACATGATACCTCCATATTGGTCTGGGTTCAAGCCTGTCACTTTTATAGCAGTTCTGTGATCAAGTTCAAGCATCGAACTATATGAATATATCCTCTAGTGTAGTAGTGTCCAACTACTTAAATGTTGAAATACTTAAATGTTGAAATACATGTTTAATTTTATGCTGCTTTTATTTTATTCTCTTTTGTATTCAGTTAGGGCACTGTATTGGATTTTGCTTTTTTTTTTAAAATTCTGTAGGTAGGTCGTACTTATTGATCTTTTTATTTCAGGTTAATAAGGGGGACTTTACAAAGTACCAGTTATAAAAACGGGCTTCAAAGGGATTGTTTATTTTTTTAATGTGGTATATTCTGATATTTCGATTGTGTTCAAGTAATATCTACTCAATATAAACAAAATACATAGAAAAATGACAATTTGGAGTTTTATTCCCTTCATGTTTTCTCAGTTGCTTTGGATCTATTTAATCAAGATCAGAGAGTAGTGTACTTAATGTTCCTCCTCTGATTTCAGGAGAAATTAATTTTTTTTATTTTTTTAATAGTTTATTGTCAAGTTGTTTTCCACATAACACCCAGTGCTCATCCCAACAAGTGCCCTTCTCCATGCCCATCACCTCCTTCCCCTCCCCCTTCACCCCCATTAGTCTTCAGTTTGTTCTCAGCATTCAAGAGTCTCTCATGGTTTGCCTCTCTCCCTCCCCCCAACTATTTTCTCCCTTCTTCTCCCCCATGGTCCTCTGTCAAGTTCCTTCTAATCCACCTATACGTGCAAACATATGGTATCTGTCCTTCTCTGCCTGACTTATTTCACTCAGCATAACACCCTCAAGTTCCATCCATGTTGGTACACATGGCCAGATTTCATTCTTTCTCTTTGCCATGTAGTATTCCATTGTATAGATAAACCACATCTTCTTGATCCATTCATCAGTTGATGGACACTTAGGCTCTTTCCATGTTTTGGCTATTGTTGAGAGTGCTGCTATGCACATTGGGGTCCATGTGTCCCTATGAATCAACACTCCTGTATCCTCAAATGGATTGTTTAGAATGTATAAGTTAGTCAAGAAAATGTGTACATAGAAATTAGGGAATTGTTAATTATATTTAGATGTAATGGTCATACTATAGTCACGTTGTCTAAAACAGTCTTTTATTTTAGAAGATTACATACAGAAGTATTTGCAGATACCATGCTCCCCTTACTGGTCTGCACTCCACCTACTCCATCAGCAGTGTCCCTGTCTGGCTCCTCTCAGTGGAAAGCCTCACCTGCCTAGCAGAGAAGATGGAGCTCACCCTGAGTGAATCAGCCCAATGCCAACTCATCACCTACATATAGGTCCAGATGACCAGACCCGAGGAGCTCTTCCTCCTGCACAAAGCCAATCCCCTCTCCAAATCTGGGTCTAATGCCCTCCCATCCAGGATCCTTCCCTAGCTGTACCAAAGGTCTTTCTCCCTCTGTGCCTTCTCCCCACCTCCTCTCACACCCTGCTGGCCCCTGAGGCTGCCCTCAGACTGCCCATTTGTTTTCACTTCTTTGCTTCCCATTTATGCTTAAACCTGGTTTCTGCCCCATCGTGTCACAGAACTGCTCTCACAAAGCACACCAATGGCCTTGACTGCCAGATCCCACAGGTGCTTTCTAGGTCTATGTGAAGACAGTGTGGAACTTTCTGCCAAGTGTCATGCTGTTTTCCTAGTGCCTCCTCACATTTCCTGACCTGGCCACCTCTTCCTCCCCCTCCAACACCTCTTATGCTTTCCCAGAACCCTCAAGTTCATCTGTGGGCCCTTCCTCTGGCACTCTCAGGATTGGCACTCACCCTCATCTTAACATTTATTATATGTTAGAAGTATTTTCTGGGGGAAAGGAACGAGATCTCATTCACCTGTGTTCCTCTGGGTCCAGCACAAGGTAGGCCAGCTGTTTGTTGGGCTGAGCTGAATGTCTGAAGGCAACACACCCAGAAATGCCCTGCCTGGCCCTGGATACCTTGTGGTGACACAATCACAAGTTTCTGTCAAAGTTAGATATTCATATTTTGGCAATGGCGCATGTGAAGGAAGGGTCATTACAGGCTTTGGGACCCCCCTCAAAGTGATCCATTGACCTGAAAATAGCAATTCCCCATTTGTGCTTAGGTGACATTTCAAACAGCTTGAGTCCCCACCTCCACATATACACTTGCCAAGGTGTGATAGGCAAGGAAGGGTGAGGCAGCATCACTTAGACCACATATAAAGAGCATATAAGACCCATTAATACCTTCTTTTTGTGCCTAAACATTGAAGTTGAGGGTAAAAACCAAAAGTATTTCTTCTACCACATAGGCCTCCTCTACTGTCATGGGCAGAGGGGAGTGGATATAACCCATCCAGGGAAGGGGCTTTTCTTCTTGCCCTCTGAATGCTCTCAGCAACTTAACGTAGCTCCTTGCTCAGAAGAGGCACTCAATAAATAAAATGAAATTTTAAACCAAAACCTGAAGATTTACACCTCATTATTTTGGGTTGTTTTGTTTTTTTCCTAAGAGCTGGAATTTTCATGGAATAAAATCATATATATCTTCTGATTAGTGATGAATGACAGACAATTCACAATTCTTTCCTGCATTAAAATTGTACTTTAAAATGCAAAATTAGTCAACTCTCTCACTTGGGGAGCAGAGGGGCTTTCTGGAATCCAACCAAGTCTGCCTCTCTCAGTACATTTCCCTGCTAGCAATGCTCTTAGGAATCAAATGTGGTTTATTTCATTTTAAGTCGCTTTTTTTTTTCAATTCAGGAAAATGAATGTTGGAGCCAGATAAGAAACTATAGTCTGCTTTCAAGAAGGTTACAAGAAAACTGCATCTTGCATTACTAATCCTTTATCTTCATGTTAACAAAAAGATTACTGACACATTTTTGAATGAAAGAAAATAAAATAGCAAATGCATCTTAGGAAATGTGTAACTTTCATGCAACACACAAATCAGTTGTTAAATATTTTTTAAATGAAGGAAAATGCATAATAAATTTTTCCTTTGGAAGTAAAGAAAGCAACATTTGAGGATAAGAGAAAAAAGAAAACTAGGATTGGGAATCATCCTTTCATAGAAAGGAGGATATGAATTAAATGACTGTACCTATAACTTCTTAATAGACAGCATGTTTCCTAAAAATGATTTTACTAGCCCACGTAAGTATTGTTTTGTGAGGGGAAACATTTCAGAGGTGTCTCTGCGCTTCTCTCCTACAAAGGCAGAGTCCCCTTTTCCATTTCCCAGAGTCCCCTGAGGAAGGTTCTAGAAGAAGCCAGCCAGATGCATTTACCCAAGAACCTCAAGACAACACCAGGGAGATAGAAAGGTGATGAACCAATTAGCAGTGCTGACCAAACCGGCCGCACTGCACGGGGTCAGGTTAGGATCACCATCCTTGGCAGCAGACACACCTTCCTCACTCTCAGCCACTCCACTCACAAACTGAACGCCGTCAGCAAGTTTCCTGACCTCTCTGTGTTCCATTTATAAATCAGAGATACAAACTTACCAACAGGGAATTAAACAAGCTAATAGCTGTTCTTAGAACAGTGCCCTGTACTCAGTAAACACTATATAATTTTTGAGAGATTAAATAAATAAGTAATTGAGGAAACATACAATAAAAGATAGTTACTACATTTGAGCAAGGAAAAGAGAGAGCCTGAGAGCTGCAGATTCCAGGATGGAGGGAGGATGAAGGAAATGGGGTTGGCCCTTCCCTCAAAAGATGATGCATGTCACTGACAGAACTCAGAACATCTAGACAGACATCTGGTTGAGGGTTTTGTTTTTCTTTAGAAGTGGTCAAAGATGCTTACGTCCACTTTAAAAGTTGGTTTTCCAGCGATGGCATGGTAAATTAATCAGAAGAAATACATCAAAGTTGTTCTAAGTACTTTTTATATCATCTCATCTGATCTTATAACAGCTCTACAAGGTAGATGTTTTTATTCCCATTTCACAGATGAGAAAACTGGGGCACATAGCATTTAAGTAACTTTCTCAAGGCTGGTAAACAAGTTGTAAGATCTCATTACCAAATAGATGCATGAAAATTTGTCATTTATTTAAGTTTTCACATGCATTATTTCATTTAACAAATCTAAGACAAATGTGCTTTATAGATGAAACTCAAAATAACTATGAAATATTAGCATAAATCCAGAAAATTACAGTATGTTCTTCTACAACTCATGTTTCTGTCATGTAAAGTAGTTCATACAAGACTGGGAAATAAGAGAAATTATGTTAATTTAACATAGAAGTCATGTGAGTTCTTGTGCAATTTTTGCAACATTTTAATGTTTCTCAGCAAATGTAGCAACCTGGGAAGAAATATGGTATCTTATATGATACCCATCATTCATCTGAAGTTCTTTCTAGGTCAGTAAGACTGCTTCCTCTGTCTCAGATGTGCTATTGCAGGCTTCTTTCCACCTTTATTTTCCCTTGTTTCTGCAACCCATCATGCTCAACACTTCCTTATCTGTACTTCCACTGTGCACTTTTTAGGGTAAGGTCTAGATTTGCTGCAGTATTTTTCATCTCTCAGGGATTTAACATGTCTTTTTCACTGTGCTAATATTTTTACTAGGGTTGCAACTGGTTTTCAGTGTTATGGTGACAAAGTTTTGAGTGATCCATTTCTCATCCCATTTCCCCATAATCCCTGTTATTTCTCATGTATGATTTTGTAGAATGTGGGTTTTGTCAAGGAAGCTCACATCACATTATTAAAGAAATGCCTGTACAAGATAAAATCCTTGAATTGGCTCACCACTGTCTTTTGTATATATGTCAGCAGTAGGTAGATTTTTTGGTTATGTTTTCAATGGTCTGAAATGGCCAACAACCCAGCGTTTTTAGATTTTTTTAATTAGGCCAGAACATGGAGAAGAATTATTTCAGATCCCTCTCCCTTAGCAGATCTAATTCTGCCTTGTGGGGTCTAAGTTATTTGCTCCCCTCCAAGAAGGTGTCTGACATGATGCATCACCAGGCCAGACATTGATTGAGCCATAATTACTATGGGTGAGACCACTGAGTCTTAAAGGGCTGCACTCACTTTTCTTCAGCCTCCTCCTCTTGATGCAGAAGAACCAGAAATCTTGTCAGAGCCACAAAGGAACCCCATTACTTCTTTGTCTCTTCCTTCTTACACACACAGCTGAAAAAGGATGTTGAGTTCCAGCCTGTTCTACAGATCTGACTATATCCATCCCTCAACACATCTTCCATTTCATTTCTCCATGTGGCCAACCAGAGGGTAGAATTTCAAAAATTTGATTCTTGGCGGACATGGAGAAACCCACTTGGGTCTCAGGCCCATGCAATATCCTTTAACTCAGCCTTTTCCAGAGAACCTGAACAGAAATATCAGCTACTTATGCTGTCCTTAGGATAAGGTCCTCCTGAGGAATGGAATCAGCAGGATGGAGATATGTAGAAAGATATAGAGAAAGATGGGTATATATATATAGAGAGAGATAATGAGGAATTTGCTCATAATTGTGGAAGCTGAGAAGTCCCACAATACGCTGTTTATAAGCTAAAGAACCAGTGAAGCTGGTGATGTAATTCAACTTGAGTCCAAACACCTGAGAACCAGGGGAGCCAATGGGCTTAAAACCCAGTCCAAAGAGACTGAAGAAGATAAGAGATGTCCCAACTCAATGGTAAGGCAGGAAACAAAAAGGGCGAAATTATCTTCCTGCACGTTTTTCATCTGTCCAAGTCCTCAGTGGATTGGGTGATGTCCATCCATATTGAGAAAAGCAACATACTTTACTGAATCCACTGATTCAAATACTGATCTCACCCAGAAACACCCTTACATCCATACTCAGAAATAATGTTTTACCCCTTGCCCAGCCAAACTAACACACAAAATTAACCATCACAGGGAGTGACTGGCAGGTTAAGATTTGGGCACATTTTGGTCTCTAATGATAATATCAATTTATTCCACAAAATGTGACCCACAACAACAAATACAAGACTGAAGCCTCACCAGGTTTCCATTATAGAATGACACGTATACATTATTGGCCCTCCAGCTAGGTTACCAAAGCCCAAAATCATGTTTGTAAAGTCATAGCCTAACCATAAGCTCCCCAGAAGCATCAGTGCTTGTCTCCCTCACTACCTGTGTGAAGGCTGAAGTTTCACCACCCAACATACTTTTCAACCCTGGAGAAAATGCTTAGGAAAGGAGCAACTAATCCTAATAGTTCAGATGATGTTATCATATTCATTATTTCCTTACAGAGACATTCCCAAGGAATCCACTGAGTGTTCACCATTTGAACTTAAATATGGGAGAAAAGTTAAGAGGTCTTTTAATTCTAATTAACCAATCAGTAAACTCTAAGTAGAAAACAACAGTGGAAGAACCTGTATTACATGTGAGGAAAACACTTAATGAAAGGAGCCCTCTAAGGAAAAAATTAATAATAAAGGACAAGGACTGTGGAAACTGAGATGTTCTGTATAATAAGTCACCATACTTATTTGCCTGGCCAGTCTTTTCCTCTGGAGACACTCTTTCCCTAGCCTCTGTGGACCTGAGAGGCTGTCAATCACAAGGAACTCCCTCTTCCTCCCCAATCCACACACGCATGGGATTGAGACATAGCCTGGTGAATCAGAATTCACCACCTACCTTCCAACTCATAACACTGATTTGCTCAGGAATAGGCATGTGACACAGATCAGACCAATTAGTTTCTTCATCAAGACTTTTCTGATAGAGCCACTAAGATAAACTGTTTCTTGCCTTGAAGGTCATAGTGCTGGAAGGAAGTAAGATTGGAACCNGGGGGGGGGGGGGGGAGGTGTGTGGAAGAGTCAATAGAAAAAAGAAGCAAAGCTAAGAAATTGCATCTGAGAAAGTTCTGTTGACAACTAACAGTCACCTGGATCTAAGTGAGCTTGAGTCCAGGGTTACCCCTGGACTTCTCAGTTCAATGGGACAATAAAACCCCCTGTCTGCATAAGCCAATTTGATTTTGGCTTCCTCCACTTGTAACTGAAAGACTGTGCTGGCTAATACAAGGGTCTTTCTGCTACAGTACAAAGATGAAGCTATCAGAAGAAGAAAGATCCCACACCTAGGAATTTTCTAGATAAAACGACCCATTAAAACAGCAATAAACCAATGCAATCCACCTAAATATCTTATTGTCATATATTACTCCTCACTAATGGGCTCAGGTGTGAGGTTTAAGGCTGCCCAAAAATAGACCAAAAAACAGAAAGGGAGTCTACAGAATCTCCGAATATCTTTCTAAGGGAAATTCAAGGATTAGATATTCTAGAATGTCTCCTCTACAACCTGTCAGAGACCACCTTCACTCAGCTTCTAACCCTGCTTTCTCCAAAGGACTAATTAAATTAGAAGAGGAGTTAGCACTAACTGGCACCTGAACTATACCAGACACTGTTGGGTGTTTGACACATGCCATCTAGTCTTCATAGCAAGCCTATAATATAAGAATTACCCATTATGCAAATGAGGGAACAAAGACTCAGAAAGGTTTAGTGACTTGTCTAAGGCTACACAGCTAGTATGTAGCAGAGCCAAAAATTAAAACTTTTATCTGTATGAATCCAAACTCCATGTTCTTACCAGTTCAGAAAGCTAGAATACCCAATACCACCACCATTTCTTGGAGGATACAATAAGCATGATGATGGAGGTAGAAGGAAAGCTTCAATTCAGTTCAATTCAGTCCATCCTTCACCAGGTTTGCCAGTTGTTGTCAGGAAAGACACACACATCAGGCTCACTACCCTCATAGAGAATACAATACTGTAAAGTAAACAGACCATTATACAAACTATCACACTTCAAGTATGAATGACTGTAAAGTCATGAGGGATCTGAAGAGGGAAAGACAGATTCCAACTGAGTATGGCAAAGGATGTTTTAGGGAGAAGAAATTTAATCTGGGCTTAAGAATGAGTAGGATTTCAATTTTCTGAAAAGAGTATGATAGGGAGGCCTTCTCTTTTGACTAAAACATCATATTAAGTTGGCTAAATGTACCCTTGAACTGTCTGGATGGTACAAAGGGCTAGAGGAGATGAGACAATGTATTGATCAGAATGGGCTAGTTTATGCTGTAGTAACAACCTCAAAATCTCAGTAGCTTAAAACAATAACATATATCTTATTCAACTACATGTTTACTATGGTTGGCTAGAGACTCTACTTCATGGCTCTTTCCTTCTAGGATGTGGTTGATGAAGGAGCTTCTATTAGGAATGTTGCTGGCCATCATAGGAGAGGGCAAGAGATCTCTGAAGGGCTTCATCCCATCATTTAAATGCTCCAGCTTGGAAATGACGCCTATCAGTTTCAATCACTACTCTTTGTCCAGTACTAATCTAAGGCTCCATCCAATCACAAGGGGCTCAACAAATACAATCCTAATAGGTGCCCAGAAAATAGGAAGCCATAGATACTTGGTAAACAATAGCAATGACCACCACACGTAGTTTAAATGCTTATCCATTACAGGGTTCTCACAAAGCAAGGACATGAGGAGAAGATAGCCACATGGAGAACAAAAGAGAGAGTCTGGAAATCAAGCCAGCAAACACGCAAACATTGATTAAGCACTTATGATGTGTTAAGCATTATACTAACCACTAGAGATTCAAAGATAAATAATACAGTGTCTCTATCTTCAAGGAGCTCACATTCTTATGGTAGAGAATGATGCATGTTATGGGCTGAGTTGTGTCCCCTCAAAATTCATATATTAAAACACTAACCCCAAACGTGACTATATCTAAAGATAGGACCTTTAAAGTAATAATCAAAGTTAAATTAGGTAATAAGTGTGGAGCCCTAATCTGATAAACATGGTGTCCTTGTAAGAAGAGGAGGCTCCAGAGCTCTCTTGCTATCAGTGTGCACAGAGGAAATGCCATGTAAGGACACAATGAGAAGGCAGCCATCTGCAAACCAAAGAGAAACATGTTGCCAGAAACCAATCCTGATGCCTCAATGGACTTACAGCCTCCAAAACTGAGAGAAAATAGATTTCTATTGTTTAAGCTACTCAGTCTGTGATATTCTGTTATGGCAGCCAACCAGAATAATACAGTGTATAAGCAGATAAGTATAATGTGATGTGGTAAGTACAATGATCCATATACACATGTGGGCATGTGGCGGGGGGGGAGGGGGCTTTGGTGATTAGCATGACAATGGTGTTTCACAATAACCCTAGGTCACCCTGATCCTATACCCTCTCCCAGGACCCAGGGGCAGGGCCCTGCCTCCACTTGGAGGCAAAGATTCAGGAGCATCAGGTAGTCCTTGATCCAAGCAAATACAACCAGTCATGGTCTAGCAGGTCCTCATGTGACTGAAGGCAAGCACCATGCAGAAAGATTCTTAAAAAGATGTCTAATAGTTTACCTTCTTAAGGATAAGCATGAAAGAGAATGTGCCAAGACTGATACTATTACTTACTACCCTATTATCCTCTTTGGTCATCAGCCTCTTCACACTGCAGTCCTATAGAAGCAATAATTTTCTGAGAGACTCAAGAATTCCACTTTATATTGGATAAAAGCAACATACTAAATAAGCAGAACTCATGGAATGCAATCACAAAGCATATCTATTTTGTCTTTATGTATCCCTTTAAAATTTATCAATAGAGTAATTACTCTGCCCCTGTTTAAAACTCATGCTGGTCCCATGACTATTCTAATGACGTGTATGAAAAAAAGGACTACAGACACAGTTTTAAAAGGGCAGTTAAAATGTCTAGTCCCATGTATAGTCAAAACTTCTAACTTCATTCAAGGTTACAGGTGCTCTTTCTCTCCCCAGCACTGGCTTGGTACCTGGGAAGAGGGGATAGTTGACTTCCATCTTCCTTGCTCATGTCTCTCATTTCCCAGTTCCTGTTTCTGACTTTCCAAGACTGGGGGCACAGGGAGAGAAGGGTGAGGGGGCACTATCCTAGGTTCCATAGTTATTACCCATGGCATATACTACCCTGATTTTTCTGTGAAGCACTTTCACATGTATTCAGAGTTCCCCCATGGATTTCTCCCCTGTAGTGTCCTTGATCCAAGCAAATCCATCCCTAGTCCAGTTGGTCGCTTTCCTGTGTCCACAAACTTTGGGTAGTCTACCTCCAGTTTCTGTCACTTGGGTCCCATTGACCTTTTCAGAATCCCCTACTGGGTGGGACTCAGTTCTCTCATACACACGCAGTCATCTAGGAAACACTCATGCCCCTCTGCCCTGACAAGGGAATCCCTACACAGACACCACCTCAAGTCGTCCACCATTAGCTAGCCAGCCCATCTCTCAATCTTTTCAGATTTGCCCAGTGGGAGACAGCCCCAAAGCCACTGTTATGGGGTCACAGAAACTCTGAGTAGTCTCACTTATGTGCCTCCGTCTAAGCTTGAGGCAAAGTCAGGCATAAGTCACCCCTCCTGTGGTGAGGACAGGGGCTACTCACAATCTTACCAAAGAAACTCTCTTCACAAATTCTCTCTAATCTCCAAAAACCCAACTGTTTTTATCCCTAATGTGAATGTATATTTAAGAAACAGAAAACTAGTTTTTAATATTTTCTCTGAAAATTTGTATAATGTTTGGCTCCTTGCTATAGTATCTGTCACTCATTGTCTTTGAGTTTCAGCTAAAACTTCCATTTTAATATTCAGTTACTCTGACTGTGATGGGCAGAACTGCCTTTATCCCTGAAGAACCAAACCAGAAAGCCAGAGATTTCAAATAAGACTCCCCATGAGACCTGAACCCAGGCTCACCGCTGAGTTAACATCACAGAAGGACTCCTCTTCCTTTGTGGGGCTTCTTCAAAGAACTAATTCTGTCTGATCTCTTTACTCTCTTTGGTCTCACTAATCCTGATTTTGAAGTGTTTAGATTCTAGAGTCAAAGGCTGATACCTGTGTCATTCAAATCAACCAACTCAGAGCATGTGTTCTGACTCTAATGCACTAAGATTAAAATTCATAAGACAAGATGACCTCACCTGAAAAGATACATTAATTTGGAAATTTATAAAAGACACTTCTAAATAATCCATGGAACAAAGAAGTCACAACAAAGTATAGAACATTTATAAGTATATGATGGAAAAGCTACATATCAAAATTTGTGAGATATACCTAAAGAGGTACTTAGAGGAAAATTTGTAGTCTTGAATGCATATTTTTAAAACAAGAAAAATCGAAAAGTAACAAAGTAGACATCCACCATAAGAAGTTAGGAGAAGAAACAAGTAAAATCAAAGTGTAGAAGGACAGAAATAACAAATAATAAAATTAATAGTAATAAATAAAAGAAGAAATTAATGAAATTGACAAAAAAAAGAAAGTAGAATGAGCAATAAAATAGACGAATCTCTGGCAAGACCGACCAAGGAACTAAAAATAAAAAAGAAACCACATGGGGTGCCTGGGTGACTAGGTTGGTTAGGCACCTGATTCTTGATTTCAGCTCAGGTGATGATCCCACAGTCATGGGATCTAGTGCTGTCAGCACAGAGCCCACTTGGGATTCTTTCTCCCTCTCTGCCCCTCCTCTCCTCATTCTCCCTCTCTCTTTCTCTCCCACAAAATAAATAGCCACTTAAAACACACACACACACACACACACACACACACACACAAATAATACTAAAAGCCTTTAAAAAAAAAACACACACAGATTCAGTAGATATTTAAAAATCAGAAGGAAATGCCAGTCAGTTGAAAATTGAGATGACATGAAAAAGATGAATTGCCAAACTTGTCTAAAGAAGAAATAGAATACTGAATTAGAACCATAATCAGTAAAAGAATCAANCTCCGCCATCTTGCCCCCTCCCCCTACAATTAAGTTTTATCAAACTTTCAAGAAGCAGATAATCCTTACCTTATCAAAATGTACCAAAGAATAGAAAAAAGGGGAAAATGCTCAACCCATTTAATGAAGTTTATGTAAGCTTGATACAAAACAGGACAAGGAGATTTCAAGAAAGAAAAATTATAGGTTAATCTTATTTTGGAAAAAAGACATAAAAATAGTAAATAAAATATTCACAAAGTGAATTTAAAGAGTATGAAAAAATTGGTGATGAGTAAGTAGTTTATTCTAATATACAAAGATGTTCTAACAGTAAAAAATCCTTTAACTTCTTAACAAATAAGTCATCCAAATGGCCAATTACCATATAAAACGGTGCTTAATATTATTAGTCATCAGAAAAACGCAAATTAAAATCACAATGATATACCGCTTCATACTCACCAGAAAGGCTAAAATTAAAGACTAACAATACCAAGTGATGACAAAGATCTGAAGTAAATGGAATTCTCATTTATTGATGATGAAAGTGAAAAATGATAAAACTACTTTGAAAGGCAGTTGGCATTTTCTTATAAAATTAAATATTTTTCATAGTCCAGAATCGTGTCTCATGTCACAATTTTGTAACTAAAATAATTTATTATTTATTACAAAGTAATTAGTCATGGGGCGACTGGCAGTCTCAGTCAGAAGAACATGCAACTCTTGATCTCAGGATTGTGAGTTCAAGCCCCACATGTGGTATAGAGATTACTTAAATAAATAAAACTTTAAAAATTAAAAAAATAAAATAATTAATCTTAACATCAATTTTCTAATATACCATATTTTAAAGGACCTGTTTGCTGTATATATAACCAACAGATGAACATTATCAGGATATTAAAGAGTGATATATAAAGAATAATATACATAAATAATCCACTAATCCACAAATAATATACAAGAATAATCCACCAGAAATAGATAAAAAGTCAGTTCTATGAATGGAAAACTCAAATAGCAGATAAACATATTAGGAAAATGTAAATTACAACAAACTTCACCAAATAATCAAATTGTCAGTTGCACAAGTAGAAATAGGCCATTCCAGGTAGAAGAAACAGCACGTGCAAAAGCATCTAACACTATGAGAATACTTTTATGCCCCATTTGTGTTACTGTTTGAAGAGAGCCACAAAAATTTTACATACAAGTAAACGTCAAATCTGGACAAAGAAATATCTTTCTCCACATTGCCTAGTACAAAGCCACATGAAAGTTTAGTGGCTCAGCTAAAAGAGGCTCCCCAGTCACAGGCATTCCTAGGATCCTGGAGGTCTCTCTCATGGGTTATGGTTACCTGTCCTGTATTAACAAATGAGTTCTAAGCCATTCATCCATTTATCCCATGGGATAAAAGGACTCCATTTGTTGTGCCTGAATCAGACACAACCAGCAAATGGGATTATTTCCTGTCTTCCTCTTGTAAAAGCTGCCCCTTCCTGGTCTAGTTCCAGGAGCATCTGATCTTTGGATGATCTTTGGAGGATCATGGTGCCATGCCCTGCATGCTGACCATCTCTGGCATAAGAGCGTATTACCTCAGAAGGAAGTGTTATGCTAGAAGTCCAAAGCACAGACAAATAAATTGTAAAGAAAGTAGAAAACATCCAGGAAAAATTGTACCTCCCCAATGTTGCCAAATTTTAAAAAATCTTTCATTATCTACCTGTTCATCATTATACTATTGTCTCTATTTTTTAATAGTTTATTTTCAAGTTGGTTTCCATAGAACACCCAGTGCTCACCCCCACAAGTGCCCTCCTCCATGCCCATCACCCCCCTTCCCCTCCTCCTCACACCCATCAGTCCTCAGTTTGCTCTCAACATTCAAGAATCTCTCATGGTTTGTCTCCCTCCCTCTCCCCCACTAATTTTTCCCTTCTTTTCCCCCATGGTCCTACGTTAAGTTCCTCCTAATCCTCCTATACGTGCAAACATATGGTATCTGTCCTTCTCTGCCTGACTTATTTCGCTCAGCATAACACCCTCAAGTCCCATCCATGTTGCTACACATGGCCAGATTTCGTTGTCTCTATTTTTTAATGTTTATTTATTTACTTTGATAGAGAGCACGTGCACACAAGCACAGAAGAGGCAGGGAGAGAAAGAGAGAGGGAGAGAGAGAATCCCAAGCAGGCTCCACACTGTCAGCACAGAGCCCAACATAGGGCTCGATCTCTTGAACTGTGAGGTCATGGTCTGACCCAAATCAAAAGTCTGACGTTTAACCGACTGAGCCACCCAGGCATCCCATCTCTATTTGTTGATAATTGCCAGTTTTCTAAACTTCACTGATATTTTACTAGCTAAAAAGAAAAAAAGTACAGGTAATTATAGAAATGGAAATGTTTTAGTGCAAGAAATGAAGATTTAGGGCCATGTATGATTTTGGTGTCACTTGCATATAGTGGGATAAGAACAAAAACATCAGAGGCCTAAATAAAATCCTGTGGTGGAAGGAGGGAAGGCAGGATCAGTTCTGTCAGGCCATGAGGAGGGAAGGGACACACAGCCCAGCCCCACAGGCAGCAACTGGCTCCTTTGCCTGCAGAGCCCAGCCCTGGGTAAAGATTGTATGAATGGAAATAACAGCCTATAATGTGGATTAATACAGTAATTCACCCACCCAACTAATTACATCTTCTTTGAAAGTTAAGAATCATAAGGTCAGGGGCACAACTGAGACTCACCCATCAGTGGCTCTCTCTCTCTCTCTTTCTCTCTCTCTCTTATTTTAGAAGTAAATAGCAACAGCAGGAGAAGTATAAAAGGGATAGGTTTTGAAGGCCAAGTTGAAGAGCAGAAAGAAAATGAGGTAAGGCAGCTGTTGCAAGCAGGTTCATTAAGGTAATGTATTTATGGAGTATAAAAGCTGCTAGAGGATTTCACTCCAGGCTCCTCCAAGCAGAAGGCCTGGTGGGGGAGTTGAGACTATTTGGTGGGTGGGGGCTCCCAAGGAAAGCTAAGAGTGACTCTTTGGATCTAGAGAGTCCATCACTTCACCAAACCAGAATCAGCCCAGATAAACCACATGAAACAAGGCCATGTTCCTCAGCCTTTTTCCATTATCATCTCTTTATACAGCCACTTTAGGTATTCTTCCTTAATTGCTCTCTCCCATTAGATTTTAATACCACAGATATGCTGTATATCTGTTTATGTAATACATACATATCTGTACTAGATTCATAAAAAGTGTTAGGATTTTTTTGTTTTTAATTTTTTTCTTCCCAATGACCAATTTTTACCCCAAAGTGACATCGTGCTCTTGGAGAATGTGTAGCTTAGCCCCAACTCTTTTCTTCCCTCTTGCCTTGGATAGAATTTTCTTATAACCACAATCAACAGATTAAATTGTATTTTTATAGAACAAGTACAGTAAGCAAATTAGCCAGGAACAGATTATCCTGATATAATCATTGTGGTGCTTAATGGTGCTCACATGCATCTAGTGGCGCGTAAAGGAATTGCAGAAATACAGGAGAAATGGAGAATCACTCAGCCCTAATGTGGTTTTGTGCTTATCACAAAAATCTCACACATACCTGTCTCACCCCATGTTGAAGATCACACTTAGAATCTATATTCCACATAGTTCTACCAGTCAAGAGTTTGTCATACTTTCTGACCACAGTTAGTAGTGTCGAATAAAAATAAGTTTTGTTTTTATAAAACTTTCAAAATTTAAATCATAATATAAAATGCAATATGATTTTGTGGGGCCGTATTTTCTCAAAATCCTGATTTAGCATCCCTAGAGGTGGGGACAGGGTACCCATTTGAAAATCGCTCTTCTGGAAAAATTGACTCAATAAGCATGAGGCAAACATCTCAGAGTTAGACTGAAAACAACTGGTTAAAGCCAACTATACAACGCATTGGTTCCCAAAGCATCCACCTGTGTGATTCAACTGTATCTCTCCAAATTGGTCTGCATTATAATAGTTGTGATAATACTTACCATCATCCCAGTAAGAGAGAAATTTTAAAAGTGCTACTGTTGTCCCCATTTTACAGCCTTAGAAAATGAGGCTTATGGTGGTCTTATGATGGTCATACCTCTTCCAAGCCCACAGGGCTAATGAGTGATTGAGCTATAATTCAAATCTAGCTCTGCCTAACCACAAAACCCACATTTAACCACAGGACAGTCTCTCCCTTTGTGTAGACAAAGCCTTGGTAGACAGCAGTGTTAAATATTTCTGCTAAAATATAAGCTGTGTCATTCAACTCTGTGGATTTTTGAAAAATTTGGACAACAGCCCCATCCTTCTAAAATCAAGCAGGTTGGAAAAGCCACTGGAAGATTTGTTTTCAAATTTGAGACCCACTCCAAGAGGGTGTGCTCAGAGTTCAGCAGACAATGAAAAATCGTCCCTGGCTCTACCCACTAACAATTGGTGCGCACAACTCCGGCTCTCTATCAACCTCCCAGCTCCAGCCAGCTAAGAGGACTCTCTACTTTGCATGCGACTGCACAGAGGCAATTTATTTTCTCATTGGAAATGGTGAAGCTGAGAGAGCAGAGCCGTGTCACACATCGGGGAGCCACCACTATAGGGAACAGAAGCTCCTTCCAGCTTGGCTTAGCTGCCATCTTTTAGGCTGCTGTGATAGCAGTGAGAATGGTGCATACCCAATCCCTGTCTCAAGCAGGATTGAGAGTGTCTCAAATCCCTGCCTTCTTAGAGAGAATAATGGCAAGGGTTCGTGGGGGAGAAAGGGAGGGGAACCTCTGCCTTGAAACTCTGACTATTGGGCTCCTTAAAGATGGATTAGCATTTCAGAGATTTATTCAGTTTCTTGGGTAGAGAAGCTCACTCACAGATACTATAAGTTTGGGTGTGATAGCTTAGAGCTAAATCTGTGTCCTCAGGAAGAATCTCAAACCAATAATTTTAAGAAGTCATAATGGAGTGCTGTGATAACCCCAAAACTCCATAAATAATGAAGTCACACCCTTCTTATCCGATAGTCAAACATCAAACACCTTCAGCTATCCAGAGTATCTGAAAACACCCAAGTATCCCTAGCAGTCACCCTGCACATACAGAAATTAAAAGCCAGAGAGAGCCTGAGAGGACAGATTACAGAAAGAATGACATGATGGGTGAGCTGGCAATGAAAGGCGCTCCTTTATAGGTAAATACAGACTCTAAAAATCAAGTGCCATTAAGAGCAAAAAGAAGGCACGGGAAAGAAAATGAGAAGAATACACAAAACTCAAATCCTAAAACCTACTAATACTGCCCAATAGAAGTATGTGAGCCACAAATGCAAGCTCCATGTGTAATTTTAAATTTCTTAGTAGGCACACTAAAAAAAAAAGGAACAGGTAAAATTCATTTTAATGCCTTATTTTACTCAGCCCAATATATTAAGATATCATTCCAACATATAATCAATATTTTCAAATTATAGATTTTACATTCCTTTTTTAATACCAAAACTTCAAAATCCAGCATGTATTTTACACTCAAGGCACAGCCCAGTTTGGACCAGCACCACTCCATGTGCCCAACAGCACAATGTAGCTAGTGGCTAATGTCCCGGTAGAAAATTCTTAGCCATGTGCTCAAGGGAATCAACAAGAGTGATACAAGGACATTTTGTTGCAGCATTACTTGTAAGTAATGAGAAATTGTAAATAATTTAAATGTCCATCAAGAGATGTCTAGATTATCTAATTTTACTATCTTAAATATTGAAATACAAAGGAGTCATTAAAATGAATAAATTAAGGCTAAATATATCACCATGACATTGCTCCAAAACATAACACTGGATGAATGACAAGAGCAGTCTGCAGAATCATGCATATACCTTTAGGTAGTTTTAGAAATGCTCTGACAAAAGGAATGCATTACTTTTTGAAAGAAATATATACAATGCAGTGAAAATATAACATCAGACAGAAGGAATATGCACAGACTTTGAGAAAGTGGTTAGTTGTGGGAAAGGGGAAAAGAAGGAAGGAGGGAGAGAAAAAGGTTTTAAGATACAACAAAGAGTCCTTCATTGAATGTGTAATGTTTTATGTATTTAAAAAATAATCTGGCACAAACATAACAAAATGTTCACTTGCTAAAACCCAGTGGGGAGTACAAAAATACTTATTAAGTTAATTTCAGTTCTTCTCTGTATATTTCATATACTTTGTGAAAGAAGAAGAGGGGGGGAGGAGAAGACACATGATTACAACAGCAACAAAAAAAGAGACAAAATAGTTTGAACAATCCAGCACAGGATTCAGGGCCATATTCCACCTGCCTCCTGCAGACAGCAGAACTCATTTGACCTTCACTAAGGATGCCTAGTATTTGTTGCACTCCAGCCAAATGCAAATGAAGCAGCACAGTCAGAGATGCTCATGAACGTAGTGAAAAAGAAAATACTCTCTTGTTTTTCATACACTCGATGAAGACCGAAAAGCATCTTATCTAAAAGAATCTATTGTAGAAGGTTTACACAGAACTTTCAACACATAAAAGGATTAACTTAACCTTCAGCCCACTGGAACCCAGGCTGAGCAGACCCCGTATTTGGCAGTAATGGCTAACTAATGAGTCAGGTTTTCACACACTCCCTGGCTTTACCACACCAGTGCTGCACCTTCTCCTCATTTGTAACTTTGAACTTGGCACATCTACTCCTGGTCCACAACAGAGGTCTACAAACTCTCTCTCTCTCTCCCCACCCCCAACTTGATTCTGGCTCCTCTACTCCCTGCTTAGCATGTTTGACTCTCAGCCGAGTGAGGATTCTGTGCATTTGGTATCCTCCACAAACCTGAAGAGTATATTGTCCTTCATCTCTTTTTGGTCATCTATTACACATGCATTGAAACACTGATCCCACAAAATCCCCACTTTTAGCACTTACATATTCACGAGGTACCCATTTATCCCTAACCTTGTTTATTATCTCTGTGCCTGGATATCCCTCTCTTGGATAAAAAACGGCCTCCTCAGTTCCATGGAAACAGCATTCAATGGTAAACACTATCAGAGATATATTGTTTAGGGGGATCTTTTTAAGCTTAAGCAAGCGTCACACCCATACAACTTTTTTTGACACCCTCACCAATAAGGAAAAAGAAAAGAGAAAAAAAATATACGGTCTGAGAGGAACAAGTTTTCACTCTAGAAACCAGTCTCCCAATCTGACAAATTAGTTTACACTCTCTGGTCAATCTGTTTAAAGTTCTCTAGGTATCCAAAGAATACCAGACAGCGTAAGGTTTTCAGGGTCTTTTGAACTTTCTAATGGATGGTTATTTATACGCTGAATTCCTCTGCTTTCATTGGGAGATGTGGCACCAGAGAAAGAGCTCCGTTTCTTTAAAGGAGCAATTCTTGCTTTATACTCCTGGGTTAAAAAAAAATTCAAGATAAATTCCTGTGTTATTTAATAAAAATTCCAAATAGCCTGTCATGAATCATAGAATTCTTTGAAATCCATTTATTTTAATGAAGGTTAGCATTTTAGCTGTTCATAAATATAAACTGCTGGGAAAGGAGAGGTAGAAACATTTAATTTTTCATCATCCAAACAGGCATTTTTAAATAATATGAATAAGTCTTAAAGTCCTCTAATTCTACTCAAGCTTTCAACATATGGTCATTGCTTATATATGTTGACATCACAGAAATAAAAGCTGAGAAGCCTAAGATGTCTTCTGTAATTCAAAAAACAAAGAACAAGTATCACTGTTTAAGTGGTTCCTGGAAAATTTAAATATATTGAAATAGAATTTCATCTTTCCTCTAAGAAGCAACCCAGGAAGAAATGTCCTGTCTCTTGGTTTCAGCCCGTCCTGACCCACCAACTGAAGGGATTATCTTCACTTAGAGCCTGGAGAAAGACAGACATTGTCTTCAAAGAGGAGAGGCCTATTCACCCACAAATGCTTTCAGGGTCTGACGGCAAACCACAAATTGTACTCTGGGAAAAAAATATATTTAAGTCTCTTTCTAAAATCTTTTAAAGCAGACTTGAGTTGAATAGTGGGTAGATTTTGTTTTGTTCTATATTTTCACACTTTGCTACCAAGACTATAAATGAATCTGTAACCCTCTGTCAGTGAGTTTATCCTTTCTTCTTTTTTCTCCTTGCCCTCTTCAGATCTCCTTCCCTTTCATGCCCTATTTTCAGATAGTGTTCTATTGAATTCATTCCTCCAGAAAATAGCAACATACTTTTGTCTTTGGCGCCCTCTTATGTTCACTTAGTTATTATAACACAGCATGTCGCAACCTCTTAGTGAAGAGTAAATCCCCAAGAAGGAACTCTGTCATTTTAGGGTTGAAAAGCCATAAACAAATTCACTGTAATCTGTTTGTACAGAATGCCAATAAACCATTCATCTAACTGGTCAAGGACAAAACCTCAAACCCAAATAGGCACAGAGGATACTCCTTCCATCTTAGGTAATGCTCCCTCTCCCCTGGCTTGGCAAAGGATGTGAAAATTCCATGTTGTTCATTGTTAACCAAGTCCCATAGACTAATCCTAGCTTTGCATTTCCATATTTTTCACTCATTCCTGCCTTAGACATTTTCCTCCACAGGCCCAAAGCCTTTTCATTCACAGCAGTGATTCACATCCCAGTGAAACATATCCTATGTGATATGTGAGTGTGCTCATCTCTCTGAGCCAATTATGGTGCCTGGAGCACACTGCACCCCTTCCCAAACTTCCCTCAGCTGCTGCTTATCCAACAGGCAGACTCCAACACACTTTTCAAGTTGCAGCTAAAAAGCCACCTTTTCTGATCTTCCCATTCAGTGAGACGCTCCATGAGAAAAGGGTTCTGTGAAGAAATACATTTGGGCAATGGAACATGCTATGTCCCCGTCTTTTTTTTTTAAATGCTTCCTTGTTTGTTGAGAGAGACATAGCAAGCAGGGAATGTGCAGAGAGGAGTTGGAGGGGGGAGCGGTACAGAGGATCCAAAGCAGAGAGCCCGATACAGGGCTTGAACTCACAAACTTTGAGATCTCAACCTGAGCCAAAGTTGGACACTCAATCAAAAGAGCCACCCCTCCCCTTCTTGAATAGTATTCACAGAACTATACTCTGTAAAGTATGGCTTTTTTGTCATACTGGCATAGCTGAGTCACTTCTGAGGAGCCATATCTCACCCACATCTTCATCCTGAGAATGGGAAAAATGGGTGGGAATCTTAACTTACCTACTGTCACCTGCCCTCAGTAGGAAGCTAACACTCCTACCCTCACAGAGAGCTCAGAGAACCCTGCTCGGTCAGAATTGTGAACCAGCACTAAGGCTTCCTTGCACTTCTAAGCGGCCTGTAGCTGACTTTCTTGCCAACCACCTGAATTCCTGATGCTCCGTCCCCCACCCCACTCCTGTGTCTACCTGGCATCAGAAACTTGTTCAACCCTGGGCCCTTCAAACACAATTTCCTGATTCTTCTGCTTTCCTGGGTGGAGACTCCTATGGGTCCTAACCTATAGGAACTGTGTGATCCTGGGGACTCCTTCTTCCTAGTCACTATCCAGCCATTTCTGTCCCACCTTCCTCTACACACTGCAGCCACTCACCCCCTGCAGAAAACACTCTCTTTCAGGAGAACAAAATGACACTTTAAGTCATTTTGTCTTCCTATATCTCCAGACTCTTCCCACTTCCTTCTGACCCCACCAACATGAATTCAGGCCACCTCATCTCTCCCCTGGATGAGTACAAGCTGGTTGCCTGTTTCCACTCTTTACTCTATCCCTTCAAAGTGTTCTTTTTAAAAAGCAAATCCGATCATGTCATTCCCCTTCACAAAACCTTGCAATGATTTCCTGTTGCTATCAGGATCAAGACCTAATCTCTTCATGGCTGCAACCCTGCTGAACTCCCCAGCTTTGTCGCACCATCTCCTGTCCCACATGGTATAGCCACACAGAAATTGTTCAGGTCCCTAAAATACTACCTTCCTCCCATACCAGCAGACACTACTCCCTCTGTCTGGACCTCTCTTCCCTTCTGTGCACTCCACATGGCTCATCCCACCCATTCTTTATTCTTGTCAACCTCCCCCTAGCAGTCTGACTCACATGCTCCCTGGATTAGGGGCTGACCCCACCCCCAGACCTTCCCATTGCCCCTTGCATTCTGTTTGTTAAAAAACCCATGTTACCTTAAGTTACTGCTTAATGTATTCTCCTGCACTCAGAGAAGACACCAAGAGGCCAGAGGCCAGGTCTGTTTGGCCCACTCCTCCATCCTCACACCCCAGCACAGGGCCTACCAATGACAGTGTTCCATGAACATTTGTTGAGTGAATTCTGGAACACATAATTTCCTTGTAGCCACAGAACATTCACTAATAATTTTATAGCCTATTTCAGTGTGAAACCTCCTTAGATATCATGCAAAGAAAGCCATTTCTCATGCTTCCTTAATATGACTGGTTTCCCTGCCCCAAATTTTAATCAAGCCTAAAATAAACCGCATTCTACATCATCAGAAGGGTCTTTCTCTTCCGTACTATCTCACACCCCTTCAATTGAGGACAAAACTGTGATAAGAACATTTTTCATAACTAGCATTTCAGAGTTTATGTGCTTCTACAAATATTATTGCACAATGTAAAATCACATGAATCTTGCATAATTTTATATGCACAATTGTCAACTACTGTTTTTAAGTGGATCTCAAAATTACTCCTCATCTATACCAATTCAGGTAATCAGATCATCAGAAAAACCCTGGAACTTTCAACACTAGATGACAGAATATGGTAGACCAATAACTTCAAAAGTTCTGAGGGAAAATTTATTCTTAACCTCAAATTATTTCTACTTGACCAAATTATTGGTCAGGTGTAAAGATACAATATAGACATTTTCAGGTATTTAAGGATTCAAGATTTGTCTTCTCATATATTTTCTTAGAAAATGAGCCAGGGTGGCTCAGATGGTTAAGCAGTCAGGTCTTGGTTTCAGCTCAGGCCAAGATCTCACGGTTCACGGAATGGAGCCCCACATCGGGCTCCACAGTGATAGTGCAGAGCCTGCTTGGGATTCTCTCTCGCCCTCTCTCTCTCTACCCTTCCCCCACTCATGTTCTCTGTCTCTCTCTCAAAACAAATGAATAAACACTTTAAAAAATAAAGAAAATTACTGGAAATCTTGCTCTGGCAAAAGGAGTCAACCACAAAGTGGATAACATAGGATCTAGGAAACAAGTGATGCAGGCAAGGACAGGCGTGAAGGGAAGCCTGAGGGCCCCAGCAAGGGACTGGAGGACAAGAGTATGGACCAGACCAGGAAGACAGACAGGAGGGCAGTGAGTGCATCTGTACAGGTCCTGTCTGGCACACAGGCACGTCACCTCCACCCAGATCAGTGGGGCTGAAGTCCAGCCTACACTTGGCTTAATGTCTGAAGTCAGACATTAAGAGGAGAGTGGAGTACCCAGGTTCTGTATTAGCTTGTGGCATCCCTGAAAGAAAGCTGTGAGAGAAGAGGGGAGGAAAAGTGGAATTGACAGAATGTTTGGAACTCTTAAGCATGGGGGAAAAAAAATTATCGGCAAGTTTGTTGTTGGACCATCTGGATGGCTTAAACAACAGAAATTTATTTTCTCTTAGTTCTGGAGGCTGTAAGTTCAAGATCAAAGTATTAGTAGGGTGGGTTTCTTCTAAGGCCCCTCCTTGGCTTACAGACACTTGGGGGGGGTCTGTGTCCTAATTTCCTCTTACATAGACACCAGTCATATTGGATTAGGCCCCACCTTAATGACCTCATTTTTAAGTAATCACCTCTCTCTACAGGCCCTGTCTCCAAATACAGTCACAGTCTGCAGTACTGAGAGTGAAGATTTCAACATACGAATTTGGGGAGGAGACCATGATTCAGCCCATAACAGTCATGTAGTAAACTAAACAAGTAAAAAAAATAAATAAAACAGTTATTAACTCGAGGAAAAATAAAGTTGTAGCAGAAATGACAATAGTAGACTATCTGGTTAACAACAAACAATATTTACATTGTCATTACAGTGTAAACACTGGCTAATTTCTTTTTTAATTATTGAAGTATAGTTGACATACAATGTTAACACCGACTTAACCAAAGTTTGTACTACTGAAAAAATGAGGAGTGGCAAAAGCATAGGAGGCAGGAGAGAGTAGGGACCTATAAAATCTTCGGTCACTGTAAAGAAGAGGTAACAGAAAATATTCTAAACAGTTTATTCAAGAAAAATTTGAGTAAGATTATTGAGAGATGTGAAGGTAAACACTCAAAGAAACAGCTCAAGTGGTTAAAGTAATTGTATTTGGCGAGAAGGAATCAAGGTGGGGAGGACCAGTAAAAGCAACTACTATATTTTATCATAAGCTTTTTGTACTATTAATGTTTTAACTATGTGATGATAAGAAACAATTTTTGGAAGTTTAACTTCTAAGTAACTCAAATGTTAACACATTTGGGAGGTTGCTGACACAGACTCATGTTACTGTGTTTATTTATGAACAAAATTCAGAATAATCTCTTCTCACCTCTGTTTAATTGAAGCGCATTCTAAGTTGCAAAAACTGCTGTTTACAACCTTCCACCATTTACAACTACTTATTTGTGTCGGTTGGAATTTTCCCAGTATTTGCAACCAAAACAAAATTCAGAAATGAACTAGATTTTGAGTTTGAAAAGCACACCGATCACCCAGAACCTCATTTCATGGTATGTGTTCATTAAAACTGACTCATTGGTCTCATTAACTTTATGTTTTCCTGGATATAAATGTATTCTAATAAAATGCTGCTTTTTCTCTCCCCCCCCTTTTTTTTTTCCCATAGTGAAAGGGAAGACATTTAGGAAGGCTGATCTTACCTGGGAGCCCCTTTACCGTAACTTTGTCCACTTCAGAATCCCAACATAGACTAAAATATTCAAACCTTTCATCATTGCAACAAAGATGCCTACAATTGGGAGGTGTGGAGGACATGGGTGGGGACAATCTCTGGAGTCCACTGCCTAAGCCAACGAAGGCCTGTAATCATCCATCCCTCCTAGTTTGGGAAAGTCATACAGCTTTGAAATTCTAGCTTTATGCCCATTTTTACATAAGTGATACAATGAATGATCTTTTCAGCTCCTTTATAAGACTCACATGCAAATATAGAAGCAAGATACTGACCCAGGGTCAGCTGGAAAAAATTACTTATAGAATTATGCTCAAACACTTCTTAAAATATTAGTAGCAAACCAGATAATAACTATATGCTGATGTGAAGGAAAGGATCTTTGAAAGAGTTTCTAATCAAAGCCCCTGCCCAGCTGCAAGTTGATTTTTGAAGTTTCTTAGAATTCAGGGTGGTCACCAAGCTATTGCTAAGTGTTTCTATAGTTACTTGTTTACTGAGGAAATAGGATACAGGATTATACATATCTGTGATCCTTCTCTTCCCTGTAAAAATGTGCAGGGACGAAGACATTAAATATCCAGGAGTTTAACATTAGACTCAAATTTTTTAGCTCCACTAATGTGACATTTTGTTTACAGTCAAGAGCTAATTTTTCAGAGCTGGAGAGGATTTTTTTAATCGAGGTGTATTTGCCATATAATATTAAATTAGTTTCAGGTGTACAACAAAATGCTCACCATGATAAGTGTATTTATTACAACTTTATTGACTATATTTCCTATGCTGTACTTTTCATCACTGGGGCTTACTTGTTTTGTAACTGGAAGTTTGTCCCTCTTAATCCCCTTCACCCATTTCCCCATTCCCTCATCCCCCTCCCCTTTGGCAACCACTAGTTTGTTCTTTATGAGTCTTTTTCTTTTTGTTGTTGTTGTTATTGTTATTGTGTATTTGTTTTGTTTTTTAGATTCCACATTTAAAAGAAATCATATGTCTTTCTCTGTATGTCTTATTTCACTTAGCATAATACCTTCTAGGTCAACCCACATTGCGGTGCATGACAAGACATCATTCTTTTTATGGCTGAGTAATATGCCAGTGTGTGTGTGTGTGTGTGTGTGTGTGTGTCTTTTTTACCCAATCAACTATAGATAAACACTTGGGTTGCTTCCATATCTTGGCTATTGTAAATAATGCTGCAGTAAACATAAGGGTGCATTTACCTTTCTGAATTAGTGTTTTTCTTACCTTCAGGTAAATACCCAGAAGTGGAATTACTGGATCTTATGGTATTTCTATTTTTAATTTTTTAAGGAACCTCTATACTGTTTTTCCACAGTGGTTACAATTTACATACCCACCAATGGTGCATCAGGGTTCCCTTTTCTCCACATTCTCGCCAAAGCTTTTTATCTCTTGTCTTTTGGAGACTGATTGATGTGAGGTAATATCTCATTGTGGCTTTGATTTGCATTTCCCTGATAATTAGTAATGTTGAGTGAGAATTTTAATATCTTCCCAGATGATCAGAGTCCACCTCTGGATGTTTCCACCTGATGGTTAGTAGTTCCTTCAACATTATCATAAGCATCATTGTCAATATTTTGTCTCATTAGGGCACATAAACAGTAGTAAATTGCCTCAAGTACAGAAAAACCTCTGTTCTCACATTTTTTATGAGCTTATAAATGAAAACTTTATAAACTATAAATATAATGGTATATTAAGACCAGCAATTGTAAATTCAAATGACCACAGAGACCAGATACATAATGTATGTGAGGAAGACACATGAAAAACATATATTCTGCCTAAGTTGGGCTCCCACTATATTCTCCCAGCTCCCAGGTGCCATGTTGGAATGAGATTCCAAATTTGCCAAATATTCTGACTTTTCGAGAGAAGGTAGAATTTTTAATTTTTATGTGAAATATAATTTTTAAATTCAGCAACCAAGTCAAAGTTTTTTTAAAGATTTGTAAGTTTTGCAAAATAAGGCTGTTGACTTGACTCATCCCTAAGGATAGAGTTTTCATCTTCTGACTTGGACAATTATAATAGATTCTCTTTCCATTGATTAAGACATAAATTATATCATAGACGGTGTTAACCACCACTTCTAGCTAAAATGGACACAAGTGTTACCAACCTGTACTCTTACGAGTTCCTACTTTGAAGAGTGACTTTGGGTTTCTTTCTCCTAGTTACAGACTGCCTTAGGTCATGACTCTGTTTTGACTGGACCCTCCAGTCATTTATTTGCCTGTTGGCTCTCAGCTCTATTCCCACCATGTATGTTCTGCTTCATATCACAGAGAGCTGAACATCAACATACTATAATTCCTACACTTGTTTCACAGCTGAATTCCAATCAAATTCAGCCAATGGGAAGCAATGGAAGAGACTGAAGAGCAGAGGAGGGGAGAAGCCAGTGTTCATTTTCTCCCCCTCTCTCTGTCTCTTCCCTCCCTCCTCTCTCTCTTCCTCTCTCCACCCTCTGATCCTTTTTGCAGTCCACCCCAGCAGTGACTCAGCTCAGGTAGCTAAGCCTGAGAACATCTCCAAAGCAGGAACCTCAGTAGCTTCCTGGTTCCAGATCACCCTATTGCCCCTGTTTGCCATCATGCCTCTTTGAGTAACCTCACCTTACCCTGTTTTGTTTTCCCAGCCCTTCCAACACCCTTATTACTAATTCCCAGGTAAATTTCTCTCTTGAAATGCCTGACCATCTTTTTCCCACTGTGTCAAACCTGACTATTCAAGTGCTCGCATATTTCCGTGTACATTCAGCTGTATAAATAACATTTGGGCTATGAAATTTGGCTACATCTGCAAGGCATACCTTGCGCTCTTGCCATTCTTACTAAAACTTCAGGAATCTTCTTCTCCCAAAATCAAATTAGTTGCCACTCCATCGAAAGTTATTGAAGTGGAAAGTAAGGCAGTTTTTCCCAATTTTGCCGTATGACACAAATTGCTTAGGGTATTTGTTTAAAAATAGTCTCCCTATCCCTCTACAAACCTGATGACTCAAATCTCCTGCAGAGTGGCTTAGAAATCTGTACTTTTTACAAGCACTCCAGATGGTTCTAACCTTCATCTAAGCTTGGGAAACTCTTGTGAGGACCACATTTCTATGGGTGATTTCTATGCCCATTAATAATTAAGACTCAATGTGAACTAAACTTTTTGTGGTAATCATTTCACAATATATGTAAGTCAAGTCATTGTGCTGTACACTGTAAAATTATACAGGCTTTATGTCAATCCTATCTAATGAAACTGGAAAATAAGAGAGGTAATAATTGTACTGAATGTTAAAGAGTGAATGGTAAATCATTAAAATAATTTGTAGAGAGAAAAAATTAAAATTAAATAATTGATACCTTCTGCCCCAGATACCCTCTGCCCCTTGGCTTCAGTTGGCAATTCAAGCCATCATCTGCCCACTGGACACTTTTATAGATAAAAAGCTAATGGTCACTGACAACTTTACTTTTTTAAGACAAAATTTATCTACCAAAGTCATGATGAAAATAGCAATAAAATTATCTACGTATTTAAAAACTGGGACTATGTCACTGAAATGAATGGGTCTGGGAATTGGAAAGACTTGGATTTAAATAGCAACGATATCATTTAGTAACTCTATAACATACAGCAAACTATTTAACCTCTTAGAGCTACAGTATTCTATAAAATGAGGCTAGTACCATTTACTTCACAGAACTGTTCTGAGGATTAAGTGAAAATATGTATAAATTACCTCACATGGTCCCTGGCCCACAAAGGTATCCAATAAATATCCTTCTTCTTTCCAAACCCATAAGAAAAATGCTAGATTTGTGGTAGATTTGTATTGTGTCAACCTACCTGAGCTAGAACTACATTTCCCAAAATCCCTCTTTCCTGCATAATCCTGAGTTAGTATGGAACTCAAAAGACATTTTGCTAGAGATTTGGAAGATGGAAGGGAAGAAACTATATAGCCTGTTCACAATAAACAAGTAAATACAAAAAAACAGATTGTGGTTAAGTAAAAGGGGGCAATCTGATGGGAAATAAATGAGGAAAGGAGAGGATGGAATTGCTCCCTTATATAGATAGGATGGTCTAGGAAGGCCACTCTAAGGAAATAACATATGTCCCTTCATCCTGATGCCTCAAGGATAAGCTGATGGTCAAGCTGGGAACAGAACCACCCAGGCAGATAGAACTGTAAATGTAAAGGCTTAACGGCAGGTCAGAGCTTGGCTGGCTTAAGAAACAGAAAAAGGGCCCAGTATGACCCCAGCATTGGAGATACAACAAAGAATGGCACCAGGGAATGGTAGAGATTTGGGCAGAAGTCAGGCTATATACAGCTTTAATAGGCTGTTGGGGTTTTTTTTAAATGTAGATTTTATTCTACACATAAGGACCCCTGATGGGTTAGGGGTGGGGATGGCATGTGACAGAATTCCATTAGTGTTTTTTGAGAGAGTACTTATTTCAAATCTTTTAGACTCTCAAATATTTTTTAAGTTGCATAATAAATATCAAGTATTGGAGAATAGAGGGAAACAGAAACACTCACAGTGCTGGTGGGAAGGTACTGCCATTTTGGAGAGTAGTTTGACAGTTTCAGGTAAAATTAAATTCTCAGGTAAAATTAAAAATGTATTACCATATGGTCTACGCATTCATTCCTGGAATCTGACAGAGAAATTCTCAACTACTGCACAAAAAGACATGTCCAGGGTTGCACTTAGTAGCACTCTTGATAATAATCAAATATTAAAGGCAGTGAACTATTGATCAATGAATAAATAAAATGAGGCATATCCATCCAGTAAAATTCTATTCAGTAATTAAAATAAATGAACTTGATCTCTATCAATACATAAATGTAACATGCAAAGCAATACCAGACGTAGACATGCTAGACCTTATTTTTCAATTTTTTAATGTTTATTTATTTTTGAGAGACAGAGACAGAGTGCAAGCAGGGGAGGGGCAGAGAGAGAGGGAGACACAGAATCTGAAGCAGGCTCCAGGCTCTGAGCTGTCAGCAAAGAGCCTGTTGCAGGGCTTGAGCCCACCAACCATGATATCATGACCTGAGCCAAAGTCAGAGGCTTAACCAATTGAGCCGCCCAGGTGTCCCAGATGTGCTAGACTTTAGATACAAATATGGGAAATAAACATGTAAAAATATGGACAAGAAAGACGTATAACAAGTTCATCATAGAGGTTGCTTCAACAAAAGAGGGAAAAGTGGATAAGTGACATCAGCAAGATGGCCAAATAAGACATTCCTCACTTGTATCCCACTTCAACAATAATTTGGCAACCATCCACAGACAAAAGTGACTTTGGGAGCACCCAAATCATAGGAGTAAAATTGTCTTTGTTTTCAGATGACATGAGATATATATATAGAGAAAACCCTAGAGACTCCACATACACACAAAAAACTATTAAAATCATAAATGATTTCAGTACAGTTATAGGAAACAAAATCAACATTGAAATATCAGTTGCATTTCTGTACACTAATACCCAAACATATGAAAGAGCAATAAAGAAAAGAATCTTATTTATGATTGTAGCGAATAGATTAAAATACTTAGGAATGAATATGACCCAAGGAGGTAAAAGATCTGTACATGGAAAGCTACAAAATTTTGATGAGAGAAATTGAAGAAGATACAAATAAATGGAAAGATAAACTGTGCCTGTAGAATTAATATTGTTAAAGTGCCTATCCTATTCAAAACCATCTACAGATTCAATGCAAACCTTACAAAATTCCAATGACACTACTCACAGAAATAGAAAAAAAATCTGAACTTCATTTGGAACCACAAAAGACCCCAAAGAGCCAAAGCAATCTTGAGAAAAAACAAAGCTGGAGGTATCACACTTCCTGATTTTAAACTATACTACAAGGCTATTGTATTTAAAATGGTGGCCAAAAAAAACCTGACACACAACCAATGAAATAGAAATGTCAGCCCAGAAATAACCTGATGCACATACAACCAAGTAACATTTGACAAGAAGCCAAGAATATTCAATGAGGAAAGAAAAGCTTTTTAATAAGTGATGCTGGGAAAACTGGAGAAGAATGAAACTGGACCTCTGTCTTAAACTACTTACAAAAAGTAACTCAAAATGGATTAAAGACTTAAATGTAAGCCCTGAAACCATAAAATCCTTTTAATAAACATAGGGGGAAAAAGCTTCTTGATATTGGCTTTAGCAATGACTTTTTCAATATAACACCAAAAACACAAGCAACAAAAGGAAAAATAAATAAGTGGAACTATATCAAACTAGAAAGTCTCTGGGGGGGGAAAAAAGGAATAATCAACAAAATGAAAAGGCAATCTATGAAATGGGAAAAAACATTTGCAAATCATATACCCGATAATTATATCAGCTAATTTATAAGTATAAGCTAATATCCAAAATATATAAGGAGCTCATACAACTCAATTGCGAAAATAATAATAGTAATAACACTTTTTAAAAAATAATCTGATGCTTCAGGGGCGCCTGGGTGGCTTAGTCGGTTAAGCGTCCGACTTTCGCTTAGGTCATGATCTCGCGGTTCGTGGGTTCGAGCCCCGCGTCGGGCTCTATGCTGGCTGCCAGCTCAGAGCCTGGAGACTGTTTCAGAGTCTGTCACTCCCTCTCTCTCTGACCCTCCCCTGCTCACGCTGTCTCTCTCTCTCTCTCTCTCCTAGAAATAAATAAAAAACATTTAAAAAAAAAATAATCTGATGCTTCAAATGGACAAAAGATCTGAATAGACATTTTTCCAGAGAAAATATATATGGCCAACTGGCACATGAAAAGATGCTGAACATCACTTATCACCTGCCAGGTAAATATATTCAAAACCAGATGAGATATCACTTCACACCTGTTAGAACGGCAATTATCAAAAAACCGAGACAACAAATGTTGGTGAGGATGTGGAGAAAAGGAAACCCTTGGCAGTGGGATTGTAAATTGGTACAGGCAACATGGGAAACAGCATGGAAGTTTCTGGAAAAAAAAAAAAAATAGAACATATGATTCCAAAATCCCACTTTTGAGTATATATCCAAAGAAAATGAAATAACTATCTTGAAGAGGTATCTGCACTCCCATTATTCACAATAGCCAAGATATAGAAACAACCTAAATATCCATTGACAGAAGAATGGATTAAATAATCATGGTATATACAATGAAATATTATTCAGCCATAAAACAAGAAGGAATCTTGCCATTTGTGACAACATGGGTGGACCTTGATAGCATTACGTTAAATGAAACAAGTCAAACAGAGAATGACAAATACTGTATGATCTCAATTATATGTGGAAATCCTAAAAAGCCAAACTCCTAGAAACAGAGAATAGAATGGTAGTTACCAGAGGCTGGGGAGCAGAGAAAATGGGAGTTGTTGGTCAAAGGGTACAAACTTCCAGTTCTAAGATGAGTAAATCCTGGCTATTTTATATTCCACACGGTGGCTATAGTTGACAATGCTGTATTTTATACTTGAAAGTTGCTAAAAAAGCAGATCTGGAATCTTCTCACCACAAAATAAAAAATAAAAAATTTTAATTACATAAGTAGATGGATGCCTTAACTAACCTTACTGTGACTATTATTTTACAATGTGTATGTGTGTCAAATCAGCATAATGTGCACACTGTACCTTAAACTTGTACAGTGTTATATGTCAATCACATCTCAATAAAGCTGGGGAAAAAAGGATAAACACATAAAAAATTTAGGGAAAGGGGAGATGGCATTAGGGAGAAGATGTGAAGAAATTTAACTTAATTGAAATTATTTTATTTCTTTAAAAAATAAAATTTAAAGTAAAAAATACCCAAATGTTAACATTTGTTCATTCGGGGTGGTATCAGATTGTTATTACTCTATCATTCTGTGGTTTCAATATTTTGCTATATTAAATCTAAGACTGGTTTCATAGAAGAGCAAAAGTAGAAGCAGAAGCCACAGAGAAGGCTGTTAACAGTGGTCCACAAAAAATGATGGTGCCTTAAATTAGGGTAGAGACATTAAAGATGGAAAGAAGTCAAAACATTCCAGACGTATTTTAGATGATTTGCTAATAGTTTGGATAGGGATGAGGGACAGACACAATTTGAAGTGACTACTAGGTTTAGAGCTCAAGCAGCTCAGATGATGACACGCATGAAGATTCAGAAAACCTAAGGAGGAAGGATTATGGGGAAGGATGTTAAAAATCCAGAGTTTAAGTACATTGTACTTAGCAAGTCTAAGAGGTCAGTTAGACATCTAAGTGGAAATGTCAAGCATACATATCTGAGCCTGGTACTCAAGGCGGGAGGTCAGGGCTGGAGATAAAACTAGCAAGTTATCAGTATATAGTGGTGGCTAAGCCATAAGACTGGATGAGCTCATGAAGGGAGAAAATGTGGAAAAGGAAGAAGGTAGGAATTGTTCCAGCCTTTAGGAATGAGTGTCCAGGGGCACTCCTCTCCTATCCTAGTAGACCTGCAGGAGCTGGTGAAGAAAAATGAGAAAAGGTAGAAGTAAAACCAGGAAAAAGTGGCATCATAGAAATGAAAATAGGAACAAGTTAAATGAAAATAAAGGTAAATTAGATTTGGCAACATAGTCATTGGTGACCTTGACAAGAACATTATATATAACAGCAGAGTGAAGGCACAAGTGCGTAGAATGATGAGTGAATGAACTTTTCCATTTATTTGGAAGATTTCATAATATAAGTTAATGTTTTATTTTATTTTAATCTTAACTCTCAGATGGAAAATAAGAAAATGAAGACAACAGGCAGAGACAACTCAAGAAGTTTTGCTCAGGAAAAGAGTACACACAGCGTTGTGGCCACAGAGAAAATTGGTGTCAAGGAAGGTATGTTGTTTGGTTTGCTTTGTTTCATTTCAAGATGGGAGATATTTGAGCATGTGCTTGTGGGCCTTCAAGAATGGTCCAGTAGCATGAGACAGACTGAAGACACAGGGAGATGAAAAACGATGGCTGCAGGAAGAATCCTAAGGGAGATGAGAGGGGGAAAGGATTTTAGGACACGTTGAAGGATACTTCTTCCACTGTAACAAAACAACGAAGAATGTCAGTACAGGGGCAGACAGACTTGACTATTTGATTCTGGAGAAACAAGAGTGTTTCTGAAGGATGAAACGAGGTCATTAACAAACAAAGGAGGAAGGGAAATGTGGCAGGAGGTTTGAGAAGAAGGAAAACTAAGAATCTGTCACCACAGACCTATCCTTTAAAACAAAAAAAAAAGCTCAAGAAAATTCTCCAAAGAGTAAGGAAATGATAAATGAAGAAAACTTAGAACATCAAGAAAGAAGTAAGAACACGGTAGCTAAATTATGGGTAAATAAAATAAGCTTCTTTTCTGCTGGAGGGGTCTAAATTATGATTGATAGTGCAGCAAAAATTGTAGAATCATGTGATTCTAAATACATATGGAGGAAATATTTAAGACAATTACATTACAAATGGTAGAGGCTAAAAGGACATAAAAAGAGGTGAGGTTTCTATATTCCCCTCAAACTGGTAAAATAACAACATCAGTAGACTATAATAAATTGTGTGAATATAGAAGATAATATCTAAAGCAATCACTAAAAAATATTTTAAAAAATACACTCAGAAACATCATACATAAATCAAAATGGAATTTGGAAAAATATTCAAGCAGGAAAACATTCAATTTTGAATACTAAAAATATTCAAGGCAGGAAAAAGCAAACAGAATAAAGAGAAAAAAAATAAAATGGCAGGTTTATTGACATATTAACATATCAATATTTACATATCAATAATTGCATTAAACATAAATGATTTTCATGTACAGGTTAAAATACCAAGATTGTCAGAGTGGATTTAAAAACCTGACCCAACCATATGCTATCTATAAGAAACCCTCTTCAAATGTAATGAAATAAGCAGGTTGAAAGTAAAATAATAGAAAACTATATATCATGTAAACAGTAACCAAGGAAAGCAGGGGTAGACTTCAGAGCAAAGAAAATTCCTAGCAATGGGGAAGGACATTATACAATGATAAAAGGGTCAGTCCATCAAGAAGACAGCAATTCTAAATGTGTATACACAAAACAAGAGAGCTGCAAGATACGTAAGACGAAAACTGAAAAGAGAAAGAGACAAATCTTCAATTATAGTTGCAGACTTCAACACCCCTCTCTCAGCAATTTATGGAACAAGACAGAAAATAAGATATAAAAGAGCTCAACAACACATTCAACAAGATCTAATCAATATTTATGGAATGCTCCACCCAATAACAGCAGAACACACATGATTTTCAAGAGCTTATGGAACATATGCCAAGACAGATTATGTCCTGGGCTATAAAATAAACCTCAAAAACTTAAAATAATTATTATCTTAAGAGTGTGTTCCACAACCACAATGGAATCAAACTAAAGTTTAATAACAGAAAGATAAAGGAAAAATCTTAAAATACTTGGAAACTAAACAACTTCCAAATAATCCTTAGGTCAGAGATGAAATTTCAGGGTAAAAAAAAATTGAATTGAGTGAAAATGAAAGCACAAACTATCAAAATGTGTGGGTACAGCTAGAACAGTGCTTAGAGGAAATTTTATAGCACTTAGACTAACAGTCTAAAATCAATAATCTAAGCTCCCAACTAGAACCAAAACAAGAAAGGCAAAATAATCCCAATCAAGCAGAAAGAAAAACATTAAAGAGAAATCAGTGAAACAAACAGCTGGCCCTTTGAAAAGACTGAAAAAAACCTTTTGATTTCAGCTTAGGTCATGATCTCACAGTTCCTGAGATCCAGCCCCACATCAGGCTCTATGCTAACAGTGCAGAGCCTACTTGGGATTCTCTCTCTCTCTCTCTCTCTCTCTCTCTCTACCTCTCCCCAACTCGTGTGTGCATATGCTCTCTCCTTCTCTCTCAAAATAAATAAATAAACTTTTTTTTAAAATACAAAAAATAAAACCACCAATCTACATCCCTCATGAGAACAGATGTAAAAGCCTTTAACATGATATTAGCAAATGGAACGCCGAACAGAATTCAACAATCTGTTAAAAGAATTATACACCATGATTAAGTGGAGTCCCCGCCCCCCACAGATGCAAAGCTGGTTCAATATTCAAAAATCAATCAATGTAATCCACCACATTAGCAGATTTAAGAAGTTAATCATATGATCAATCAATGCAGAAAAGGCACTGGACAAAATGCAATACCTAGTCATGATTTTTTTTAATCTCAGAAAACTAAGAAGAGAAGAAAACATCCTCAACTTGATAAAAGTTGTATTCAAAAAACTATAGCTAACATCATATTTACCTGGAAAAAACTGAATGCTTTCCCCTTCAGATTGGTAATGATCTGCTCTCACCACTCTTTACTCAACATAATGCTGTAGGTTCTAATCAGTGCAGTAAGGCAAGAAAAGGCATACATATCAAAAAGGAAGAAATAAAACTCTCCCCATTAGCATATGACATGATTATCTACATAGAAAAACCCTAGGAATCTTAACACACACACACACAACCTCCCAGAACTAATAGGTGAATTCAACAAGGTCAAAGAATATTAGATAAATACAAAAATCTCAATTGTGGCTCTGTATCTAACAATGAACACATGGATATCAAATTGAAAAATAGAATACCATTTACAATCTCTCAAAAATGAAATATTCAGTTATAAATCAAATGAAACATGGACAGGACTTTTATATTTAAAAATAGACAATGCTAATAAAAGAAATCAAAGAAGATCTAAATAAATGGAGAGGCATACCATTATTTATGGGGCTGGAAGACTCAGAATGGTAAAGATGTCAACTCTCCCCAAACTGATATGTAGTTTAATGCAATTCCTACCAAAATCCCAGCAATACTTTTTGCCGATATAAACAGAATTACAAAATTTATACAAAAAGGCAAAAGAACTAAGACAATTAAAACTATCTTTGCAAAAGAAGAAATTGGGAAGAATCAGTCTACCCAATTTTGAGAATTCTCATATAGCTATAATAATCAAGACCTCATGCTTTTATACAGAAATAGTACTAGTGGCATTGTCCTAGATGGGGTAGATAAAAGAAGAAAGATCACACATGTGATATTCTACTTGACCTTGGTCAAAAGTTTCAAAAGCTCTAAATGCAGAATCCTTGGAGATGTTTCAACAGTGTGATATACGTTGAGTGAGATTATATAACATGATATACCTGAATAAAAACCAAAACATCATGTCTCTCATTTGTCTTTGAAACTGAAGGACAAATATCTGGATTGTTCATTTGCTTTTACTTAAACTGTTTATTAAGTTTGCTTGAAGAAAAATAAAATTAGAAAGCATGAAATTCCGTAGAAAAAGAAAAGCTAGCTGTTCTGCAAATATCCAGACGGATGAATGTGCTGATTTCAATAGAGAAGACAAATATAAATGTAAGTTAGAGGGAATTACAAATTTTGATTAGATTTACTGGATATAAATTAAATGTCTACCTCTAATAAGATGGTAGGCACATATTAAGGGAGAAACTGAGAAGAAATTATACCTGTTATATTTTATAGAGTTTTCTCCTAATGATACTGACAAAGATTTGTAGCTGAAGGAAACGCATTTATGTTACATCACTACTAGACTGAAGGTGAAAAGAATGATAGAAATGAGTTTTGCAAAAATAGCCCTCATCTTCCTAAAAACAAGCTGGAGTTGAATAAACCTGATGATAGACAGTCTGGCCTCCCTATTCCAGGATTATACAAAGACCATAGGTATGGGGAAGACCATGAAATGGGTCATCTGCTTTTGCAGATTGCAGTGGACATGCTAAACAAGGCGAGGAGGCATCCAAGTAATCAGGAGCACCTGGCTCCTCTTTAAATACTAAGCACATTTAGAACAGTGGTTCTCAAATTTCAGGATCCTTCCAGAAATGCATAGTGGGTTTGTTAAATCTCAGATTGCTGGGTCCCCAACCTAGAGTATCTGATTCTTAGGTCTGTGGTAGAACCTGAGAATCTGCATTTCTAACAAGTTCCCAGATGCTGCTGTCCCAACGACCACATTTGAAGAGCCACTGATTTAGAGGAGTTTACACACCTGTTTGGCACTTAGGGACATCATAACAAGAAAAAGTTTCTCTGGAGATACACTGGAAAGCCTCCCTTTACCAGATACAATGTGTTCCCTTTCTTCTAGGAAACTCAGAACTATGTTTTTAAGATCAATTATATTAAAATATCAACTGAGATTTGAGGAACATCTATATTTCCGTCCCTCAACAGCTTCTCTTTTTATTGAAAAATGCTTCTGTTTCCTTTAAGAAGACACGGTAGAATGAATGAATGAACAAATGAACAAACACTTGTTGCACTTTATTTCTGGGCAAGAAAAATAGGTCTTGGAAGCCAGCAGCACTCACTAACTATAAGCCTTAAAATTTGACATTACCTTCATAAAACTCCAGCTGCCAAGTCAGCGTCCCACACGCTTTTGCTATTCCCCCTCGGATAAGCTAGAGAAAAGGCCAATGAAAGAAGTTCAGAATGTCCACGTGGGCTTTGATTTGGAACTGGTTCACACTGCCAATCCACACCTGGCTTGCAGGATGAGGCAGAAGATGTATTAATGCATGGATGACATAGTGTGGCAGAGCTCTGGCCCAGTGCTTAGCTTGTGAGCACAGAGCCAGGTTCCCACTGATTGTCTCTTATTACACTGGCTGCTGCAAGGTTCTATTCAAAACCAGCTTTTAAATTCTCCATTGAGACACTCTCTTTGGGCCTGCTTTCTACTGTAGACAGCCACAGCAAGGACAGCCTCAGCTGGGACTCAAGCCCCTCAGCCAATCCCCAGGAACCAGTCACAGGTCTGGCAAGGGTCCTATCACCTGCCAGTGGCTTCATCAGCTTCTGTTCCCATATGCATGGCCCCTTCAACAATACCACTGTTCCTCTTGTTCACACAAAACACATGTGCACACAAATGCATATACACACACATACATAAACACTCCTTCTAGGACTGCTTTATAAACTGCTGGGTATAAGGTTTTACAATGTCATTTTGGGGCACCTGGGTGGCTCAGTTGGTTAAGTGTCTGACTTCGGCTCAGGTCATGATCTCACTGCTTGTGGGTTCAAGCCCCGCCTTGGGCTGTGCTGACAGCTAGCTCAGAGCCTGGAGCCTGTTTCAGATCCTGTGTCTCCCTCTCTCTCTGACCCTCCCCTGTTCACGCTCTCTCTCTCTCTCTCTCTCTCAGAAATAAATAAAACATTAGAAAAAATTATACAATGTCATTTATAACAGGAGTCAATAGCCACATACACAAACTAATTTGGAAAAGCAAAAGATTGAATTCTGATACGTTTTCTCTAAACACATTTCTCTATTTTGGCTAATTATTCACTTGTTGTCCGCTGAATTTAACTTGTAGTTTTCAAAGTATTCCTTGTCAACTGACTTCAACCAGGGTTTTTCTTTATTTGCGGTGGGCTGAGTATAGACTCAGAGCAGCCTAACAGGGAGTCTAAAATGATTGGGTGTGTGCTGCCTGAAGGCAGGAGGATCTCAGAAGGCTGAGCCATGTAGTTTTAAAGCAGCCTCTGGATAACAATAGATACCATTAGTCAGCACCTCCCATATGCCAGACATTTTACCTTGTATTTAACCCTCACCAACAACACTACAGGAAATCTATCACCCTCCCCAATAACAGATTCTGAAGCCCAGAGGGACTAAATGACTCAAGCCAGCAAATGCCAGAATCACATTCAACCTTTCAACTCCGGAAACTACCATTCTGTTACACACTGCTGGTTTCCTTCTAGCCTCATCATGAATTTCATTTTCTCATGGCTCTATGACCATTTAATCATGGTGCCACCAACTATATCAAATTCCAAAGCTCTTTAAAAGATTTTTTAAAAAGTAATGACAACAGATTAAACATATTTTGGCTTCTGAACTAATTCTTACTAAAATTAAATGATGCATTCCTGACCAAACAATGGCTATGTTTTATTTTTCCCTTCCTGTCTGGGCTCCTCACTTTCTGGTGGCTAGAACTAGTAAAGGAGTTTAAATGCACAAGCACAGGAGTGCCTGGGTGGCTCAGTCAGTTAAGTGTCTGACTTCGGCTCAGGTCATGATCTCACAGTTTGTGGGTTCGAGTCCCACATCAGGGTCTGTGCTGACAGCTAGCTCAGAGTCTGGAACTTGTTTCGGATTCTGTGTCTCCCTCTCTCTCTGACCCACCCCTGCTCATGCTGTGTGTGTGTCTCATTCTCTCTCTCTCTGAAATAAATAAAACATTAAAAAAAAATTTTAATAAATAAATGCACAAGCACATACACATTAGGATACATTTCTAAATTTGCCTGTCTAGCTTCTACCCTCAATTTTATCCTTGCCGGTGAGCAGGACTGGTCCCACCAATATACCAGGTGTTAACAGCCATCAAGATTTATTGAGAGACAGGTCCCTACTTCAAGTTGGCCTAATCCTCATTCCCAGGATTTTCTCCCAAGCAACCAAGAAGAAGCCACTCTATGTCCATAGGATGCAAACCTAGAGAGGACCTGCCTTAAGACCACACGGAGAAGGACAGAGCAGAGACATGGTGAGACTGTCCTGATAACATTGTCCAAGGTCCAGAATCCAGTGTGTCTCACACCATCCACCCCTGGACTTTTCAGTTATGTGAGATAACACAGTGCTATTTGGTCTTAAACCAAACTGAGTTGGGTTTTCTGTCACTTACAATTGTATGAGCTCTGATGAAGTGTTGATTTCTAAGCCCCAAGTCTTAGCAGACAGTACCCACCAGGCTCTGGTCCCTGTTTCCCTCTGTGCTTGCTTTAGTTGGGGTCTTCCAATTGCAAACAATTCAAAGAGGTTTGAGTCAGAGGGGGAGCACTGTAAGGCTCTCTGTAGAGTGCTGAGGAGGAGGAAAGGACCTGAACTCCAGGAACAGAGATTCTGGTTGCATCACTGTCTACCCACAGAAAAAGAGTAACTGCAGGAGTGAGTGGATTTTCCATTTTGCCACCTCTGCCACTAAGAGGATTCAACTATTGTCAGCTATCTTCTCTTATTGTAGTTTGTCTGTTTCAGTTACCTCACTGCTTATTCTTTCAACCTGTCTTTTCTCTGCCTTGAGTCCCTGCTCCCCATAACTTTGACTGTCCATGATCCCTCCTGACTCCCACTTTTCCTCAAAGCTCCTCTTCACACAGCCCTTAAACTTCAACTCTGGCCCCTGAAAGCCTCTTTCTCTTGACATTTCCTAGTTCATGATCCTGAAAAAGAAACAAAATTGGATTGACCCCGCTCCTCTTTATGTGCAGGGCAACTTCATAGGTTACCAACCAGCCTACAGAGAAGCTGTCCTTTTGGGTCAGTAAGCACTTCTGATACAATCACCTTCAGACAGGGGTGGAATCTTTAGCTTTTACTTAGAAGGAACGATGAGCAAAGCAAGTACCATGACTGACTTCTCTAGTGGACTGTCCTTTCCCCCAGCTCTGCCGATGCAGCTTTTCTTTCCACCTAGAATATCTTTTCTTCCCTCTCCGTCTTTTAGTGAAAAAGTCATCTCAAAGGTCACCTCTTCCAGGAAGAGGCAGTGTTAGGTTCTCCCTACCCAATGCTACCTCCATCATAGTGCCAATCATCTGCTAATGTCATTGTGCATATAACAGGATAATGATTTAACATTGTAACTGATATATTTTTCTCTAAGATTACCTGACATCTCAAGGCTGTCCTCTCTTTGAGGACTAAACTTTGGGAACATAGGAAAACATAAATAACATCTTCTTGGCTTTTGTGCTTAAAAAATCCATTTAGGGGACATAAATCTGGAGTTCATATACTAAAAAAGAAGAAAAAATTCCCTGACATTTGGGATCTGGCTTAATTCTATCAGCCTGGCCTTGGTTTTGCTAGGAGCTGGCCCGGCATCCACAGACAGGTCTGAGTATTCTCTTGTTAATCATAAAGTTTCACAGAATGCCAATATAAGCCAGGCTACTGTGAAACTATAATGGATCAAGACAAAAACAAGACCAGTTCATAATCATGTCTGAACACAACCAAAATGAAAATCTGCCCAGGCCAAAAAAAAAAAAAAAAAAAAACCCAATGTCCTCCTCCCCCAGGTAATATGAATGACTGCTGCTTCTTTACCAATTATAGTTTTAGCCTCTTTCTGATCTTCCCTCCTACTAGATAAAATGTATTAAGATATCCAACCATAGTATTACCCTACTTCCTGACAACATCCAATCCAGAGCAAAACCTCATTTTCTTAAACCCTTTCAAAATCTCTTAACACAAGCCCAAATTCTATAATAAGTCCTTTCTAACACCCTCTTACAGACAACACCTTGATTCTTTATGGTATGTGCTCTCCCTCACTGCAACAAATAATAAGCCAAATTTGTCCAACTACAAGTGTGTTCCTGCTGGTCTTGGCTGGAGAACAATGACGTTCTAAGCTCTGAAGAATTCAAGTCATAGTTTATGCCATAAATTAAAAGATTTGAAAAAAATGTGTGTGGTCAAAGACCTTCAAAGACAGTGTTTTACCAATCCCCACTCATAGGAGAATGCATAATATTCTATAATCTGAGAAGCTGAGGCAAAGGGGAGAAAAGATCTAAGGGAAACACACTGGTATTATGCTACTGAAAACTATACACTCTATGAGAATATTGGGACATCAAAAACCAATACTGCAATGACTACTTGAAAGGAAGAAACATAGACCCAGTGGGTCTCTGAACGGATCCATGTCATTCACTCTCCCACCTCTTCCCACCTATCCCCACCAACACATACACACACACCAAGACAAGTCTGTTGGAGGCAATGTGCATAACAGAATTGCCAAGTAGACCTGGAGATCCAAGAGTAAGGTGAATCTGTGTTCAGTTCCCAGGTAAAGTCCAGCAACTGGCAAAAATAATGGAATTTCCTGAACCCAGCCATTTAGGGATTTTCATGTAGATTTATTACATAGGTGATTGATAAAATTATTGACCATTAGTGATTGAACTTAGTCTCCAGCCCAAAGGTCTGAGTACAGCAATGGACCTGAAAGTTCCAAGCTTCCGTGAGTTCAAGCCCCACATAGGGCTCTGTGCTGACAGCTCAGAGCCTAGAGCCTGCTTCAGACTCTGTGTCTCCCTCTTTCTCTCTCTGTACCCCACCCCCCCAAAATAAATAAAAACATTAAAAAGAAGGAGGAGGAGGAGCAGGAAGAGAAGAAGAAAGTTCCAAGCTTCTAATCAAGGCTTGGTCTTTCTGGTGACAGCCCCCATCCTAAAACTATCTAAGGGCCTGCCAATAGGTACTTCATTAGCCCAAACTCAGGTATATTAAAAGGACTTGTTATCATTAACAAAAGATGCTTCTATCACTTTCATCTCTCAAGAAGTTCCAAGGAGCTCTGTGTCAAGAACCAGAAACAAAGACCAAATATATATTTCTTATTATACCACACCAGTACAGTGAATGGAATGGCCAACTGTCTGAGCACAACCAAGACTATTGTGGGAGCAGCTAAGGCCCAGATGTGAAAAGGCCTTGTGTTTAGGATAAAGAAACACAGCTGCCATCTACTTGGACCTGCCCTTATGGACCAGATGGAAATGAGGTGAGATGGTCAGTCATTGGAGGGTGGAAGATAGTACTAATTTTTTTCCAGCCTAGGCATTCTGATACCCCACCTCCCACCCCCAGAACTCAACTCAACCTCATGGAAGGAGACCAGACATGAAATCCTGAAGTGACTAAGTGACTAAGATTACTTACACTGACCAAAATAAAGTGTCCATTTGTTGTTAGAATAAAAGTTTAAAATAGAAATTAAGTTCTGTTCTGGAAAAATTAAAACAGTTACGTTTCTAGGCACCTGAGCTTTTTTAATGAGATCAATCCACTATTATCACTGCTTTGGTGTGCAGGTATTTTGAGTCATGTCCACAATACTTGTCTTTCTCCCTCACTAAACTGTTAAATTCCTGGAACATTAGAACCCCGTATTATTTGTATTGATTCACTAGTACCTATCACAATACAGGTTTTGAATTTGCCCTGGATTAGCCATTAACCAGCTATATATCCTTAGGAAAACTGTTTAATTGCTTTGAGTTCCCATTTCCTTACCTTAAAATTAGGGAATCTATAGCAAAAATAAAGCACATGTTTTCACCAATTATAGCAAAGACTAGTATTACATTGGTAATACGTATGAATTATAGAATATTTTAAGAAAATGTGTTTTTCTATGTTATAGCTATGTACTAATCAGAACTGGGTTAACTAGATTCAACTATTCCTTTAATCCAAGGGATTCAGAGTAGTCCTTAGGGAACCTAATTTAATGACTAGATAAGGCAAATTTGTAATTAGCGTATCAACTGCTTATATGGAATTAAGTCTTTCCAAAGTGCTTGAAGGTACTTGAAACAGTTTATCTTAAGTAGACCAACTGTTCCCAAACCTGGCTCATCATCAGAATCATATATGGAACTTTTTAATCACAGATATCCCTGGGCCCACCATGGAGATTTTGATTCTGTGGGTCCTGGTGAGCTCTGGAACCTATGTGTTTAAAAAGTTTCCCAGGAAATTCCACTGATCAGCCAGGTATGAGAAATACTGCTTAAAAAAAAATTCACTAGACAATGGAAACTCTAACCATATTTGAATTATTATAGATTCCAAATTAATTTCTCTTTTTGATTTTATGTTAGAACACATTTTTTTTTCCTTTTTTTTTCAATTAGTACACTACTAGTGAATGCTGTGTCTGGGACTTATTTCAAAATAAGCTGGAAAGTTAAGAAATGGGCTGGAGGAGTAGGGTAAATGAAGCAAGATTGGCCAATGGTTGATAATTATTGAATCCAGGGCACAGTGCAAGTATTCTGTTTTGTTTTTATTCTCTCTACTTTTGTGTGGTTTTGGAACATTCTACGACAAGAAGTTTTTACAAACAAAAGCTGAGGTGTCTGAATACATAAAGCCTTCAGCTTCTCTCTTCTCATGATCTCATTCCCCAGTAATAACTATTATAAGTTGCTGTGTATCCTTCTAGATATTTTTCTGTGTGCTCTATAAGAATCTCCATTTTTTTATTCCACTTATGTGCCAACCTTATGCCATATCCCATAATGAAACTGGTTTAGGAGATGTGCCTGGAAAATTTTCACAGAGAAATCACTGCAATCCCCACACTAGCCTTCCTCCTCTTTCCCTCACTCCCACCATCTCCTACTTCTGCCATGGCAAACAAGGCAGCCTGCCTGAGAGCAATTACTGAATTTTTGTCACAGCCCACAGGACCATGTCCCCTTTTATTCTCCCCTCCTTGACACCTATAGGATGGATGGATGGATGGATGGATGGATGGATGGATGGATGGATGGATGGATATATAGGTAGACAGACAAATAGGTGGACAGAAGAAAGAGGAAAGAAGGGAGGGAGGGAACGAGAGAGAGAGAATGCTTCCAAATACTTGGGTCATCACCTGAATTTCTCCTTTATAATCCAGATAGATTTGGCTCCATGTATTCACAGGCAGAGAAACATAAAATTCTACATGCACATCCTAGCATGAGTGCACACACACACAAACACACATATAAATCTCTTTTGACCCTATCATGTACATACTTTGAAAAGTTTGTTAGAAGAACCAGCCTGGTAATAATTCACTGCACCTCATGTATAATAAGCAGAAATGCACTGGCCTTTATGATGAATTGCCAGGGTAACACAGGGACATCTTGTTTGCATTTCAATGCACCAAGTGTCAGATTCTTATTTCATTACTCGCCGGCACATTAGTGGACGGTTTTTAATTTCTTTTTTTTTTCCCCTTTAGCAAAGCTCCGTGGAGACCTCTCGCTTTTGCCACTTGCATAGGGAGCAAGGTTGCATTATTTTTAAATGCTATAGTGTCTGGGTCTCACTCGAAATGTTGCTGAATTAACAAAATAAATGATAGCATACTACCAGCAGTTCTATCTGTTTTTTTTTTTTAACACAAAATTTCTCTTGCTTTTATTGAACTCATTCTATAAAAAGGGGCTGGAGGATTTATGGCATCTTCTTCATATTTTAAACTGGAAGGTGTTGTTTTTAGTTATGTTTTTTCTTTTACCCACGTTCACACTGTTATTTATGTGAAACAATCTGAGAAGCCACAAGAAGCTATTCTCAGGGAAAATGTGGTTCTGAATTACCTTGTAAACTACTGGGAGCTGCTGGATGCTCAGACCCACCATGAAGTCCCCTGACCTGCCCCGTATTCAAAGGCAGCTGACTAAATATGGATGCCATAGAGACTGAGAACAGATTTGTTTTTCAAAACTCTCCCAAAATGTTTTCTCCCTAATATTTTCCCATATACATAATGAGATTTAATGGAATGTTCTCTAGAGCAATAATTGTCAAATTTTAGGGGGCAACAAAATCACCTGGAGGGCTTGTTAAAGAACAGAGGGTTGGACCCCAACCCCAGAGTTTCTGATTCAGGAGGTCTGGGAAAAGATCTGAGAATTTGCATTTCTAACTAGATTCTAGTAGCTGATGCTACTGATTAGGAAATATACTTTGAGCACCACTCTAGGGCTATAAGCCCTCCTCTATCATTTACTTTCTAAATAGTCTTAGGAAAGGTACTTCACCTCTGTGGAATTTAAGGGTCCTCACCTCAAGAAGCAAGAAAAGTCTCAAATATACAACCTAACCTTACACCTAAAAGAGCTAGAAAATGAACAGCAAAATAAGCCTAAAGCCAGCAGAAAATGGGAAAAAAATAAAGATTAGAGCATAAATAAACAATTAGAAACATAAACGTAGAACAGATCAATGAAACTAAGAGCTGGTTCTTTGAAAGAATTAATAAAATGGATAAACCTCTAGCCAGACTTCTCAAAAAGAAAAGAGAAAGGATCCAAATAAACAAAATCATTAATGAAAGAGGAGAGATCACAACTAACACCACAGAAAATCAAACAATTATAAAAGAATGTTATGAAAAATTACATGCCAATAAACTGGCCAATCTGGAGGAAATGGACAAATTCCCAGGAACATACAACCTACCAAAACTGAAAGAGGAAGAAATAGAAAACTTAGTAGACTCATAACCAGAAAATAAATTGAATCAGTAATCAAAAATCTCCCAACAAACAAAAGTCCAGGGCCAGATGGTTTCCCAGGGGAATTCTACCAGACACTTAAAGAAGAGTTAATACCTATTCTTCTCAAGGTGTTCTGAAAAGTAGAAATGGAAGGAAAACTTCCAAATTCATTCTACAAGGCCAGTATTACCTTGATTTAATATCTGACAAAGACCCTACTAAAAAGGAGAATTACAGGCCAATATCCCTGATGAACATGAATGTAAAACAAGATACTAGCAAATCAAATACAACAGTACACTAAAAGAATTATTCACCACAATTAAATGGATTTTATTGATGGGCTGCAGGGCTGGTTCAATATTCACAAATCAATCAGTGTGATACACCACATTAATAAAAGAAAGGATAAGAACCATATGATCCTCTCAATAGATGCAAAAAAAAAAGTATTTGACAAAATACAGCATCCTTTCTTGATAAAGACCCTCAACAAAGTAGGGATAGATGGAACATACCTCAACATCATAAAGACCATATACAAAAGAGCACATCTAATATCATCTTCAATGGAGAAAAATTGAGACATTTTCCTCTATGGTCAGGAAAAAGACAAGGATATCCACTCTCACCATTACTATTAAACATGGTACTGATGTCTTAGTTTCAGCAATCAGGCAACAAAAAGAAATATAAAGCATCCAAATCAACAAGAAAGAAGTCAAATTTTCACTATTTGTAGATGACATAGTATTCTATATGGAAAACCCAAAGACTCCACCAAAAAAATAGAACTAGTATATGAATTCAGCAAAGTTGCAGGATATAAAATCAACATACAGAAATCCATTGCATTTTATACATTAATAATGAAGCAGCAGAAAAAGAAATCAAGGAATCAATCCCATTTGCAATTGCACCAAAAGCAGTGAGATACATAGGAATAAACCTAACCAAAGAGATAAAAGATCTGTACTCTGAGAACTGTAGAACACTTATGAAAGAAATTGAAGAGGACACAAAGGAATGGAAAAACATTCCATGCTCATGGATTGGAAGACATTGTTAAACTGTCTATAAGACCCAAAGCAATCTATACATTTAATGTAATCCCTATCAAAATACCACCAACATTTTTCACAGAGCTAGAAAAAACAATACTAAAATTTTTCTGGAACTATAAAAGACCCCAAATAGCCAAAGTAATCCTGAAAAAGCAAAGCTGAAGGCATCACAATTCCAGACTTCAAGCTATATTACAAAGTGGAAGTCATCAAAACAGTATGATACTGGCACAAAAACAGATACGTACAGATCAATGAAACAGTGCAGAAAACTCAGAAATGGACACACAACTATATGGTCAACTAATCTTCATTAAAGCAGGAAAGCACATCCAATGGAAAAGAGTCTCTTCAACAAATAGTGTTAGGAAAATGGACAGCAACATACAGAAGAATAAACCTGGACCACTTTCTTATACCATAGACAAAAATAAATTCAAAATGGATGAAAGATCTAAATGTGGGAAAGGAAACCATCAAAATCCTAGAGGAGAACATAGGTAGCAATCTCTTTGATCTTGGCTACAGCAGCTTCTTACTAGACATGCCTCCAGAGGCAAGGGAAACAAAAGCAAAGATGAACTACTGGGACTTCATCACGATAAAAAGCTTCCACACCAAAAGGAACCAACCATCAAAACTAAAAAGCAACCTACAGAATGGGAGAAGATATTTGCAAATGACATATCTGATAAATGGTTATTATCCAGAATCTATAAAGAACTTATCAAACTAACACCCAAAAACACATAATCCAGTTAAGGAATGGGCAAAAGATATCAATAAACATTTTTCCAAAGAAAACATACAGATGGCTAAGAGACACATGAAAAGACACTCAACATCACTCATCATTAGGGAAATACAAATCAAAACCACCACCTCACACTGTAAGAATGACTAAAATTAAGAACACAAGAAACAGCAGGTGTTGGAGAGGATGCAGAGAAAGGGGAACCCACTTGCACTGTTGGTAGGAATGCAAACTGGTGCAGCCACTCTAGAAAATGGTATCAAGCTTCCTCAATGTTAAAAATAGAACTACCCTATGACTCAGCAATTGCACTACTGGTTATTTACTCAAAGAACACAAAAATACAAATTGAAAGGGGTACACACACTCTGATGTTTATAGCAGCATTACCAACAATCGCCAAATATGGAAAGAGCCCAAATGTCCACTGACAGATGAATGGATAAAGAAGATGCGGTGTATACATACATATATATGTAAATGATGAATCACTAAATTCTACTTCTGAAGCCAATATTATACTATGTTAAATAACTAAAATTTAAATAAAATTTTGAAAAAAACAGTTATCATAAAAACATATACATTTAAAAGTCTTCATCAATAAACAAAGATGGCAATGGCACTCTCCTCTAAAACACTTGTTAGAGAGGGGATCTGGCAAGATGGCGGATAAGTAGGGAGCTCCTTGCATTTCGCTTGCACCCATCTCTCAAACAGAGAAGGCCTGAAGCCATAGGACATTGAGCCACAGGAGTTTGGGAAGAGAAAGAGACAGAACACTGGGCAGGAAACCTCATAAATGTCTGAGTGCGAACTGGGGAAGATAAATGTGGGACGGGACCCAGAGATACAGAGGGAGGGGAGAAAGACTGGCTTGCGCGCAGCTGTGGTGAGTGATAAACCGGCGAGCAGTGGTGAGCTGCCACAAGTCCAGGGAAAAGGAAACAGAAGCTGAGATTGCTCGTAGAACCATCCCTGGAGAAGAGAAAAACCTCGGCTTGGAAAGAGAGTGTTTTTTAGTTCTGGCTGGGGTGCTGACTTTGAACTAGGTGCCCCCAGTCCCAGAAGGTGCCAGAAATAACTGCACTGCAGCACTCCCAGCACCATCCCTGGAGACGGCGGCCTGGGGTCTTGGTGGCGGCAGTGCCACAGACTCCGCAGACCTGAAGTTGCTACGTTCCCGAAAGCACTCGGGTTGTATCCTTGCTTGACCCATGTGGATCTGAGGCTGCCACACTTCCCCCACCCTCCATGCAACCCCCGGAAGCAGGGAAGCAGAGACCTGTGGGACTGTTTAGGGCGGTATAAACAAAGCTCGAGGACTGGGACCTGGAAAGGAGGAGGGTGTGGGACATAGAACTCAGCCCACCTTGGCTACATCCTCAGCACAGGGAGATTGGACCCAAGGAAGTGACTTACAACGCTTTGTTGAGAAGGGACTGGGGCGACGTCATTTTTCTCCCCACAACCACCAAGGTTGGGCCTCAGGGAGCAGCCAGCGGACACTGTGGAGGTGGAGGCGAGACCTGCCTACAACAAACCATGCCCATCCCCTCCAGAGAGCTGTGTTGTTGTTGTTTTTACCTGACCCTGGGTTTGCATGTTTATTGGTTTTGTCTGTGCGTTTGTGTACCTTTTTTCCCTCTGTGGTTGTCTGATTTCGTTTTCCAGGGCTGCCTCAAGAAACAAGTCAAACTAACTCTCAACAATAGCTAAAACATGGAAAGAGCCTAAGTGTCCATCAACGGACGAATGGATCAAGAAGATGTGGTTTATCTATACCATGGAATACTACATGGCAATGAGAAAGAATGAAATCTGGCCATGTGTAGCAACATGGATGGACCTTGAGGGTGTTATGCTGAGCGAAATAAGTCAGGCAGAGAAGGACAAATACCATATGTTTGCACATATAGGAGGATTAGGATGAATTTAATGGAGGACCATGGGAGAGAAGAAAGGGGAAATAGTGGGGGAGAGGGAGAGAGGCAAACCATGAAAGACTCTTGAAAGCTGAGAACAAACTGAGGGCTGATGGGTGTGGGGGGGAGGGAGAGTGATGGGCATGGAGGAGGGCACTTGTGAGGATGAGCACTGGG
>NW_027528872.1:8788916-8852188 GCF_008692635.1 Crocuta crocuta | reverse complement strand
CATGTCAAGTAAGAAGTTGCTGCAGCCAAGGTCAAAGAGGTTCCTCCCTATTTTCTCCTGTAGGATTTTTATGGTTTCCTGTTTCACATTTAGATGTTTCATCCATTTTGAATTTACTTTTGTGTATGGTGTAAGAAAGTTGTCTAGTTTCATTCTTGGGCCTGTTGCTGTCCACTTTTCCAAACTCCATTTGCTGAAGAGATTCTTTCATCCATTGGATACTCTTTTCTGCTTTATCAAATATTAGTTGGCTATACATTTGTGGGTCCATTTCTGAGTTCTCGCTCTTATTCCATTGATCTATGTTTCTGTTTTTGTGTCAGTACCACACAGTCTTGATTACAGCTTTGTGATACAGCTTAAAGTCAGGAATTGTGATGCATCCAGCTTTGGTTTTCTTTTTTAATATTCCTTTGGCTGTTCAGGACTTTTCTGATTCCATACAAATTTTAGAATTGCTCGTTCCATATGATATTTGTCCTTCTCTGCACGTATAGGAGGATTAGGAGGAACTTGACAGAGGAACAAGGGGGAGAAGAAGGGCGGAAATGGTGGGGGAAAGGGAGAGAAGCAAACCATGAGAGACTCTTGAATGCTGACAAAAACTGAGGACTGATGGATGTGGGGGGAGGAGGGATGGGCATGGAGGAGGACACTTGTGGGGATGAGCACTGAGTGTTATGTGGAAACTAATTTGACAATAAACTATTAAAAAAAAAAATTGCTCGTTCCAGCTCTGTGAAGAACGCTGGTGTTATTTTGATAAGGATTGCACTCAATGTGTAGATTGCTTTGGGTAGTATCGACATTTTAACAATATTTGTTCCTCCAATCCATGAGCATGGAATGTTTTTCCATTTCTTTGTGTCTTCTTCAATTTTCTCCATAAGATTTCTATAGTTTTCAGCATACAGATCTTTTACCTCTTTGGTTAGGTTTATTCCTAGGTATTTTATGGGTTTTGATGCAATTGTAAATGGGATTGATTCTTTGATTTCTCTTTCAGCTGCTTCATTACTGGTGTATAGAAATGCAACAGATTTCTGTGCATTGATTTTATATCGTGTGACTTTGTTGAATTCATGGATCAGTTCTAGCAGATTTTTTGGTAGAGTCTTTCAGGTTTTCTATGTAGAATATCATGTCATCTGTGAAGAGTAAAAGTCTGACTTCTTCCTTGCTAATTTGAATTCCTTTTATTTCTTTTTGTTGTCTAATTGCTGAGGCTAGGACTTCTGGTACTATGTTGAACACCTGGTGAGTGTGGACATCCCTGTTGTTTTCCTGATCTTAGGGGAAATCTCTCAGTTTTTCCCCATTGAGGATGATATTAGTTAAAATATAAATTAAAACCACAGTAAGTTACCACCTCACACCTGTCATAATGGCTAAAATGAACAACTCAGGAAACAACAGATATTCGTGAAGATATGGAGAAAGTGGAACTCTTTTCACTGCTGGTGGGAACACAAACTGGTGCAGCGACTCTGAAAAACAGTATGGAGGTTCTTCAAAAAATTGAAAATAGAATTACCCTACAACCCAGAAATTACACTACTAGGAATTTATACAAAGGATACAGGGGTGCTGATTTAAAGGGGCACATGTACCCCAATGTTTATGGTTACCCCACCAACAATTGCCAAATAATGGAAAGAGCCCAAATGAAATCTTGCCTTTTGCAACAACATGGATGGGACAAGGGGGTATTATGTTAAGGGAAATAAGTCAGAGAAAGAAAGATATTATATGAGTTCACTCATATGTGGAATTTGAGAAACACAACAGATGAACATAAGAGAAAGGAGAATAAGATAATAATAAGAGTGGGAAGCAAACCATATGAGACTCTTAACAATAGATAAAAAACTGAGAGTTGCTGGACTGGAGATGAGTGGGGGAGATGGGCTAGATGGTTGATGTAGATTAAGAGGGAACTTGTGTTGAGCACTGGGTGTTGTGTGTAAGTGATGAATCACCGGGTTTCAGTCCTGAAACCAATATTGCACTGTATGCTATCTAAGTGGAATTTAAATAAAAACTTGAAGACAAATAAAATAAAAGTATCCTAGAAAATATAATAATTGTCACTTGATTCATAAAACTGAGGATTTTTCTAGTAGCATTGTTTTTGCTTTCCTAATAATAATTATAATAATAATAACCAAATATCCTTTCCAGAAAAAATAACATTGTCACAGTTTGGTTTATTCACCTAATCTTTCTTTTAGTTGTCATTGCTCTGCCAGAAGCAACTCAAGGTTTTTGTATGTAAAGATCCATATGAAAGTATACAGAACCCAATAAAAACAGGAGTGATTTAGTTGCCCCCAAGTCCTCTAACCCTGTGGATTTAACTTTAAAAAAATATATCAAATAACTTATATTTTCACTACCTTCTGATCACCATATTTTTAGGGCCATCAGGAAAAGAGAGAGTAATGGTTAGGGGTTTTCAGTATTCATCATTTTTCTTTCTAAATTCCTTCTTCCTAATTTCAAATTACCCCTCACTATTTTATCTCCTGAAACTGCTGCCCTCATTCTGCTTGGTTCCCCAAATGTGCCTACAGCTTTTTATTCTTCACTCCTAAAACACTACTAATATATGGATATTATGCATTATAATTCTATCAAAGGTATATGAAACTGAAATATGTTACAGTTCTCTATAGAAGAGGATACAAAATCAAATTGAAACATAGATTCTAATTTTCATAACCACTCCCCACAATGAAAAACTGACATAATTCTGTGTTCCTTTCTCTCCTGTGCCCTATTCTCTGAATTACAAAAGCTTACAAACATTGCAAATTCAGGCTTTTATTCTGAGTTTGCAGAAAAATAACCTCCCTATTTGAGCCAAACGTCTCCCTAATATACCAGCCCCCAAGGCATCCTCTTTCCCAAAAGAAGAACCATCAAGGTGTTTTCTTGAACAGAATATGAAAAAAGTAATACCCACACTGAGAGAAATTCATGAATCATCTTGGAATAAAGTACAGTTAACTTTCAAATTTGCAATGTTTTATCATAGTACATGCTTACTGCAACAAAAATAGAATAAAGTAGACCAAACAGACTACAAAGAGTAGTAGACTTGAAATCAGAAGGCTAAGAACTTAGTGCAGACTTTTACTTAACGAAGGTGTGTGACTTCAGGGAAATCTACTCTGAACTTCACTTTTCCATCTGTACAAATCATCGATGTGTTCACTTGTCTCTTCAAAGGTAAAAAAGAAAAGCTTGCCAAAAGACACTTTAAACATAATGTTTACACATGTAAAATGGATTAACTTTGATTGCTTTTATGGAATCTTCAACCCCAGGATTTAAAGGAGACATACTGTTGACAGTTGGAGGATGGAACATGGGGAGTACAAACAATATCTGATATATGTTTCTAATACCAAGTAGCAGGTAAAAACACTCCCAATTATACAATGTCACTCCAGTGTTAACTAAATCAATACTTCAATATAATCAGTCCACCATGTTCCAGAGGAAAAAACAAGTTCAATATGACTACGGGGGGGAAAAAAAAGACATGTTTCTTACTTAATGCTATTACTAAACAGAACAAGAAGGTGAAGAAGATATTGTGGTAATGCTGAGGAAAAAAAATCTCCACTTTATTATATTTTAAAGAACACCTACTTTATACAACTAAAAATAACTTATGAGACTCAAACTTCCTTTACCATGCTAAGGAAAAAAGAGGCTAAGAATATTTCCACTAAACATACTTTATTTAAACACACAGTATCTCCTTGCATGCAACTAACTGCACAGACACAGTTTTTAATCAGAATGTTCTATTACTCAGAGTTTTCATTAGAGCAAGTTTAATGTCTTTGTTTCTCAAGCTGTAAATGAAAGGGTTCATCAAGGGAACTATATTGGTATAAAAAACAGAGGAGATTTTCCTCTCATTCATAGATCCAGCAGAAGATGGTTTAAGATACATAAATGCACCAGATCCAAAGAACAAAGAAACAGCAATTATGTGGGAACTGCAGGTGCTGAAGGCTTTGGACCTGCCCTTGGTGGAGCTGATGAGGAGGATGCTGGAGAGGATAAAACCATAAGAGACAAAGATGATGACACTGGGCACAATCACATTGATGCCCACCACGATGAAAACCACCAGCTCATTCACGTAGGTGCTTGTGCAGGAGAGCTGGAGCAGGGGGAGGATGTCACACAAATAATGGTTGATGGTGTTGGCATCACAGAAGGTCAGTCTCAGCATGCATCCCGTGTGGGCCATGGCATCAAAAAATGCCACCGAGTATGAAACAAGTATAAGGCTGGAACACACTTTAGGGGACATGATGACATTATACAAAAGTGGGTTACAGATGGCCACATAGCGATCATAAGCCATTGATGTCAGCACATAACCTTCAGAAATACCAAAAAAACTGAAAAGACAAAGCTGGATCATGCACCCCTTGTAGGAGATGATATTCTTCTTTGATGTGAAATTAAAGAGCATTTTGGGTGTAAACACAGAAGAATAACAGAAGTCTATGAAGGACAAATTGAATAGGAAAAAGTACATGGGGATATGTAGATGTGAATTCAACCCAATTAGAGTTATCAAGCCTAAATTTCCCAATGCAGTGACCACATACGTAACTAGAAACAGGTAGAAAAGGGGGAGCTGGAGATCTGGTAGGTCTGTTAGCCCCAGCAGAATGAATTCAGTCACAGAAGAAGCATTCTCAGGCACCATTCTACTCTAAGCGAATCTCTGGACACAGGAGGAAAATGTTACACACAAAAATTCAATTTTTCCCACCAAATGTTCTCTCATGAGAATTGGGTATGCACAAAGAATATCAGACTAGCCCAACCCTGACCCACAGATCTGCTTTACTATTATCATGAATCAAGTGACATGGGCATTCTCTCTTTAGAGTCTTTATAAGCTGTATATGCAAAGAGCATCAAAACTGAGCCTACAGTGTGAAGGCCAGTGTTTCCATATGCCAACATTACTTCTATGAAAAGTAAAGGTTAAGGGAGAAGATTGGACTAAGACAGAATCGCCTCCTCTCATTTCATTTCTTTGAGCATATGATCCCTCCCCTAATCAGTAAAATTGGAGGCAGCAACCCCACCAACCTAGTGCTGGCCTGTAATGGGGGTTAGACTTGGTGTGGTGGGAATGAAGAACATTGTTTCTAATCCAAATAAAAGACCAGGCTCTAGGAGAGTTTAAGTTCCTGTTCCATGCTACAGAATAAAAACGATAAATTTGGAAGAGTGAGAGTTCCATCCATGGAACTGACCAATAAATTTCATCCTTTGAACCCAATAATATCTCTGAACCTTCCCTGCACCACCACCCTCCCCTCCAACAGATTCTTCTGTCAATTTCACTTGAGTTAGAGGACTGCAAAATCTGCAAACTAAGTGGCATGTCTTAGATCCCTGGCCTTCCATCACAAAAGGAGGACGTTGATATAAATGGAATTCAGAAACTTACCCTCCTTAGGCAAGAAACCCTTGGTGCTTTCTTAACAACATTACCTCTGTGGTCCTGAGAGGGCAGCTTTAGAATCTGTGGCTTTGCTCCCTTTGGTTCTATGAAGACAGAGCCCACTCTTAATTTCTGGTGTGCCCTGGAAATCCTTCTGAACTATAGATAAGAATTACTGATTTTGAGTCCTCTCAAGCAGCAGACAAAAATAAACAGCCTTTATTATTATCGCTTTTGCCACTTAAAATTCACAGGAGACTTATGGTGAGTGTAAGGATATAATGTGCTCAGTTACAAACAGGGCAGCACTGAGTCTCTTCCGCTGGGAATAATTTCTGCGGTGTAATAGGTATTGAGGGGATTGTATTTTCACAAAGGACCATAACGTGTCTTCAAAGCTGTAGGGACTCAAAATTGTATCCAAGTTTTCCCTCCAGTGTACGGAAGGGACATCCCCCAAAGAGAGGTCAAAAATAAATTCCCATTTCCCATTAAACAAGATGGCAGAAGAGGAGGCCCTAGACCTCGTACCCTGAATGAATACACTGATTAAAAAATATGTCGTGTACAGATTGCTTTTGCAAACAATCCAGACTAGTTAAGGCAGTCCTGCTCCCAGTTAAAGCATGAAACTAGTCACACTGAAACTGGTAGGGAAAGTCAAGATGTCCTCTTGTTCTAATAATTATCCTTGCACAGCACTGATGAAATCATACACTACCATTTGTTCTCAGCTTCACCGCTTAGGTGGGGCCTCAGGGCACTCCACATCCAGCCAACAGAAGGAAAAGAAAATGTGGAAATGATTTTTATAGTCTACCCTTAGGTGTTTCCATTTATTGTGTAGGTCAGTATAAAATAAGAATATATTCACACATTCTAATTTAGGCCTTAGAGCTAAGGCTCAATTTCAATGAGCTTAGAGCTAGGCTCATTTCAAATATGAAATGTCAAAGATATTGTTTGACATTTTTCTTAGTTTAGCGTATTGCTTTTGTGTTCAGAGCCTTTTTATTCACTAAAACTATTCTCATGTTTCACTGATATCTAAAAGTACAGTGTATTAATAATAATAATAATGATACCCTGATATATTTAGAATCAAAACACCATTCTTAGTCACAGCTCTACCACTTGAAAGTTGTAATTTGAGGGTGTCCGGGTGGCTTAGTCATTAAGCACCAGACTTTGTCTTTGGTCTTAAGTCATGATCTCATGGTTTGTGAGTTCAAGTTCCACATCAGGTGAGCTCAAGCCCCACTATGTGTGAACATGAGCCTCACTTTGGGTAAAAACATTAGCCCTGCTTTGGATGAGCCTCTCTCTCTCTCTATCTCTCTGTCTCTCTCTGTCTCTCATGGGATTCTCTCTCCCTGCCTCTTGTTCACTTGTGCCCTCTCTCTCAAAAAAAAAAAAAACAAAAAAAAACAAAAAGGAAGGAAAGAAAGTTGTAATTTAAGACAAACCATGAACATGTCTGAGCATTAGTTTCTTAATCTGTGAAAGGAAAACTAAGACTCCCTCTCTTCTTTATCTCACATTACTTCCCTTTGGAATACTTAAACTGACAGTTCTGACAGTGCAGAAAAAAAACTAAAACACATTGAGAGCAATTATAATATCCTACACATGTCTATGAATATTTGAAGTGGGTTAATTTATCTTTACAGCAGAGAGAGGATTTCAAAGCCCCTGTGATTCCACCAACCATCCTATTCACTGAGGAAGATGAATGTCTCTGCCTCAGAATGTAAAATTTCTCACTGAGACTGAGCTTAATGCTTAAAGGTACAGGTTTGCATAGCAAAGCCCCACATATCAACCAACTACTTCACCTGGTGTTCAGTTGATAATAAACTGAAATGCCTCAATTCAGGAGAGCAAAGCCAACTATGCCAGACTCACAGGAAAATACCAGGTCTGTCCCCCAACATGGACATCGATTTAACAAAATCAACTTTATTTATTTATTTTTTAATGTCCACTTATTTTTCAGAGAGAGAGAGAGAGAGACATAGTGCAAGAAAAGGGAGGACAGAGAGAGAAAGGCACAGAATCTGAAGCAGGCTCCAGGCTCTGAGCTGTCAGCACAGAGCCCGATGTGGGGCTCGAACTTACGAACTGCCAGATCATGACCTGAGCTGAAGTCGGACGCTTAACCGACTGACCCACCCGGGCGCCCCAGTGACCAGCTTTAACACATACTTTTAGCTACTTCAAATGGTGATAAGATATATAATAATATGAACACATCTTTGCAATGTCTATAGGGATTCCTGAGTTTTACAGACATTACATACTGACATTACTTTTTTCAATAAAAAATACAATTTTATCAAAATAGACAATAAGTAAAAGAAAAGCAAAAATTTTAAAAACAGTGAAAATCAACTATTTTATATAAGTACTACTTAGTAAATAAAAATCAAACATGTTGATATGGAGGTTGGGGGATGTGGTGTGAGAGGTCATTTAAAACTATAAGTCAGGGACTATCTGGTGATAGATGATAACTACACTTATCATGGTGAACATTTTGTAAGTGTATACAAATGTCAGGTAGCTATGTTGTATGTGTGAAACTAATGTAATATTCATGTTACCTATACTTCAGTTAGAAATAAATGAAATTTTTTTGTAAATAAATTGGCTTCCAGAAAAAAATTAATTAATTTTTAAAATAAATAAATGAACCTTAGCCAAGGATTTTGTGATGTCAAAGTCTAAAAAAAGACAAGCTAACAAACCAGTTATGCAAAATTTCTTAATATTTAAATCTTTATTTTTTTAATATAAGTTCAAGTTAATGAACATACAGTGTAGTCTTGGCTTTAGGAGTAGAACCCAGTGATTCATCTCTTACACATGACACCCAGTGCTCATCCTGAAAGGTGCCTTCCTTAATGCCCATCATCCATTTTCTTCTCCCCCCAACAACTCCCCTCCAGCAAACCTCAGTTTGTTCTGTGTATTTGTCTTCTTATGGTTTGCCTCCCTCTCTGTTATCTTATTTTTCCTTCCCTTACCCTATGTTCATCTGTTTTGTTTCTCAAATTCCACAAATGAGTGAATACATATGATATCTGTCCTTCTCTGACTGACTTATTTCCCTTAGCCTAGTACCCTCCAGTTCCATCCACCTTGTTGCAAATGGTAAGATTCATTATTTTTCATTGCCAAGTAGTATTCCAATATATATACCACATCTTCTTTATCCATTCATCCGTCAATGGACATCACAATATCTAAATCTTGAGTGAATTACAAAATGGTATAAAAGCAATATTATCAAAGTAATCTTACAAATATCTAAATTATCAATTGATTTAGAGGTTTTTGTTTCAAGATTTTATTCAAATTCTTTTTAGTAAACATATAGTGTAATATTGGGTTCAGAAGTAGAATTTAGGATTAAAAGTTTTTAAAGTAGTCATCTTTTTGAATTTTCTCAAGAAAAATAAGCCAGCATCCTATTCCAGAAAAGAAATCATCACAATTTGTTTTGTTCATCACATGTTTCTTTCAAGTTGTCATTGCTTTTCCAGCTGTAATTTCTGGGTTTTATATCTTAAACTCCATGTGGGAGTAGCATATGGAAGCCAACAAAAACAGGAGTTATTTAGCTATTCCCAGGTCCCATAACTCTGCGAGTTTTCCTGTTTAAATATCAAATGACTTGCACTTTTAGCCTGTCCAGCGAAATTCTGAGATCTCCATAATATTTCTAGAGCTTCCAGAAAGGAAATCATAAAAAGAGCTGTCTTTTCCCCATCATTTGCTTTCTAAATTCCTTCAACCTCACTTGAGTTTTGAATACCACACACTACTTAATCTCCTAAAATGTCTGACCTCTCTGTTCCTGGGTTCCCCATTAATGTGGCCACCAATTTTGGCCTACCCTCCCCCAAACACTATTAATGTATGATCATCATGCATTATAAGTTTTATCAAAGCTGTACGGACAGTGGAGAATAATTACAGTACTCTAAAGAGCAGGATACAAATTCAAATTGCAATGTGGTTTTAAACCTCATTGTTCTTTCCCTACAGAGAGATTTCTTGTTTATTGTCCATGCGTTTGTTATGTCTCCATCTAATGGTTTGTTGCTGAGTTCCTTTCTCTTCTGTGCCCTATCCTGGAGTTACTAGTACTTGCAAACATTCTAAAATCTTTTTTAAACTTAATTTACAGAAAAAAGCTCCCTGTTTGATCCAATCATCTCTCAACTATCCTAGTCTAATAGGACTTCTGTTTTACAAGAAAAAGAACCGTTAAACTATTTTCCTAAAGCAACCACTACTCTGAGAGATATTCATGTATAAGCCATCAAAGTACTATCAACTTCAAAAATAAAAAAAGTTTTCTCATATTCCATGATTACTGAAATAAAAATCATGAAAAGAATAGACAAGTGTATTTGAAAAAGCAGTAGACTGAAATCAGGAGGTTACAGTTTATCTAGGTGTTTTCTTTAACAAACTGTGTGACCTAACTCATTAAATTTTCTCAACTTCAGTAGCATGTCTACGCAATAAATATATATTCATGATATAAACATGTGTCAGTTTCATATTTACCACAATAAATATGAAATCTCTGCCAAAAGGAGCTTATGCATAATGTTTACAGCAGACAAGTGGATTATATTTTATGGACTTCATGGAACCTACTATATCTGTGAAACACTGGCATTTCAAGGAGGCACATTACAGGTCAATGGAGAATGTAACCAGTAAAGTATGGATTATCTGATTCCTGATTCCACCATTACATTATAAGTAGCAATAAGAAACCAAGATTACCCTAGTGTTACTTTACCTGATCTTTTGCAGAACCTTTTATCTTTTTCCAGGAGAAAAAAAGCAAACTCCATACTGACAATGAAAAAACACAGATAAACTTATTCATTAATGTTAAACAGTTAAAATGGTGGGAAAGAGAAGAAATTGGAAAAATGGAGATGAAGGAAATTATACTATTTAAAAATTGGAAACAAATTGAGCGAAGACTCCAATTTCCTTCATCACAGTAGCAAAGACATAGGATACGAAGGCTCTGCCTAAACTACTGTGATAAAAGGAACAGAATGTACAAGCCCTATTACTGATAGGGGACACTGATTCTGATCAAAACCTTCTCCTACTGAGGGTTTTTCTCAGAGCAATTTTAACATCTTTGTTTCTCAAGCTGTAAATGAAAGGGTTCATCAAGGGACCCACACTGGTATAAAAGACAGAAGAGATTTTCCCCTGATGCATAGACATAGCAGATGATGGTTTGAGATACGTAAATGCACATGATCCAAAAAACAAGGAAACAGCAATCATGTGGGAACTGCAGGTGCTGAAGGCTTTGGACCTGCCCTCGGTCGAGCTGATGCAGAAGATGCTGGAGAGGATGGAACCATAAGACACAAAGATGATGACACTGGGCACAATCACATTGATGCCCACCACGATGNTCAGGAGGTTACAGTTTATCTAGGTGTTTTCTTTAACAAACTGTGTGACCTAACTCATTAAATTTTCTCAACTTCAGTAGCATGTCTACGCAATAAATATATATTCATGATATAAACATGTGTCAGTTTCATATTTACCACAATAAATATGAAATCTCTGCCAAAAGGAGCTTATGCATAATGTTTACAGCAGACAAGTGGATTATATTTTATGGACTTCATGGAACCTACTATATCTGTGAAACACTGGCATTTCAAGGAGGCACATTACAGGTCAATGGAGAATGTAACCAGTAAAGTATGGATTATCTGATTCCTGATTCCACCATTACATTATAAGTAGCAATAAGAAACCAAGATTACCCTAGTGTTACTTTACCTGATCTTTTGCAGAACCTTTTATCTTTTTCCAGGAGAAAAAAAACAAACTCCATACTGACAATGAAAAAACACAGATAAACTTATTCATTAATGTTAAACAGTTAAAATGGTGGGAAAGAGAAGAAATTGGAAAAATGGAGATGAAGGAAATTATACTATTTAAAAATTGGAAACAAATTGAGCGAAGACTCCAATTTCCTTCATCACAGTAGCAAAGACACAGGATACGAAGGCTCTGCCTAAACTACTGTGATAAAAGGAACAGAATGTACAAGCCCTATTACTGATAGGGGACACTGATTCTGATCAAAACCTTCTCCTACTGAGGGTTTTTCTCAGAGCAATTTTAACATCTTTGTTTCTCAAGCTGTAAATGAAAGGGTTCATCAAGGGACCCACACTGGTATAAAAGACAGAAGAGATTTTCCCCTGATGCATAGACATAGCAGATGATGGTTTGAGATACGTAAATGCACATGATCCAAAAAACAAGGAAACAGCAATCATGTGGGAACTGCAGGTGCTGAAGGCTTTGGACCTGCCCTCGGTCGAGCTGATGCAGAAGATGCTGGAGAGGATGGAACCATAAGACACAAAGATGATGACACTGGGCACAATCACATTGATGCCCACCACGATGAAAACCACCAGCTCATTCACGTAGGTGCTTGTGCAGGAGAGCTGGAGCAGGGGGAGGATGTCACACAAATAATGGTTGATGGTGTTGGCATCACAGAAGGTCAGTCTCAGCATGCATCCCGTGTGGGCCATGGCATCAAAAAATGCCACCGAGTATGAAACAAGTATAAGGCTGGAACACACTTTAGGGGACATGATGACATTATACAAAAGTGGGTTACAGATGGCCACATAGCGATCATAAGCCATTGATGTCAGCACATAGCATTCAGAAATGATAGAAAAACAAAAAAAGTAGAGCTGGGTCATGCACCCCCTGTAGGAGATGATATTCTTCTTTGATGTGAAATTAATCAGCATTTTGGGAGTAAACACAGAAGAATAACAGAAATCTATGAAGGACAAATTGAAGAGAAAAAAGTACATGGGGGTGTGTAGGTGTGAATTCAGCCCAATTAGAGTTATCAAGCCTAAATTTCCCAATGCAGTGACCACATACACGACTAGAAACAGGCAGAACAGAGGGAGCTGGAGATGTGGTAGGTCTGTTAGCCCCAGCAGAATGAATTCAGTCACAAAAGAACCATTTCCAGGAGTCATTCTTCTCCACGGGGATCTGTGGAGGATCCCCGAGGAGGGGATCTGTGAGCACAGAAAAACAGGGTTACATTAGATGAAAAACCAGCACTTCCCACAATATTGCCTCCTAAAAGAGGGAATTTAGGCTGGGTATATCTGAGACTAACCAAATCTAGATCAGTAAAATCTGCCGTTACCTCTACCGTGACAACACTGAGAAACACTAACTCCTCCTTTATTGGAGGTTTATAAACTAAATATAGCAAAGAGCATCACAACTTAGCCTTAAGGGGGAAGTCCAGGATTACCATATGCAAACACAACTGCTGAAAAAACCAAGGGAGAAGAAGGATGGACCAAGACAGAATTGTCCTTCTCTGATCCCTCCATTTCTTCATTCACTTAAGACTCCCAGTAAGTAAGTTTGGAGGCAGAGATCCCAAAACATTTGCTTGTCTCTAATGCATATTAGAACTGATTGGTGGGATCCAAAAACATTGTTTCTTTCTTTTAAAAAAAATTTTTTTTAATGTTTATTTATTTTTTGAGAGTGAGAGAGAGAAACAAAGCATGATCAGGGAAAGAGCAGAGATAGAGGGAGACACAGAATTTGAAGCAGAATCCAGGCTCTGAACTAGCTGTCAAGACAGAGCCCAACGTGCGGCTCGAACTCACAAACTGTGAGATCATGACCTGAGCCGAATTCAGACGCTTAACCGACTAAGCCACCAAGGTGACCAAGAACATTGTTTCTAATCCAAAACTAAGGGACCAGAGCCTAGGGCAGGTTAAGTTATGCCTCATGTCACAGAATAAAATCCACAAATCCAGAAAAGTGAGAGTTCCATCCATGGAGAAGGAACTTACTGATGGAGATACTGTATCCCTGCACTCCTTAAGTCTCTAAACATTCCTGATCTCCCTTTGAACAGATTCTTCTTCACTTGAATCTCAGAACTGCACAAAGTAAAAATGAAAGTGGCATCTCTTAGATCTTTCAATTTCCATCTCACAACAAAAGGGACATTCATATAAATGGAATTCAAACACTCACCCTTCTTAGGCAAGAATATCTCAGTGCTTCCTTATTGTTTTTTCACCCCAGAAGTCCAGNATGAAAGTGGCATCTCTTAGATCTTTCAATTTCCATCTCACAACAAAAGGGACATTCATATAAATGGAATTCAAACACTCACCCTTCTAGGCAAGAATATCCCAGTGCTTCCTTATTGTTTTTTCACCCCAGAAGTCCCAGAACGGTAATTTCAGGTTCTGAGGCTTTGATCCATTTGATTCTAACAGGATACTGCATAGATGTAATTTCAGATAAGTCCTAGAAACCTTTCCAAACTACAGATCATAATTTGTAATGATGACTTTGAGTTCTCTCATACAACAGAGAAAAGTAAAATCTTCATTATTGGCTCATTTGCCATTTGATAAAGTACACATGGTTGAATGTGAGTTAAATGATACAACACATCTGGTTATAAACAGAATAGAAGCTTATGCAGTCATTTCCCCTTGGGAATAGATTCTATGCAATAAGGGAAATAAGAGGATTGTATTTACACCCTCGACCATGCAACTGTCATTAGCTCTTTAGGAGCACTCAAAATTTACTCAAGGTTTCCCATCACTCGTAGGATTGTGTATCTCCCAAGACAGAGCCAAAAATGAACTCCCATCTCCCTTGTCATCTTCACCTCTGAAGGGAAATCTATTCTACATTTCTCTCTTTCTTCCCATATCCTAAATGGGAATTTTTCTGCAAGCAACCTGCCTCTAAGATTCTTTACTTCTTTATGTAAAAATTGTCAAAATGGAGTATCTCAGGTCAATTGTCTCTTCCTGGGATATCTCTAAAATAATTTTAATGCCATATATCCCTTCCTAAGTTTTTTTTTTAATACCTACTGTAAATTTGACCATTCTCCTGGGACTTTTGTAACATTTCAATAACTGAGGTCATCTGTTTCTCCTCATCACACACACACCAACAGGGGCTACAGAGTTAGAGTGTGTATATATATCCTACCTCCACTCTTACTAATAATACCCCAGGCAAATTACGTAATCTCTTTCTTCCTCTGGTTTATCTTTGTAAAATAGAAATGGTAAAAAAAAAAAAAGGCATCAATTTTATTAAATTGTCATAATGATTAGATGAAAAAATGTAAGTAAAATGGCTAGAAAATGCCTGTCCCATGGCATAGTCAATTAATGTCAGCCATCATTATAAAGGCTCTCATAAATTTTAAAACAACCTCCATCATAACACTCATCATTTTTCCCTTTAATTCCTCTGTTCTTCAATGATTGTAACTTCTATAAGAAAAAACATAATTGTTGTTTTGTCAAGTGCAGTACAGTGTACAGAGTAAGAGCTCAAATATTTCTGAAAGTGATGTTGTTCTCTGGTTTCAGACCTTCAGAATATTTTCCACAAAACCTGCATACTAAGCCATAGAGTCTACAACCATAATGACATCTATCCCTTTCCTTCAGCCACCACAATAATTGAGGCAGTGGTTAGGTTTTAACTTAACTCTCCTATTGAACTGTAGTGGCTGCTATTTTATAGCATTTCCCCATACATCCTCTTATGTAACCATCCACATTTCTGCTAGAATGGGTTCTGAAAGCACAGATCTGTCATTCCCTAGTTCAAGAACTTTCAAATGTTCTCCATTATCTTGGGCAACTGAAGTTTTGTCATAAAATGATGTCTTAAAACTGTAATTCAAGGGCACCTAGGTGGTTCAGGTGGTTGAGCATCCGACACTTGATCTCAGCTTGATCTCAGGGGTGTGGGTTCAAGCCCCCCATTGGGCTCCATTCAGGGCATGGAGCCTACTTAAAAATAATAAATAAATAAATAATAAACAAAAAACCCAGTGATTCAGACTCAGTAAAATTAAAGAGGAAATTGAGCCAAAGCTATTTTTTTCTTTCTTCCCCATCTTCAGAGGGTATAATTGAAAATTAATAAGTTTATGTATTTAAGATATATGACTTGAGTTTATAAGTGTAAACATTGTCAAATAATTGCCCCAAATTAATTAAAATATCTATCACTTTACATAGTCACTTTCTTTTTTTGTAGCGAGAACATTTAAAATCTACCCTCTTAGCAAATTTAAAAGTAGGCAATAAATCATTAACTGTAGTGACACTGGTGCATATTAGATCTCCAGAACTTACTCATCTTGCATAAAGGAAACTTTGTACATGTTAACTAACACTGTACAAGGATTCTCGTTTTCCACAAACTCAACAATGCTTATCTATTGTCTTTTTGATAATAGCCATTTAAGTAGATGTGAGGTGGTATCTCACTGCCGTTTTCATTTGCATTTCCCTGGCAGATCAGTGATGTTGACCATCTTTTAATGTACTTTATGGCTACTTTTATGTTTTATTTTGAGAAAGTGTATTTGGGCCCTTTGCCCATTTTTTAAAACAGAATTGCTTTGTATGGTTGCTGTTACTTTTGAGTTTTAGGTGTTCCTTACCAATTTTGTATATAACTTTTTATCAGATATATGGTATACAAATATTTCCTCCCATTCCATAGGCTGTGTTTTCATTTTGCTGATTGTTCTGCAGAAGCTTTTTATTTGATGTAATCCCACTTATCTATACGTGCTTCTGTTGCCTTTGCTTTTGGTGCCATATCCAAGAAAATCTTCCATTTTATGCAAAAATTTATATCTGAGTTTTCTCATTTATTCCATTGGTCTTTCTGTTTACCTTTATGCCAATACCCCACTCTCTTGGTTACTGTAGCTCTGTAGTAAGTTTTGTAACAGGAAGTGTGAGTCTTGCTGCTTTACTCTTTTTCAGGATGGTTTTGGATATTAGGGTCCCTTGTGTTTCCATATGACTTTTGGATGAGGCCTTCTATTTCTGCAAAAAAAAAAAAAGACATTGGAATTTTTATTTGGATTGTGTTGAATCCATAAATCACTCTGGGCAGTATTAATATCTGTTTTTTAATTTTTTTCTTTTTTAGAGAGAAAGTGAGTGAGTGAAAGTGAAAAGAAAGGGAGAGAGAGCAAAAATTTTAGGCAGGCTCCAGCATGGAGCCTCACTTGGGGCTCAATCCCAAGATCCTGGGATCATGACCTGCGCTGAAATCAAGTTTGGATGCTCAAACAACTGAGCCACTCAGCACCCCTGGTAGTATTTTTGTTAACAATATTAAGTTTTCCAATCCATTTATTTATGTCTTCTCTATTTTCTTTTAGCAATGTTTTTTAGTTTCATTTTACAAGCCTTTTTCTCCTTGGTTAAGTATTTGATTCTATTTGATGCTGCTTTAAATGGAACTGTTCTCTTAATTGCACTTAAGGATTTTTCATTGTTATTGTATATAAAGCCAACTTTATGATTTTTGTCTGTTAACTTTGCATCCTGCTCCTTCCTAAGTTCACTTGTGGTTTTAAGTGTGTGTGTGTGTGTGTGTGTGTGTACTCTTTAGAATGCTGTACAATATAAGATCCTAACATTTGTGAAGAGAGATAATTTTCCTTCTTTTCAACTTGAATACTTTTCATTTCTATTTCTTGCCTAATATCCTGCCTAGAAATTCCAGTGCTGTGTTGAATAGAATCTGTGAGAGTACGTGTTCTTCCCTTGACCCTGAACTTTAAGAAAAAGCTCCCAGATTTCACCATTGAGTATAATGTTCCCTGGGGTTTTTTTTAAATACAGCTTTTGTTCTGTTGAGATAGTTTCCTTCTAGTCTTAATTTGTTGAAAAATTTTATCATGAAAGAATTTTGAATTTGCTCCAGTTTTTTCTGAATCAATTGTCATGACTGTGTGCGTACGCGTGTGTGTATGTGCAAGCGCACACGCGTGTGTATTTCCTTCATTTTATTAATCTGATATGTCACTTTGATTTGCTTTCATCTGATGAACCACCTTTGCATCTCAGGAATAATCCTACTTTGTCATGGTGTATAATCCTTTAAACATGATGCTGAATTTGATTCGTTAGGATTTTGTTGATGTTTGCATTAATGTTCTTTAAGGATATTGGTCTGTAGATTTCATTTCTTGTAATGTGTCTATTTGCCTTTGGTATTGGGGTAATGGTGGTCATAAAGACTGAGTTGAGAAATGTGCCATACTCTTCAGTTTTTGAAAAAGCTTGAGAAGGACTCGTGTTAGTTCTTCCTTACATGTTTGGTAGAATCGGCCAGTGAAGCTATGAGGTCTAGGACTTTTCTTTAGTGGGATATTTTTAACTACTGATTCAATATCCTTATCAGTTATGTCTCCTCAGATTTTCTAGTTCTTCATCATTTAGTCGTGGCCGGTTTTCAATTTTCAGGAATTTTTCCATTTCATTTTTGTTATCCAATTAGTTGGCATATAATTGTTCACAGTTTTCTGTTATAATGCTTTTTATTTCAATAGAAGTAGTAGTAATATCCATGTCATCATTTCTGATTTTTTCTTTGACACTTTAAAAGATTTTAAATTTTTTATGAAAAATGTCATACGTATACAAGAGTTGAGAGTATATTACAGTTTACTATCCTGAACTCATTAACAAGTTAAAAAATATTAAATCATAGTCAGTCCTGTTTATTTCTACCACCATTATTAAACACCCCTACCCTCACACACAACTGTGCTATTTTGGAGAAAATCCCAGATATCATATTTTAGTACTCATTTCCAAAAGATAAATATTTATTAGAGTCATAATAATACTATTTTACACTTTAATAAAAATATTAATGCCTTATAGTATTAAATGTCCAATCAGTATCTGAATTTCTCTCATTGTGAGTGAAGATTTTAACACAGATCCACATTAAAAGTGTAAGGTAAAACTGGGTGATAAAGTTAGTGGATATAGTTGGTCAACTCTGAAAAACTTGCCCTGTAACATCTTTTCATCATAAATTATTTAAATTGAAATCTGCTCAACTATAAACCTTAGCTCCCTTGGATATTCTATAAGCAAGCAACTGTGGTAGTTCCATTCTGCATTTAATGTGATTTATAGATATAAAATGTAAAGGAAATGAGGAAAAAGTACAGTCCAACTCCTTACTTCAGTCCCTCCAACAAATTATAGGTATCTATTATGGGGCAATGAGGAAAGTGATATGGAGAAGAAAGCTGAGAAGTAGTGGAAAATCTCTTCCCAGCAGAAATAAGGTAGACATTTTATTATTTTATTTTATTTTATTTTATTCATCTTATTTATTGAGTCAGAAAATCTTATTCATGATCACTTTGTTCTTATCCACAGTATCTTGTTCTGATAGATTTATTTGAGTCTACTATCTTTTTTCTTAGTCGAACTAACTACAGTTTTGTCAGTTTTGTTGATGTTTCCAGAGAAACAACTTTTGGCCTTAATGACTTTCTCTCTTGTTTTTCTATTCTGTTTTATTTATCTCTGCTCTAATCTTTATTTCATTTCTCCTGCTAGATTTGTGTTTAGTTTGCTCTTGTTTTCCTACTTCCTTAAGTTGTAAAGTAAGGTCATTGATTTGAGATCTTTCTTGTCTTTTTAACATAAGCTTACTACAAATGTCCCCCTTACCACTGCTTTTGCTGCATGCCATAAGTTTTGGTATGTTGTGGCTTTGTTTTCACTCATATTTAAAGAGAATAGAAGGTAAGAAATCACAAGAGACTCTTAACGATAGAAAACAAACTGAAGGTTGATGGAGGGAGCTGGGTAGGGGGATGCAGTAGATGCGTGATGGGTATTAAGGAAGGCACTTGATGTGATGAACACTGGGTGTTGTATGTAAGTGATGAATCACTGAAGTCTACTCTTTAAACTAATATTGTACAGTATGTTAACTAACTTAAATTAAATTAAAAAAACAAACATTTTTCAAATTCCATGTGATTTGTTCTTTGATCTATTGGTTTCTTTAAGAGAGTATTGTTTGATTTCAACAAATTTGTGTATTTTCCTATTTTCCTTCTGTTACTGATTTCTAACTTTATTCCATGTAGTCAGAGGAGATACCTTCTATGATATTTATCTTTTCTACTGAGATTCAATTTGTAGCCTAACATATGGTCTATTCTGGAAAATATCTCATGTGCACTTGAGGAAGTGTGTATTCTGCTGTTGTTGGGTCTATGTTTTATATATGTCTGATAAGTCTACTTGGTTTATTATGTTATCCAAGTTCTCCATTTCCTTCTTTATCTTATGTCTCGTTGTTCTATTATTAAGAATTCAACTATTATTAAATTTGTCTATTTTAGTGGCCAGTTCTACCAGTTTGTATTGCATATATTTTCATGGTCCATTACTAGGCTTGTAACTGTTTATAACTGTTACATCTTCTTGCTCTACTGAATCTTCCATTAAGTATGGTTTCTTTGTTTCTGTAAACTTTTTAAAATTAAGTTTAAAAATTTAATTCCAGCATAGTTAACATACAATGTTATACTAGTTTCAGGTGTACAATACAGTGATTCAACACCTCTGTACATTACTCAGTGCTCATCATGATAAGTGTACTCTTTAATCTCCTTCACCTATTTCACCCATCCTCTGCCCCATCTCCCTCCATTCTCTATAGTTAAGAGTCTGTTTCTTGGTTTGTCTCACTCTCGCTCTTTCTTTCTTTGTTTTGTTTCTTAAATTCTACATGTGAATGAAACCATATGGCATTTGTCGTTCTCTGACTGACTTATTTCCCTTAACATCATAATCGCTCCTTTCATCCATGTTGGTGCAAATGGCAAGATTTCATTTTTTGGGGGGGGCTGAATAACATTCTATTGTATATACACACAACATCTTCTTTAACCATTATCTGCTGAAGGACACTTGGGCTGCTTCCATAATTTGGCTATTTTAGATGATACTACAATAAACATGGGGGTGTATATATCTTTCAAATTAGTATTTTTGTATTCTTTGAGTAAATACCCAGTAGTAGAATTACTGGATCATGTGATAGTTCTATTTTTAACTTTTTGGGGGAACTTCCACACTGTTTTCCACAGTGGCTGCACCAGTTTGCATTTCCACTAACAGTGCAAGAGGATTCCTTTTGATCTACATCTTTGCCAACACTTGCTCTCTCATGTTTTTTTTTTTTTAATTTTAGCTATTCTGACAGATGTGAGGTGATATCTCATTGTGATTTTGATTTGCATTTCCCTGATGATGAGTGATGGTGAGCATCTTTTCTTGTGTCTGTTGGCCATCTGTATTTCTTCTTTGGAGAAATGTCTGTTCATGTCTTCTTCTGACCATTTTTTAACTGGGTTATTTGGTTTTTGAGTGTTGAATTTGAAAAGTTCTTAATCTATCTTGGATACTAACCCTTTATCAAATATGTCACTTGCAAATACCTTCTCCCATTCAGTAAATTGTCTTTTTGTTTTGTTGATTGTTTCCTTCACTGTGCAGAAGCTTTTTATTTTGACGAAGTCCTAATAGTTTATTTCTGTTTTTGTTTCCTTGCCTCATGAGACATCTAGAATGATGTTGTTATGGCCAATGTCAGAGAAATTATTGCCTGTGCTCTCTTCTAGCATTTTTTATGGTTTCAGGTCTCAGATTTAGGTCTCTAATGCATTTTGAGTTTATTTTTGTGTATGAGATAAGAAAGTAGTCCAGTTTCATTCATTTGCATGTAGCTGTCCAGTTTTCCCAACACCATTTGTTGAAGACTATCTATTTCCCATTGCGTACTCTTGCCTCTTTTGTCAAAGGGTAACTGACCATACAAACAAACCAATCATTGGTTTTCTATCCTCTTCCATTGATCTACATGTCTATTTTTTTACTAGTACCATACTGTTTTAATTACTATAGCTTTGTAGTATAATTCGAAATCTGGAATTGTGATACCTCCAGATTTGTTTTTCTTTTTCAAGACTGTTTTTGGCTTTTTGGGGTCTTTTATGGTTCCCTGCCAACTTTAGGATTATTTGCCCTAGTGCTGTGATAAGTGCTATTGGTATTTTGATAGGATTGCATTAAATGTGTAGATTTTTTCAGCAGAATGGACATTTTAAGAATATTTTTCTTCTGGGGCACCTGGATGGCTCAGTTGGCTAAGCGTCTGACTTCAGCTCAGGTCATGATCTCACTGTCTGTGAGTTCGAACCCCACATCGGGCTCTGTGCTGACAGCTCAGAGCCTGGAGACTGCTTCCAAATCTGTGTCTCCCTCTCTCTCTCTGCCCTTTCCCCGCTCATGCTCAGTCTCTCTCTGTTTCAAAACTAAATAAAAACACTAATTTAAAAAATATTTTTCTTCCAATCCATGAGTATGGAATATCTTTCTATTTATTTGTGTCATCTTCAATTTCTTTCATTAACTTTCTAAAGTCCTCAGAGTATAGGCCTTTCACCTCCTTTGTTAACTTTATTCCTAGATACTTTATTATTTTTGGTCATTGTAAATGGCATTGCTTTCTTAGTTTCTCTTTCTGTTGCTTCATTAGTAGTGTATAGATATGCAACAGGTTTCTGTACATTGATTTTGTATCCTGCAACCTTACTGAATTCATTTATTAGTTCCAGTAGTTATTTGGTGGAGTGTTTTGGGTTTTCTACAGAGTATCATGTTATCTGCAAATAGTGAAAGTTTTGCTTCTTCCATACCAATTTGGATGCCTTTTATTCCTTTTTCTTGTCTGATTGCTAATGCTAGGACTTTCAGTAGATATTGAATAAAAGTGGTGTGAATGAGCATCCTTATCTTGTTCACAAACTTATTCTGTTCCTCATCTTTGGGTGAAAGCTTTCAGTTTTTCACCGGTGAATATGATATTAGCTGTATCTAGGTGTGTGTCCAACGTGTGGCTCGATCCCTTTGAACCATGAGATCATGATCTGAGCCAAAATCAAAAGTCAGACACTCAACTGACTGAGCCACCCAGGCACCTTTCTACCGAATTTTCCATTGCAGTATTGAGATTTTCGCTTCAAAATTTCTTTTTTGGCTCCCTTTTAGATTTTCTATTTCTTTATTGATATTTTCATTATGGTTATAAATTGTTAAATTGACTCTCTACACATCTTCCTTTAGATATTTCAGCCTCTTTAAACAATTATTTTAAAGTCTTTGTCTAGGAGATATGCCATGACATCTTTTTCAGAGGCAGTTTCTATTGATTTCTTTTTTCCTTTGAAGAACCCATACTTTCTGTTTCATTGTATGTCTTGTGATTTCCTGTTGAAATCTAAATATATGAATCTAATACTATGGTGACTCTAGAAATCAAATCTTCTCCCCTCACCAGGGTTTAATGTTTTTATTTATTTATTTATTTATTTATTTATTTATTTATTTATATTGTGGTAGAGTGTATCTGTTCCAAGGATCAGTCTGAGGTGTTAATGGCTTTTTAGGTTTTTCAGACCTTGCACTTCTCCCTGTACACATGCAGTGACTTTCTAATTTCTCTTGTGCATACAATTGCTTTTGAAAGTCCTGGGTTTTATGGGAATCTACCCCCAAAACCAAGAGCACACTTTACACACTGGATGTTAGCCAATTTTACAATAAATTATATATTAAAAGATAAAGAAGAAAAACCTAAGTTTTATTTTAACTTCTAGTTTTTAATGCCTGGCTCCCAAAGGATGAAAAAAGAAAAACAAAAAAGGAAAATAAAGCACTGGCCTTTAAATGTACTAGAAGTCCATTCAAAAAGAGGAGAAGGGGCTTGTCACAGTGGGACAGCACAACAATAAATACTGTTCACCATTTTATCTGCATTCATAAGAGCTATGTCCTGTATTTACAAGGAAACATTTTGTTGACCTATTGCTTTTGGCATTTAAAAACATTTCATTTAAATCACTTTAGTGTATGCTGTAGATATATCAAAACTCAACCACCTGCTCCATAGTGGTGGAAATTCACTATCTTCCAGTTTTTCCCTATAAGATCAATGCTATCACTATTATGCATATATGTTTATATGAGAGTAACTTTATTTCAATGAGATAAGTTCTCAAAATACTGCCTTTCATTTTAATATGTATGTTTACATATTGGATTTCTCAAAAACTATTGCAATTCATATTCCCACAGGTAATTTATGAAACCATATTCCTTCTCTCGCATTTCTAAATTGTATCCCACTTAAAATTAATGGGTTTGAGCATTCATTCATAAATTTGTAAACCTTCCCAATTTGCTTTCCTGTGATTTGCCTGTTTGTGTCTTTTCTTCATTTTCTCTATGCCTAAATATTTCCATATTTCTATATTCCCAAATTACTTTCATTACAGAGCTACTAAAAACAATGTCTGGGGGTGCCTGGGTGGCTCATTTGATTAAGCATCTGACTTAGGCTCAGGTCATGATCTCACAATTTGTGGGTTCAAGCCCCGCATCGGGCTCTGTGCTGACAGGCTCAGAGCCTGGAGCCTGTTTCAGATTCTGTGTCTCCCTCTCTCTCTGACTCTCCCCTGTTCATGCTATCTCTTTCTTTCAGAAAATATAAAAATCATTTTTAAAAATTTAAAAATAATGTCTGAAGAAGTTCTTTAAAAATAAAAATAAAAAGACTGCATGAAAAAGTAGAAAAGGTTAAGAAAATGAAATCATAATATGGAATGGGAACTATACCTTCATTACCATTACCCTAAATATAATGACAAGATACTTTCTCCAAACCTATACAATGGGATTGTCCATAGACCTTCCTTTTCCTTCAGACACTAGTGGAAATCCTTCAAGTGTGGTGAAGAGATTGTTTCTGCCCTGGACTCCAGACGGATTACTTTGTAAGCGTTATTTGACCTCTATTGGTTTCTTCTGTTGAACCAACCTGGATTGTCAATGAAATGTCTTTCAGGACACTTTGTGGATATTTTCATCTTTGAGTTTGCTGTTATTTGTGTTCTGAGACATTGTAGTTAACTAAAACCACTGTTTCTGTTTTACTGGTTTTAGAAGAATGGTAAGTTTTATGTAATTTAAGATGCTGGTAGATTTAGAATCAAAACACCAAGGTCCTCGACTCAACTTCGACCATTGTGATTCAGAACAAATTGTGATTCAGAACAAGTCATGAAATCTCTGAGAATCAGTTTCATCATCTATGAGATGGAAATTGGATCCCCTTCCCTATTGACCTCTTAGCTCTTCCCTAAGGAGCACATAGACAGACAGACAGATGTAACAGCATGAAGAAAACAGGAGCTCTACTTCTAAGAACAATCATAACACCCTGCACATTATATTTATATTTGAAGTGTGTTTATTCAACTTTATGTCATAGAGAGACTTTAAGCATCTCAAGGAATTCAACCAGTCTTCCCCCACTCTGAAGATGGGAGTCTCTGCCTCAGAATGTAAAACTTCCCCACACTGAAAGTGATTTTAATGTTCAAATATACATCTTTATTTTACCACAGAGCCCTGGTATTTCATCTACTATTTCACCTGGTGCTCAACTGAATAACCAGTGGAATATCCCAATGCTAGAGAGAAAAACCAACTGCATCAGACTTACAGAAAAATACCATGGCTGTCCCCAACACAGACACAGATTCACCACAATCAATTTTAGGGGCACCTGGGTGGCTCAGTCGGTTAAGTGTCCGACTTCAGCTCAAGTCATGATCTCGCGGTTCGTGGGTTCGAGCCCCGCGTCAGGCTCCGTGCTAACAGCTAGCTCAGAGCCTGGAGCCTGTTTCGGATTCTGTGTCTCCCTCTCTCTCTGACTCTTCCTTGTTTTTGCACTCTCTCTCTCTCTCTCAGAAGTAAATATAACATAAAAATATTTTTTAAAGACTGATTTTAGATTCTATATGTAGCATGTAATGCCACTATGTTGTTATATGAAAAATCTATCTTTCTATCTTATTCACATTTGTGACATATTGCACATTGCACAAGTTGCCAGACATGTAGCAGGTATCAAAGTGTTTGCTGTTGTTGTTTTTACATAATTAAATGAATAATTGAAGCAATAATCATTTCCTTTTGCAGGATGCAGCAGTATTTCCTACTCATCCCTGCCTCTCTGGAGCCATAAGCAGAAACCATGTACCTGAATGTTCTTGCAAAGATTATAAGTGGGTCATATGCCATGCAATAGATGTTAGGCAGAAACCTCATAAACTATAAGGTTTGAATACACTGAGTGCACATGTGAGGGTGTGTATGTGTGTGTTTAGGGAGGCAGTATAAAAAAGAGTGGAGTTCCACAAAGTGGGGTTCAGGAATTAAAGGGATATAGAACTCAAAAGCCCTTTAATTTCTGATTTTCATCAGTTCTTAACCACAGCACACCCTAGTCATGCTCATTCCAAACCTAATCTTGAGTGACAACAGACCGTCACTTACAGAAAATTTACAGGAAACAAATTTAGCATGTAATCAGAAAATGTTCTTCATGGTTTAACTAAGAGGACCATTTATATACATTATAGCTTGGGAAGTCCAAACTTTCACACTAAATTAGAAAAATCTCCTTCCTGATACACAGGCAGAGATGAATCTAAAGGTTAACTTACTTGGCTCTCAGTTGTGACAACTTCAGTAGAAGTATCCTGTCTTTCAAAACTCCTTTTATCACGTTTCATATAACAAACAGAATAAAAAACTACAAACCCAATCCTATGTATGTAAAACACCCAACTTGTTTCCTCTGATATATTCCTCCCTTTGAAAGAAGTCCAATAGTTTTTCATAGTACTTAAATGCAGTATCTAAAAAACTAAATTGCCTCTATTAAAATTTTACCACCTTAGATTTTACAACATCTTTGTATATGTGTTTCTTACTAATCATTTCCAAAATAATCTGAAAGAATGGTATCTAATTTTAAAGAAAGGATTTTTTTTCCTGAAATTGAAACAGAAGTCATTTGTACTTGAGTCTCATAAAATGAAAGATTGATGACTTTTAAATCCACTCTTTAGGCCACCTCAAATAGGAATAAGATGCATGAAGAGTGAATGCACTCTTCAATGTCTTCAAAGGACCCCAAATACCACATCCAAAAACTTTTCTTCCAATACGGAAAACAATGTTATCAAAACAGTAAAACAAAACCAAAATGAAAACTCCACTCAAGACCCCATATTTTATATAAATACTTAGTGAAAATCAGGTGCATTAATATTGGGGTCAGAAGATGGGAAATGAGTGGTCATTTAAAACCATATGTCAAGGATTAAGCAATGCCAAATGTCTCAAAAACAAACAAGCCAATGATCTAGGTATGCTAACTTTTAAACCCTAAATATTGAGTGGAGATTGGAAAAACAGTAAAATAGTAAATGTTATTAAATTTATATTTAAAAATTTTTAATGTTTACTTATTATTGGGAGACAGAGAGAGAGACAGAGCATGAGCAAGGAGGGACAGAGAGAGAGGAAGACAATCCCAAGTAGGCTCCAGGCTCTGAGCTGCCAGCACTTGAACTCACAAACTGCAAGATCATGCCCTGAGCTGAAGTCAGATGCTTTATCCACTGAGCCACACAGGCGCCCCTTTTAAATTTATGTTAACCATATTTAAATTGTCACTTCACACAACATATAAAGGATTTTTCAGTGATCACCAATTTGCCAATTTTCTCAAAAGAAAAACAATCCAACATCCAATTACAGAAAGACACTCTCACCATATCATTTATTCACCAAATAGCTCTTTCAGAAAAGACTGGGCGCATTCAGGGTGGTATGGCCATCGACCAAATAGTTCTTTCAAATTGCCATTGTTCTTCCAGCTTGAGGTTTCCGTACTTCAAAATCCATATGGGAGTAACATAGGAAACCACCAAAAGCAGGGGTGATTTTATTGTTCCCAGGTCCACTAGTCCTATGAATTTAACTTTTTAAATATCAAATAACTTAAAACTTTTATTCTATCCAGAGAAATCCTGTCATCTACATACTATTTTTAGAGCCTTCCCAAAAGAAGAGAGCCACAGAAAATGTTCCTTTTTCATTATTTTACTTTCTATTCCTTCTTCCCAATGTGATTTTTTTTTTATCACAGCTCATTATTTCATCTCCTTAAGATGCTATCCTTACTCTACCTGGTTCTCTACAAATGTGACCATAGATATGGTTCTTCATTGCCAAAACCACTATTTCTTTTTTAATTTTTAAAAATTTTTAAAAATTTATTTCTGAGAGAGAGAGACAGCATGAGCAGGATAGGGTCAGAGAGGGAGACACAGAATCTGAAGCAGGCTCCAGGCTCTGAGCTAGCTGTCAGCATAGAGCCCGACGCGGGGCTCAAACCCACAAACTGCCCCAGAACCATGAGATCATGACCTGAGCTGAAGTCTGAGGCTCAACCGACTGAGCCACCCAGGCATCCCCCAAGACCACTATTAATATGGGTCATTGTATATTATAAGTTTTAATAAAAACTTCATGGAGGGGCGCCTGGGTGGCTTAGTCAGTTAAGCGTCTGACTTTCGCTTAGGTCATGATCTCGTGGTTCGTGGGTTTGAGCCCCGCATCGGGCTCTGTGCTGACTGCCAGGTCAGAGCCTGGAGTCTGTTTCAGAGTCTGTGACTCCCTCTCTCTCTGACCCTCCCCTGCTCACGCTGTCTCTCTCTCTCTCTCCTAGAAATAAATAAAACATTAAAAAATTTAAAAAAAAAAACTTCATGGAAAGTGAAGGATAATTATAGTATTCTATGGAGCAGGTTAAAATTGAGAATAAAATACAGTTTCTAAAATCTTATTACCCATTCCTTACTGAGGGACCTCTGATTTATTGGCCATATATCCCTTTGGGTCATAGACTAATGGCCTGTTCCTGGAAAATCTTTCCTCCTGTGTCTTGTTCTTTGAATTAGAAGACTCTGAAAACATTTCACATTTTTTTCTTGCAAAAATGTCAGCATTCAAAATAGAAATTTTTTTCATATTTCATGTTTACTAAAATTAAAATAAAATGAATTAGAAAGTACACTAGAAAATGTAGTTGACTTGAAATCAAGTAGCTAATAGACTATTCTAGACTTCTTGAAGAAGCTATGTGACTTTAAGTACTCACTGCCACAATATATATTGACAATGTATTATGTGTGACTTTGAGCCTGGAGAAGTAAATATGAAATCTCTACTAAACGAAGTTTAATGTGTAGGGTTTGCAGCTGCAAAGTGGAGTAAAACTGACAGTTGTTATGGAATCTGCTATAATTGTGAGACACTAGTATTTGAAGGAGTAATATTCCTTCCCACAGTAGAATGGAAAGAAAGGAATGCAGACATATTATCTAGTTCATGCTTCCAAAGGTACATTACAAGAGGCAATTAAGAAATCCTCCAATGTACAAGGTAACACTTGTCTTTTTATTGATCATTTGTTAAGCCATTCATCTTTTTCCAGAAAAAAATCCATTAATGCCATTTTAAAAAACAGATAAATATCTTCCTTAATGTGATTTTTAAATAGGAAAAGGGAGGAAAAGGAGCAAAATTTGAAAAATAGTGATCAAAGGAATCAGACCAAACTTAAAAAAAAAATAGAAACAGATTGAGAGAAGACACATTTCCTTCATCACAATGAGAAATAGGATAAGACTTCCACTAAAAATATTGAAATAAACACATGCAATGTCCCTACCTTACTCACATAGTTTTCTGATCAAAACCCTTTCCTACTCAGGGTTCTTCTCAGAGCGATTTTAACATCTTTGTTCCTCAAACTATAGATTAAGGGGTTCATCATGGGAACCACATTGGTATAAAAGACAGAATAGATTTTCCCCTCATTCATAGACCCAGCAGAAGATGGTTTAAGATACATAATTGCACCTGATCCAAAGAACAAGGAAACAGCAATTATGTGGGAACTACAGGTACTGAAGGCTTTGGACCTGCCCTCGGTCGAGCTGATGCGGAGGATGCTGGAGAGGATGAAACCATAAGACACAAAGATGGTGACACTGGGCACAATGATGTTGATGCCCACCACGACGAAAACCACCAGCTCATTCACGTAGGTGCTTGTGCAGGAGAGCTGGAGCACGGGGAGGATGTCACACAAATAATGGTTGATGGTATTTGCATCACAGAAGGTCAGTCTCAGCATGCATCCCGTGTGGGCCATGGCACCCGAAAATGCCATCAAATATGAACCAAGCATAAGGCTGGAACACACTCTAGGGGACATGACAACATTATACAAAAGTGGGTTGCAGATGGCCACATAGCGATCATAGGCCATTGATGTCAGCACATAGCATTCAGAAATCACAAAAAAACAGAAAAAGTAAAGCTGGGTCATGCATCCCATATAGGAGATAATATTTTTCTTTGATAGGAAATTCATCAGCATTTTTGGTGTAAATACTGAAGAATAGCAGAGGTCTATGAAGGACAAATTGAAGAGGAAGAAGTACATGGTGGTGTGTAGGTACGAATTCAGCCCGATTAAAATTATCAAGCCCAAATTTCCCAACACAGTGACCACATACATGACTAGAAACAGGCAGAACAGGGGGAGCTGGAGACCTGATAGGTCTGTTAGTCCCAGCAGAATGAATTCAGTCACAGAAGAGGCATTTCCAGGAGTCATTCTTCTCTAAAGGGATCTGTGAACACATGAGAAAACTCAGAAAAACAGCTCTTCATGCAAGATCTCATCCTACAAAGAGAGCGTGGACACTGGGAATGTCTAAGACCGGCCCAACCTGGACCCATAGAATCTGCCTTTTCCATTAACGAGAGACTAAATGACAGGGACTTTCTCTTACTACAGTCTTAATAAGCTAAATTTAGCAAAGGCATCACAAACTTTGCCTGAAGAGGGAAAACCAGTGCTGCCATATGTCAATGTGACTTATGGAAAACCAAGGGTAAGTAAGAAGAAGCAAGGCCCATACAGGATCATCCTTCTGCCATCTCACTATTTCTTCATGCACTTGAACCTTTTCCTCACGAGAAAATTGGAGGCAGAGACCCTAACAACCTGAAGCTGACCTCTAATGGGCCAGATTAGACGTGGTGGATTGGGAACCATGAATATCGTTCCTAATCCAACACTAAGGGATCAGAGTCTGGGGGAGGCTGAGTTACTGCCCCATGTCACAGAGAAAGAGTCATAAACCTATAACATTGAGGGCTCCACCCATGGAGAAGGAACTGACTGAGATACTACACCCCCTGCACCTTCTGACCTCTGAACATTCTTATTCCCCTGAAACATATTCTCCTGTCAGTTTTACTTGAGTCTTAGGACTACACAAAATGTGGGGGAAAGTGGCTTATCTGACATTTTTTGACTTTCATCTCAAATCAAGAAGGACGTTGATACCAACAGAATTCAGAAACCCACTCACCTTCCTTAGGTCAGAAAACCTCAGTGCTTCCTTATCCCTGATATTTACCCTGTAGTCCTGAAAAGGAAGCTTCAGGCTCTGAGGCCTTGGTTCCTTTAATTCTAAAAGGATTTAGTCCAGACTTAATTTCAGATATGCCCTTCAAATATTTCTGGACTATATATCATAATTTCTGAGAAAATTTTAAGTCTGCTCAAGCAGCAGAGAAAAAACCCTCTGTATTGTCATCACATCTGTTACTTAATGATTAAGGAGACAGAAGACTGAATGTGAGCCTAATGATAAAGTGCACCTGATTATAAACAGGGTAGACGTTTGTTCAGTCTCTTCCCCAAGGACCAGAGTCTATGTACAAAAGAGAAATAAGGGGATTGATTATAGTTACACTTGGGACCACAATCTCTCTTTAGTTCTTTAGGGACTCAATATCTAATCAAGTTTACAATTCACTCTAAGGATTGTACATCCCCCAAGGCAGACGCAAAAATAAACTCCCATCTTCATATCATCTTCATCTCTTAATGAAAATCTACTGCCTAAGTTCTTTCTCCCTTTCTTCCTATATCCTAAATGAAAATTTTCCATAGAGTTTGCCTACAGGTTTATTTCTTTACCTGAAATATTTCAAATATTGCAGTAATTCAGTTCAGTTGTTATCTCTCCTGGGTGCCTCCAAAAAGAAAGGTTAATGCATCTGTCAATTTTAAAGGGTTTAAAAAATTTTTTTAATTCTAGAATAATTAAGATACAGTTTTATTAGTTTCAGAAATACTGATTCAACAAATCTATATATTATTCAGTGTTCACCATAAGTATACTTTTGAAAAAAAAGTGTATTTATTTTGAGAGAATGAGGCCCCCCTCATTGTGGAGAGAGTGAAGGGGAGATACACAGAGAGGAAGGGAGAGAGAATCCCAAGCAGGCTTGGCGCTGTCAGTGAACATTTCTTTGCAGGGCTTGAACCCATGAACTGCAAGATCATGACCTGGGCCAAAACTAAGAGTCAGATGCTTATTGGACTGAGCCACCCATGATAAATGTACTCTTAATTGCCTTCATTTATCTCACCCCTTATTCCCACTTACCTCCCCTGTTAAGATTATCAGTTTGTTCTTTAGAGTTAAGAGTCTAAGTTTATGTGTGTGTGTGTGTGTGTGTGCGCGTGTGTGTGTGTGTGTGTGTTTGGTCTCTTTTTTCTTTATTTGTTTTGTTTCTTAAGTTCCACATATGAGTGAAATCATGGTGTTTGTCTTTCTCTGACTGACTTATTTCACTTAGTATTACACCTTCTATATCCATCAATGTTGTTGCAAATAGCAATATTTCATTCTTTTTATGGCTGAGTAATATTCCACTGTATATACATATCACCTCTTTTTTTATCTATCTATAGACACTTGAGTTGCTTTTATATTTTAGCTATTATAAATAATAGAGGTTCATAAAGTTTTTCAGATTAGTGGTTTTTTATTCTCTGGGTAAATACCCAGTAGCGGGTTTACTGGATCATATAGGACTTCTATTTTTAACTTTTTGAGGAAACTCCATACTGTTTTCCATAGTTGCTGCACCAGTTTGCATGGTGCATGCATGAGAGTCCCTCTTTTTCCACATCCTCACCAACACCTGTTGTTTCTTGTGCTATTCACTGTATCCGTTCTGATCATTATGAATGATATCTCACTGTGGTTTCAATTTGCATTTATTTTCCCTGGTGATGAGTGATGTTGAGCATCTTTTCATGTGTCCATTGGTGATCTGTATACCTTCTTTGAAAAAATGTCTGTTTATGTCTTCTCCCCATTTTTAAATTGGGTTACTTGTTTTTTTTGTATTGAATTGTATAAGTTCTTTATATTTTGGATACTTACCTTTTGTTGGATATATCATTTGTAAATGTCTTCTTCAATTCAATGGGTTGTTTTTGTTGTTGTTGTTTTATTTTATTGATTGTTTCCTTTGCTGTGCAGAAGCTTTTTATTTTGATGTAGTCCCAATAGTTTATGTTTGCTCTTGTTTCCCTTGCCTCAGGGGACATATCTAGAAAGATGCTGTTACAGCCAATGTAAGAGAAATTATTGCCTGTCCTCTCTTCTAGTATTTTTATGGTTTCAGATTTCACATTTAGGTCTTTAATCTATTTTGAGTGTATTTTTGTATACGTTGTAAGAAAATTTCATTATTATTTTTGCTATAGCTGTCCAATTTTCATAACCCCACTTGTTAAAGAGACTGTACTTTTCCATTGAATATTCTTGCATCCTTTACCATACATTAACTGATCATATAATCATGGATCTATTTCTAAGATCTCTATTCTGTTCTATTGATCTATGTTTCTATTCTTGTGCCAGTACCATACTATTTTGATTACAATAGATATATAGTGTATTTGATTACTACAGCAGTGTTTGATTTGTAGTATTTGATTACTACAGATTTGTAGTTAACTGTTACTTTATCGAGGGTGTTTATCCTGAATTCATGTTGTAACTTGTCAAATGCTTTTTCTCCATGTTGAAATGATCATATGATTTTTATCTTTTCTCTTGTTGTTATGATGTATCATGATGGTTGATTTGTGAATACTGAACCACCTTGCATTCCAGGAATAAATCCCACTTGATCATGGTGAATGATTTTTTTTATGTATTGTTGGATTGTTTACTAATATTTTGTTGAGCATTTCTGCATCTATACTCATCAGAGATATTAACCTATAGTTCTCTTTTTCTGCAGTGTCTTTATCTGGCTTACATATCAGTGTTATGTTAGACTTGTAGAATGAATTAGGAAGAATGAAACTATTCCAACTATTTCTTGGAATAGTTTGAAAAGAAAATGTACTAACTTTTCTTTAAATATGTGGTAGAATTTGCCTGTGAAGCCAGATATCTGGTCCTGGACTTGTGTTTTGTGGGAGTTTTTGATTACTGATTATATTTCATTGCTCTCTCTTGTAATTGGTCTCTTAAAATTTTCTATTTCTTCCTGCTTCAGTTTCTAGAAATTTTTTCCATTTCTCCTACTTTGTCCAATTTGTTGGCATATAATTTTTCATAATACTCTCTTATAATCATTTGTATTTCTGTGGTGTTGATCATTATTTCTCATCTTTCATTTCTGATTTTGTGTGAGTCTTTTCTCTCCTTTTTAAAAATAAGTCTGACTAAAGTTTATAGTTTTTTGATCTTTCCAAAGATTCATCTCATGGTTTCATTGATCTGTTGTATTTTAAGTTCTATTTCATTTATTTCTGCTGTAATATTTATTTCCTCCTGTTACTGGTTTTGGGTTTTGTTTGTTCTTCTCTTCCTAGCTTCTTTATTTGTATGATTAGGTTGTTTATTTGAGATGTTTCTTGCTTCTTGAGGTAGACTTGTATTGCTATAAACTTCACACTTAGGGGTGCCTGGATAGCTGGGTCAGTTAAGCATCCAACTCCAGCTGAGGTCATGCTCTTGCAGTTCACGAGCTCGAGCCCCACCTTGGGCTCTGTGCTGACAGCTCAGAGCCTGAAGCCTGCTTCAGATTCTGTGTCTTCCTCTCTCCTTGCACCTTCCCTGCTCATGCCCTCTTTCTCTCAAAAATAAATAAACATATTAAAAAATAAAACTTCACTCTTAGAACAGCATTTGCCGCATCCCAAAGATTTTGGACCATTCATTGTGTTTTCATTTTCATTTGTCTCCGTGTATTATTTTATTTCCTCTTTGATATCTTGGTTGATTCATCCATTCTTCCTTTTTAAATGTTTATTTATATATTGAAAGAGAGAGAATGAGTGGGGAAGAGGAAAAGAAGGAGAGGGAGAATCCCAAGAAGGCATCATGCTATCAGTGTGGAACCCAACTCAGGGCTCAATCTCACGAACTGTGAGATCATGACCTGAGCCGAAATAAGAGTTGGATGCTTAACCAACTAAGCCACCCAGGCACCCCAACTGATTCGCTCTTTAATAGCATGTTATTTAGCCTCCATGTATTTGTGGTTTTCCAGAATTTTTCTTGTGGTTGATTTCTAGTTTCATAGTGATGTGGTCAGAAAAGATGCATGTATGACTTCAGTCTTTTTGAATCTGTTGGGACTTGTTTTGTGGATTCACATAGAATCTATTCTGGAGAATGTCCCATGTACACTTGAAAGGAATGTGTATTCCACTCTTTTAGGACAGAATGTTCTGGATATATCTATTATATCCATCTGATACAACATGTCATTCAAAGCCACTGTTTCCTTATTTGATTTTCTGTTTGGGGGATCTATCCGTTGATACAAGTGGGGTGTTAAAATCCTTTACTATTATTGTATCATTATCAACTACTTCCTTTATGTTTGTTAATAGCTGCTTTATGTATTTGGGTGGTCCCACACTGGTTTCCTAAATATTTACAATGGTTATACCTTCTTGTTGGATTCTTCCCTTTATGATTAAGTAGTATTCCTCTATGTATCTTGTTACAGTCTTTGTATTAATGTCTGTTTTGTCTGATATAAGTATTGCTTCCCAGGCTTTCTTTTCACTTCCATTTGCATAATAAATGCTTCTCCATCCTTCACTTTCAATCTGTATGCATCTTTAGGTCTGAAATGAGTCTCTTGTAGGCAGTCTATAGATGGGTCTTGCTTTTTTATTCATTCCATCATCCTGTCTTTTAAAAAATTTTTTTAAATGGTTTATTTATTTTTGAGATATAGAGACAGCATGAGCAGGGGAGGGTCAGAGAGAGAGGGAGACACAGAATCTGGAACAGGCTCCAGGCTCTGAGCTGTCAGCACAGAACCCGACGCGGGGCTTGAACCTACGAACCTTGAGATCATGACCTGAGCCGAAGTCAGACACTTAACCAACTGAGCCACACAGGCGCCCCCATCACCCTGTCTTTTGATTGAAGCATTTAGTCCATTTATATTCAAAGCAAATATCAGCAGGTATGTGCTTATTGTCATTTTATTACTTGTTTTATGGTTGTTTTTGTAGTTCTTTTCTGTTCCTTTCTTCTCTTGCTCTGTTTTTTCATGGTTTGTTCGCTTTCTTTAATGATATAGTTGGATTCCTTCCTTTTATTTTTTAGATATCTATTATTAGTTTTTGATTTGTGGTTCCCATTAGGTTTGAATATAACTTCTTATACATATAGCAGTCTATATTGAGTTAATAGATGCTTAAGTTTGAATCCATTCTAAAGGCACTAAGTGTTTACTCTTTTCTGCCACCGTGTTTTAGGTAAATGGTGTCATACTTCACATCCTTTGATCATGTGAATACCTTGACTGATTTTTATAGATACATGTACTTTTATTGCTTTAGTGCTTCCCACTTTTCTTTACTCCTGCTTATGGTCTTTCCTTTACACTCAACAAGTCCCCTTTCATATTTCTAGAAAGGATGGTTTAATGGTCATGAATTCCTTTAACTTTTGCTTGTTTGGGGGGCGCCTGGGTGGCTTAGTCGGTTAAGCTTCCGACTTTCGCTTAGGCCATGATCTCGCGGTTCGTGGGTTCGAGCCCCGCGTCGGGCTCTGTGCTGACTGCCGGCTCAGAGCCTGGAGCCTGTTTCGGTCTGTGACTCTCTCTCTCTCTGACCCTCCTCTGCTCACGCTGTCTCTCTCTCTCTCCTAGATATAAATAAAAACATTTTTAAAAAATTAACTTTTGCTTGTTTGGGAAACTTCATCTCTCCTTCTATTCTGAATGATAGCCTTGCTGAATAGAGTATTCTTGGCTGCAGCCTATTTTCTTTCAGTGCTTTGAATATGTCATGCCACGCCAATCTCACCTTTAATGCTTCTGCTGGAAAATTAGCTAACTTCCTGCTGGGGTTTTCCTTGTATGTAGCTACTTTTATTTTCTCTTGCTGCATTTAAAATTCTCTTTATCACAACTTTTTAGCCATTTTATTTACAATGTATTTTGATGTGGACCTCCTTGGGTTGATTTTTGAGGGGTTCTCTGTGCCGCCTTGGATCTGTATATCTGTTTCATTCTCCAGATTCAGGGACTTTTCAGCTATTATTTAATCAAATAAATTTTCTGCTCCTTTATCTCTCTTCTTCTATGATCCCTATATGCAAATATTATTATGCTTGATGGTGTTGCTGAATTACCTTAAAATATTCTCATTCTTTATCATCCTTTTTTTCTTTCTCCTGATCAGCTTGATTGCTTTCCATTATTCTGTCATTCAGGTCACTGACCTATTCTTCTGCTTTCTATATGCTATTTTTAATTTTGGCTGTTGTGTTATTCATCTCTAATTGGTTCTTTTTTTATGTTTTCTATTGTTTTGCTGTGGGACTCACTGAGATTCTCCACTCTTCTCAGTTCTAGTGAGTATCTTTATGATCATTACTTTAAATTCTATATCAGGCTTATTACTTCTCTCCATTTTGTTTAGCTTTTCTACTGTGATTCTTTCCTGTTCTTACATTGGAACATATTCCTCTGTCTACTCATTATGTCTATCTTTCTGTATCTGTTTCTATGTGTTAGGAAAGTCAGCTATGGCTCCTGCTCTGGAGGGTAGTGGCTGCAGTGCGATGTCTCCTGTTCACCAGAACTTGGCACTTTAGGAGTGTCTTCTCTCTGTTGCATGCACCCTACAGTTGTGGTTGAGCCACGTTTGCCTTCAGTCCAGTCATCTGCATGGCTGCTTTTGCCAGCTCTGGAAAGGATTTGGTCCCTCTGTTGTTCATGGACCAGTCTGGGGCCATCTTGGGCTTGAGTTGGGTCACACCTGGCCTTTACCAGAGCTGGCCTTTACCAGCTGCTGTTCCAGTTACATGGAACTGCAGGGACTCTTCCAGTGTTGTGCTCTAAGAAGCTTTCACTCATGGGCAAGGCCATAGTCAGACCAGATCTGCCCCCAGCCCACTGCTGGGCCTACTGTTGAACTGGTGTGTATAGTTATCTTCCCCTCTACCCAAGGCAGAAGTCATATTGGAGTGGTACTGTCCTCTGTCAGGGCTATTTGCACACTTCCATGCTTATGGTATTGCTTTGGATGGACTCCTACCAAGGGCATGGTGGACAGGGAGGGTCCATAAGAGAATGCAGAGGCAGGGCACATTGTGTTAGCAAGGTGTGCACAGGTCTTCTGTGGAAGGAGACCTGAACAGCTTTGGAGAATTGCCAAGCCGGAGGTGTCTGCACGTGCACACAGGACGGCATGGACAGTTAGCAAAGCTAGGTGAGAGTGTATGCACTGTATTGATTCTCAAAGGTGTCTGGGTATCTAGGCTGGGAGAGAGAGGAGGGAAATGTTCCCTACCAGATCCTTTGTTCTTGGAAAAGTCTCCCGAAGATACCTGCCCCTCCAGCACATGTTCTGAGATTAGTAAATACATCTATTTCCCATATATCCTGAGCATTTATCAAACTTCTGTTTCTATGCTGTATCTCAGTGGGGCTATTTCTTATGTTATCTCTTTAAGGGCAGAGACTCATTATCTTATCACCCTCTGGCTTTGGGGAGTCTGCTGATTTTTAAAGTTCCAGGTGTTAAGCCCCACTAATTATAAGAACTCATAAAGTTATGCCTCTTTGGTTTTCAAACCAAATGTTGTGGGGATTCATCTTCCCAGTGTGGGTCCCCCATGCCAGAGTTGCCTAGTGGGGCATCTGCCTTTCTCCCTTCTCTGTCCCTGTGGGGTCCCTCTAGGCTCCCTGCAGGATGGGGACAGCCAATCTGGTTTCAGCCCATATCTCGGCCCTTCCTACTGTTTTTGATGTGGCTTCTTCTCTACATTTAGCTGTAGAGAATCTTTTTTGCCAGCCTTTGGGCCATTTTCTGGGTTATTTACACTGATATGGGTGTCATTCAGGTGTATCTCTGGGATGAGGTGAGCTTAGGATCCTTCTACTCCACCATCTTCCTCAGAGGTCCCAATTTTAAAGTTTTTACTTCTAAATACCTTCTGGAATTTGTCCCTGAAGGTCCTGGCTGCATCCTTAAATGTAACATTTCATTAAATGATGCCATAAATTATTTTCATCATAGAAAAGAGTGGGAGCTAAGGAGATAGAGGGCATATTTGATCTATAGACCCATGCTACAAACTTGACAAATTACTTAAAATCTCCATGCCTCGAGCTCATAATTTTTTAAATAGTGATAATATTAACAACATCTCTTTCATTGGTTTGTTCTGATGACTAATTGAAAAAATGTACATAAAATGTTTATAATAGGGCCTGGCATGTGGTAAATAGTCAATCAATATCAGCTGTTGTCATTTATAATCTGAAAACTTCCAGTAGATCTTTTATCATAATACTCTAAGACATTCTTCCCTTTAATTCTCATGTTCTCCCATAAAGAGTTTTATCAGTTCTGTCTTGTTTACCACTTTTCTCATGGTGTTGTGTATAGTACAAAATACATACTAGGTAATCTGTAAATGATTCTGTAAATTATATCGTTCTTTAGTGAAAATCTTCAGAATGGTTTCCACATTTCTCACAGGCTAAGCATCAGAGGCTACACTGATTTCCTTCAATTTCCCTCATGCATTACACAAGTTCAGATAAATTTTTACCTTTTAATTGAACTGTGCTGCGACACTGTAATGGCTCCTAACCATTATTCTAGCATTTTCCCACATACTCCCTCGCATTTAGCCATATTCACTGTTGCCAGAATAAGTTCTGAAAGCACAGATCTGTCCCTGAATTTCCCAATAGGCAACTGAAGCACTGTAATAAAAACATAAATCTCAAATCAATGATTAATTTTTAGATAAAATTAAAGAAGAAATCAAATAAGAGCAAAATCTGAAAAAAAAATCATGAACGTACTCTTCTGATTGACTGTAGTGTTTTTAGTACATTAAGTATTGTGCAAACTCTTACCTTCCTCCACAAAAAATAGAGAAATTTTACATTTCAGAGAGTATAAGAGTACAATGAACAAAAAGCACTGCCAGATCAACTGACACGAATAGATTTAAAATTTACGTGTAAATATTTACATACTCTCCTTTCTATCACATAATACAGTTTTTCTCTTCAATGTTTCCTGAAAAGTTGCAAGACTATCCCCCAAGATATTTGTTAAAATAATATACTACTTAGTATCTCAGTATCGTTAGTATACTACTAATGATAATCATTAACCCATGTTATCAATTAGAACTTTTGTAGCTTTATTACAGAATGCTCCCTCAGTCAAATACTCATTTAATATAGGCACTTATTTTTCTCACATAATACTAAATTTGGAGGTAAGCATCCTAGGCTTTGGCTCACCAACTAAATACTCTCAAGGACCCATGATTCAATTTATCATGAAGTAAATTTCCAGAAGCCAATGGATGACTTTCCTTTACACCTCTTCAGTCAAAGCAGACTACCACATGGCAAGGAATAGAGAAAAGTGGGAACAAAAGAATACTATTCCTAAGCATTTGCTGTATGGAGTCCACCAAAAGTTAGAGAAAACTCTTCAGTTCTGGAAACTTGGTCATTGTAGGTTGTGTATATTTATCCTTATTTTTCATTATTTCTCCAATGGTTTCCTTCTGAAAATTTCAGCATGAAAAAGCTGTTTAGTAGTGAAAAACAATAAAAGTAGGATCCTGGTCAGACAAAAAAAGTTAATAGTATGTTCTGAATGGACATATGTAAGAGTGGTAAACCCAAGCAGTATGAGAAAATTTAGAAAGACCCAACAGCTTTCAATTCTTATTTAGATATTGTCTTTCCAAAATATTTGTGTACATTATTTATAGGATTCTGTGTAATAAGTCTACTAGATATTTAATGTGCAGAAACCTGTAAAAACTGACAAAACTATAATACATATTACCTCACTGTTTTAATACTAAATATGTCTGTTTATATAAATATTTCTCCAACTATGAACGCATTCACAAAACTATGTCATGAATACCACATTCCATTTGCCCTAATTTAAATATTTACCTATCTCATATTGTTGGGCTAAGTTTTGGGGACTTAAATACTCATTTGGGGAGTAATACAGCTATAAATACTGAATAAACTATTGTGGCAATATTTTATGACCTGGGTAGAGATTACATTGATTTACTTTGTTATTTATTAAACTATAAATAAATGTTTTGTGAACTTTTCAATATGTATGTTATGTTTCATTGTAAAATAAAAGATTAGTATTTTGAATATATACCATACTAATGTAAATTATTTAAAACTCAAAATACACATCAGAATTGTCATTATTTATTAAATAATATTTACAAATAAAATATCTTCATAATCCTTAATTAAAAGGTGTGCTTGTTTCTGGAACCTATTTTTTTCTATTAGGCTTTGTGATTTAAACAGCAATTGTTGATCATGAATTGTTAATAAGTATAATCATAATTTTTTTACAATCCCCCTAACAAAAAATATTGAATGTAAAAGTAACATAGAGTTTTTAATCATTTTTAAAACCATTCAAATTTTACAAATGAAATCATTCAAATAACGAAAGAGCTTTTTTCTTTCATGTTAAACCAGTTTAGAGCCAATTTCATATTTTCAATTCAAACACTTCAAAATAACAAAGTCCTAATTTGCAGAAGGCTTATACATTCTTAGAGCAATCTCACTAGCTTAAATAGTACTAAGAAGATACATGCTCTGGAAATGGACTGGAGTATCTGAAATAGGGAAACAGATGTGGGGACATCTGCCTGGATCAAATTCAGGATTCCCTGCCTGGCCTCCCACAACCATAGACTACAGCACTTACAAGAGCTCCTGGCATACATAAAACACAAACTCTTCCAGCAGCCAGGACAAGAGCCTTGGGCCTCTTGTTCACAATGGGCACTGTCCTCCTCTGCATGTAGCTGCTATACATGGAGTAATAATTTGTCTGGGGTTTTTTTGTTGTTGTTGTTATTTTTGCAAAATAGTTTAAAAAAATATTTATTTATTCATTTATTTATTTATTTTGAAAGAGAGAGAGAGAGATCATGCAAACAGGGGAGGGGCAGAGAGAGAGGAGAGAGAGAATTCCAAGCAGGGTCACTGCTGTCAACACAGAGCCCAACTCAAGGACTCAAACTCATGAAACCTGACATCATGACCTGAGCGGAAATCAAGAATTGGATGCTTAACCAACTGAGCCATCCTGGTGCCTCTGTCCAGGCTTTAAAAATGGAGCAGTGAGTACCATTTTGTCTCGTTCTTGCTGCTTGCCAAAGACATGGGAGTGCAATCACATCAGACTTCCTTTACTCTTGATCTCCCTTTCTAGGATACCTACCACACACTAGGCAATCAGATTGAACTCCAACTGTTCACAGTGAAATCTGATTGTCCTAAATTCAATACCTTGACGGTAACCCATTTGCCATACTGTCTGCTATGCAGTGTTTAGAAGAAAACTCTGTCCCAGTTTCTTTCATGAAGGAGAAAGAATGAGAACTTTGTATTTAAAAAATAAAACCTAAAAATATTTCCATTAGTATGTCAGCCTCAGTGCTGTAGCAAATCAAGGACCTGAAAAGATTTCAATTCCTTTAAGTAATGAAATGAACTTGGTTGATTAACAGGTACCATTCACCTTTCATGAGTGCTAAAACAATAAGTTTCTAAGATTTCTCATTTCATTCATGTTTTCTTTTAAAGTTTAACCAAGGGACCCTTTTAAGTTAACTATCTACTTAAGCAGATTATACTCTATGTAATTAAGTTTTGTATATAAAAAGATTTGATATGCCTTTAACTTATGTTAATATGGGTTGAATGTAAGTAAAACAAAGATTTTCCAATTTAAATTGTTGATGGAGCAACTATGATATAACAGGAGGAAAATAAATAAGCATATAACAATATCCACATCTTTTAAAAAGTCACCAAAATACATATACAAAATTTCCAAACATTCAATAGTCATAAAATAAGCTTATATATTCTGAAATTACTTCATGTTGAATTTTCTTATTGTATTAATTTTTAAAACACTAGGCTTAAATTTTAACAATTTTATTTATAAATATTATAAAAGGTGGTTTAAATTAAAAAGTTAAATCAATTAGATTTGCTGAATCAACACAAGAATTTCTACCTGTGAAGTAAGACTGCTGACTTCGCAGGACTGAGCCAGGCTATGGAATGCTGATGCCTACATGCAGTACTCAGACCACAAGTTATGTGCTCTGCCTGTGATACACATTTTACTTGTTTGTTAAGTACCAAGGATTTATAGACATGGATGTTGTATGTCTATTCTATGTCCTTTATTAAAACATGTGAATTTCTAAAAACATGTGCTTTAGAGCCAAATTCAAACCAAACAATTTAACCAGGCACTTTAGTGGATGTAGACAAAGAAGAACAGAAGCGGGTATGAGGCATTCATATTCTACTTGAGGAATAAAGGTTTTTGTTTGTTTGCTTTGTAAAATGATGTCAGTGGGGCACCTGGGTGGTTCAGTTGGTTGATTGTCCATCTTCAGCTTAGGTCATGATCTCCTGGGTTGTGAGTTCCAGCCAGCCCCACATCAGGCTCTGTGCTGATAGCATGGAGCCTGCTTTATATCCTCCCACCCCCTTTCTCTTTGCCTTCCACCACTCATGCTCTCTTTCTCTCTCAAAAAATAAAATAAAATAAAAATTATGACAGTGTGGTAGGTACTATACTAAATATAATTACCTGATTATCTGTTCCTGTAGTTTTTTTAATGTTTATTTATTTTGAGAGACAGAAAGTATGAGAGTGCAAGCAGGGGAGGGACAGAGAGGGAGAGAGAGAATCCCAAGCAGGCTTCACGCTGTCAGCATAGAGCTCGAGGAGGGCTTGATCTCACAAACTGCAAGATCATGACCTGAGCTGAAATCAAGAGCTGGACCCTTAACTGNTGCATGTAGCTGCTATACATGGAGTAATAATTTGTCTGGGGTTTTTTTGTTGTTGTTGTTATTTTTGCAAAATATTTTAAAAAAATATTTATTTATTCATTTATTTATTTATTTTGAAAGAGAGAGAGAGAGATCATGCAAACAGGGGAGGGGCAGAGAGAGAGGAGAGANGTGGTAGGTACTATACTAAATATAATTACCTGATTATCTGTTCCTGTAGTTTTTTTAATGTTTATTTATTTTGAGAGACAGAAAGTATGAGAGTGCAAGCAGGGGAGGGACAGAGAGGGAGAGAGAGAATCCCAAGCAGGCTTCACGCTGTCAGCATAGAGCTCGAGGAGGGCTTGATCTCACAAACTGCAAGATCATGACCTGAGCTGAAATCAAGAGCTGGACCCTTAACTGACCAAGCCACATCTTGTAACAATAATTTTAATCTGGTTTATGGAAAGTTCCTAAAAGCATTAATTATTTCATAAGGCTATTCTTACAAACTAATGTTTTAGAACTTCTCAAAACTCATGGTTTTTTATACAAACATAAAAATGACAGAAATAATCTACTATATCCCCTCACTAGGATATACCCCCTGAGAGACATCTAGCTTTAAAATCATTGAAGGTAGTTATGGACAATTGACAGTTTGTCCTCAGATTTACACACAAAAGTAGGAAAATTTTGGAGAACCCTATCTTCCATTGTAATTATTATAAAGCACTCTATCTTGTTGTCAACAGATAGCATAATATCTAACAGGCTTGATAAAGTATACATAATACTCTGAAAAACTGTGACATGCCTACCAGGGAGGCTTATGCCCGAACTCCTCAGCCCCACTATCCCAGAAAATAATCACAGTCATAAAAAGATTGTGATGAAACATCTTTGTAATTCGCCGGAAGGAGGCAAGATGGTGGAGAAGTAGGGAGCTCTGTACATTACGTCTGCACCCATCTCTCAAACAGAGAAGGCCTGAAGTCATAGGACACTGAGCCACAGGAGTTTGGGAAAAGAGATAGAGTACACTGGGAAGGAAAACTCATAAGTGTGTGAGTGCGAACTGGGGAAGATAAAAGCGAGATGGACCCAGAGATACAGAGGGAGGGGAGGGAACCCGGCTTGCGTGCAACTGCGGTGAGTGATTAACCTGTGAGTGGTGGTGAGCTGCCGCGAGTCCAGGGGAAAGGAAAGAAAAGCTGAGATTGCTCATAGAACCGTCCTTGGAGAAGAGGGGAAAAAAAATCTTTGCTTGGAAAGACAGTGTTTTTTAGCTCTGGCTGGGGTGCTGACTTTAAATTAGGTGCCCTGGTCCCAGAAGGCACCAGGAAAAACCGAACTGCCATGCGCCCGGCACCATCCATGGCGGCGGCGGTCTGGTGAACCTGCAGCAATGCCGGCGGAGGCGGTCTCAGTCCCCGGTGAAGCGGCAGCGGCGCACTGCAGCGACGCTGACTCTGCGGACCTGAAGTTGCTTCGTTTCCTGAATGCACTCAGGTTGTATCGTTTTTTGACCCCAGCAGATCTGAGGCTGCGACACTTCCCCCACCCCTCACTCAACCCCCAGGCAACAGGGAAGCAGAAACCGGCAGGACTGTTCAGGGCAGTATAACAAAGCCCCCGGACTGGGACCTGGAAACAGAGGGGGTGTGGGGCATAGAACTCAGCCCACCTAGGCTACATCCTCAACACAGAGAGATCAGACCGAAGAAATGGTTTGCAACGCTTGGTTGAGAAGGAACTGGGGTGACGCCATTTTTCTCCCCACAACCACAAAGGAGGGGCCTCAGGTAGGCCTGCGAAACCAGTGGAGACAAGACCTGCCTACACCAAACCACGCCCATCCCCTCTAGATAGCTGTTTTGTTGTTGTAGCTGTTTTTACCTGAGCCTGGGTTTGCGTGTTTATTGGTTTTGTCTGTGCGTTTGTGTACCTGTGTTCCCTCTGTGGTTGTCTGTTTTCTTTTCCCAGGGCTGCCTCAAGAAACAAGCCAAACTACAGATGGTGGAGAGTTCCATATACCACTACCAGTAGGGAAACAAAATAACCAAACACTCAACAAAAGAAACCAAGAGACACCATCTAAAGAACACTTCCTGAACACACAGGCCCTGAACAGTAAAAAGAGCCCTCTCTAATACAGCAGAACTCGTGAGGCCGTGTGTACAACAAGCTTTTAAAATTAACAAGAGATAGAAAGCTAACCAAAATGACAAAATGGAAGAACTCTCCTCCAAAGAAACTCCAGGAAGAAATGACAGCTAGAGAACTGCTCAAAACAGATATAAGCAACATAACTGAACAAGAATTTAGAACAATAATCATAAAATTGATCGCCGGGCCTGAAAAAAGCATGGAAGGCATCAGAGAAACTATGGCTACAAACACTATGGAGCTTAAAAATAGTTATGGTGAATTAAAAAATGTGATAAATGAGATACATAATAAACTGGAAGCGTCCAATGCACGGATTGAAGAGGCAGAAAGGAGAATAAGTGATTTAGAAGACACTATTATAGAAAAAGAAGAAACTGAGAAAAAGAGAGANCTTACAGCAATGGATAGATCAACCAGACAGAAAATCACTAAAGAAACAATGGACTTGAATGACACATTGGACCAGATGGATCTGACAGATATATTTAGAACTCTACATCCTGAGGCCATGGAATTCACTTTCTTCTCAAGTGCGCATGGCACATTCTCCAAGATAGATCACATACTGGGACATAAAGCATCCTTCAATAAATATAAAAGAATTAAGATCATACCATGCACACTTTCAGATCATAAAGAGTTGAAACTTGAAATCAATCACAGGAAGAAGTCTCCAAAACCTCCAAAACATGGAGGTTAAAGAACACCCTACTAAAGAATGAATGGGCCAATCAGGCAATTAAAGAAGAAATTTAAAAAATATATGGAAACAAATGAAAATGAAAACACAACAATCCAAACTCTATGGGATGCGGCAAAGGGAGTCCTAAGAGGAAAGTGCATTGCACTCCAGGCCTATGTCAATAAATTAGAAAAAGCGCAAGTGCAAAATCTAACAGCTCACCTAAAGGAACAAGAGGCAGAGCAACAAGAGCATTCCAAACCCAGTAGAAGAAGAGACATAGTAAAAACAAACAAACAAACAAACAAAAACCNTCACTACCAAAATTTACACAGGAAGAGATAGAAAACCTGAACAGACCCATAACGAATAAGAAATCGAATCAGTGATCAAAAATCTCCCAACAAATAAGAGCACTGGACCTGATTCCCTGGGGAATTCTACCAGACGTTTATAACAGAATTAATACAAATTATTTTCAAGCTATTTCAAAAAATAGAAATCGAAAGAAAACTTCCAGATACATTTTATGAAACGAGGATAACTCTGATTCCCAAGCCAGACAGAGATCCAGCAAAAAAAGAGAACTACAGGCCAATATCCTTGATNAGTCGGGCAGAGAAGGACAAATACCATATGTTTGCACAAATAGGAGGATTAGGAGGAACTATAGAAGGACCTTGGGGGAGAAGGGGGGAAGTAGTGGGGGAGGGGGAGAGAGGCAAACCATGAGAGACTCTTGAATGGTGAAAACAAACTGAGGACTGATGGATGTTGTGGGGAGGAGGGAGATGGGCATGGAGTAGGGCACTTGTGGGGATGAACATTGGGTGTTATATGGAAACCAACTTGACAGTAAACTATTATAAAAAAAAAAAGAAACATCTTTGTTACTCACCCTGTCACCTCACTTTAAAATCAAACTTCTCCAGAGATAGCTGCAATTTTCTAGTTGGGTGTCAATAGCCCATAGATAATTGCTTTTGGACAGGCATCATGGCTGGGGACATTATTCCAATGGAAATTCCCACATTCAGACTCATTCTGGAACAACATTCCGGAAGTTCTCTTATTCCTTCACAATTTTCCTTTCTTCCCTTCCATTTCTTTGTGAGATGCACAATGGATTAATACCCTGGGGTATCAGCAAGTCACATAACAATTTCCTCATCTAAGAACAGGATAAAAAGACTTATCTTTTAATATAATTTATAAATAATGTGGCACACATATGGACCACAGATTTAATTTTTCTTGTACAATACCGAAGGGAGGAGTCAAATTTATATATTAAAAAAATAAATCCCAGTAGGGCAAGGATTCTGCCATATATTTTTGTCTTTTGAAAGCAGGAAACAAATCTTCCTTTGCAAAAGGGAATCCCTGTTACACAGTTAGGCAAAGAATCTTGACATTGCACATGACACCCTACTTTGTAGCCATGAATATTACTGTGTGATTTTTAATCACAATCACGACCCATGCAAATATAGACAAGTTGACGGTAATTTCAATCCTGTTTATGACAAAATATCAGTTGACCACTACATAAACAGAGGCATTCATAATTAGGGGGATTGCAAAATGTGGGCAGAGTAGTGTGGCTCCTTCATTCCCAAGCATCCTCAAGAATAAAAGATAGAAGCTAGATTCAACAAGGTATTCAATTCCATTACATACATAATACTAAAAATCCAGAACAAGAACCATTATTAAAAGAATTCTGAAAATTTCTGGAAGTATTTACAACTTTATTGTGTCCACAATTTTTCTCATGTCTTCTCTGTTTTAATGCAATTGTAGGTAATAAAACCCTTGAAACAGGGAAGTTCTCTGTGTAATTGTTTCAGAGAAAGAAAATAAAAGAGAGGGAAAAGAAATGAACTAGCAATATAGTGTACTACCTGATGGCTTATCTTGGATGGGAAGGACAAGAGAAAAAAAATAATAGGTAGAGTTATCCTTATATAGGAAAGGTTAGCCTTGTGTCTCCAACTGATATAGGGGATAAAGATAAGTTTGGGGTCACCTTGGAACTTAGGATGAGTCCAAGAATATGCCCACATGGTTACATTAAGTGACAATAGGAGAAAAGGGAAACTAAAGTAGAAATCCTGCCCAGAAGAATTTAGAAAGGTAAGGAGAAGGAAAAAGAAAAAGAATAAGAAGAGGATGAGGAAAACCAGAGAGCAGACAATAAGACATAGTAAAGGAGATATAGACGGTTCTACTCAGTTTGTAATTCTCTTTAGGGTTTTCTTCAGAGCAAGTTTGATATCTTTGTTCCTGAGGCTATAAATGAAAGGGTTGAGCATGGGCACCACATTGGTATAAAACACTGAGAAAAATTTCCCTTGGCTCACAGACCCAGGAGATCATGGCTTGACATGAGTGAGCAACCCAAATCCATAGAATAGGCCAACAGTTACCATGTGGGAGCCACAGGTGGTGAAGGCTTTGGACCAACCTTGAGCTGATGAGATGTGAAGGATATTGACAAGAATCAAAAAATAAGAAATAAAGATAATGAGGCTAGATACAATGACAACTGAGCCCACAATAACAGAGATCACCAGCTCACTGGCATAGGTGCTGCTGCAGGAGAGCTGTAGGAGGGGGAAGATGTCACACATGTAATGGTCAATGACATTGGAGTTACAAAAGGTCAGCCTGATCATGCACCCTGTGTGGACCATGGCACCAGCAAAACCCATCACATATGAACCAGACATCAGCAGAGAACAGACTTGAGGGGACATGGTAATGGTGTACAGCAGAGGTTTACAGATGGCCACATAGCGATCATAGGCCATGGTTGTCAACACATAGCACTCAGAGTTGACAAAAAAGCAGAAGAAAAATAGCTGAGTCATGCATCCCATAAAAGAGATGATGTTCTTCTCTGAAATAAAGCTCATCAGCATTTTTGGGGTAAAGACAAATGAATAACAGAGATCAATAAAGGATAGATTGAAGAGGAAAAAATACATGGGAGTGTGAAGGTGTGAATTCAGGCAAATTAAATTAAGCTCAAATTGCCCACCACAGTGACCACATAGTTCACCAAAAACAGAAAAAAATAGAGGTAGTTGGAGTTCAGGTTGGTCTGTTAATCCCATAAGGTAAAACTCAGTCACAGAGGAGTCATTTTCCACAGCCATTTTCTTCACAGGTATGATCTGCAGTATCAGGGGTAGGAAGGTGACATTAACAATGGACCCTAACCCTTTGCCTCCAGATGGATATGCTGGTTAGCAGGCTCAAGGTTATCTAAAGACACATGCAAGGAATCCAAGGAGAAATTCCTACAATTATTCCGAATGATTCCTCATTTTCTCCTCTACTTCCACTCATGCTGTTTGTGCAGAAAAGAATGCAGGTAGACCCTCCATGTCTCCGCTGATCATTCTTCCCTTCTTCCCAGTCTCCATTCAAGATTAGGGCTGACAAGAGCAATAAATTAATAAATTGTTAGTGTTCCCCACAACCCTTGATGGATGCAATTTGGAGTCTGAAAGGAAATTATCCAGACAAATGTAATTCAACCCTCACCTTCACTTTCCTGGAGGCCTCACTGCTGCTGGACTTCTACTTTACAGTCCTGAGGGGTCCAAGTTTCTGACAAGGAAAGAGGCAACATCCATTAGCACACCCTAGGTCTTTGACAGGCTAAAAGAGGCATTCAGGAGAATAAGCCATGATCTCTATTAGAGAATTTTCCCAGAAGTCCTTTTGACTTGCAAGGAGGAGAACAACCTTATTTGAGCTCCCAAACAATCAACTGACTCAAGTAGGAATCTATTCCATGACTTGTAGCTCTGGAAAAATTGATTAGAAGCACAGAAGATTTATTCTCTCCCTCATTATTTCCTTCCAAGTCAAATGAGTCCACTGAGGATAGACATTATTGAGCATACGTTTATATCCTGTGTCATAGATCTAACACTGGATCCCTTGAGACTCAATGTTCTGCTCAGTTTATAATTTCACAATAGAAATTCTTAAACCCCAATTCAGAGGAAGGAAGTAACTCACTTCCTCCATCTTCCCCTGGAGTCTTTGCACAGTTTTAAGAGGAAAATCTGGGCATGGTCACTTGCCATTTCTAGCATTTTCCTAAAGCCTCTAGGATCAGAGAAGTAAAATATTTTTTTTATTTTATTAAAAAAATTTTAATGTTTTATTTATTTCTGAGAGAGAGAAAGAGAGAGAGAGAGAGAGCGTGAGCAGGGGAGGGTCAGAGAGAGAGGGAGATAAAGAAACTGAAACAGGCACCAGGCTCTGAGCTAGCTGTCAGCACAGAGCCCTATGCGGGGCTCAAACCCAAGAACCATGAGATCAGGACCTGAGCCGAAGTTGGACGCTTAACCGACCAAGCCACCCAGGCACCCCAACACAAAAGTAAAATATTAAATCATAGCTTTAGCCCTGTCCATGCTTGTGGATCTCACTTCTGTAATAGGATGTTCTAGCAAAGTTGTTGAGAGAGTGGGAGTGGGCCCTAAGTCAGACTGAGTTTAAATCTGGGCATTAAAATCCTTAACTGTGAGACTGAAGGCAGTGATAACTTTTCTGGCCCTTGTATGTATATTTTTATATCTACTTATACCTATGTATATCTTTAAATGAGTTTAGTAAAGAGCAATCTCATAGGGTTGTTGTAAGGANGGGGATGAGCACTGAGTGTTATGTGGAAACTAATTTGACAATAAACTATTAAAATTTATTGTATACTAAAAAAAATAAAAATAAAAAAAAATAAAGTATCAGAAACATGCCTGACACATAAAAGGAGTCTTATAAGTGCTGTTACCCCTTCCCTGTTCCCAATCCATATTCATTATATCAAAGTTTTTCAACCTTGACACTATTAACATTTTGGACTTGATAATTCTTTATTGTAAGGCCATCTTGTGTATCATAGAATAAAAGCATCCCTGGCCTCTAACCATTAGAAGCCAGTAGTATCCCCAGCACCAGTTGTGACCATCAAAATGTTCTCCAGACATTGGCATGTGTCCCTTGGGTGACAAAATCACTCATTTCGAGAAAAGCAGATCCATATGTAGATCTGTGTCTACATATATATGGACTTCTTATATAAGTGCCCTTCAGAAAGCTCTATTTTATGTCTGCTTATGTACCACAGGCTCAAAGTTCCCAAAACTGATGTTAGCATTTTCTTACGATTTCCATTGCTCTTCCTCCACGTTATCATTTTCTACATTATTTTCACCATCATCCAAGGCAACTAATCTACAAACTAAACTGAAGCAACTTCCTCCCACTTGTCATCTTCATCCAGTCTCCAAGTCCCAGAGAATCCAACTCTTTGAAAGGTTTGGTCTTCCTTCTTACACAACTTCTGTATTCTCTCTTCATCGCAAATTCATATTACACTAAGTTTTCTAACCTGGTCTCCAAGAGAAGATAAGAATTTGGAACTTTTCTACCCCCTTTTATCACTGCACATTCGTGCACATTCGTGCACATTCTCTTATTGCTCTCTATTCCTAATTCCTATCGATTTGTGGTTATAATCATAAATTATGAGTCAATGCCATTTTAACCCATTTTCTGTCACATTAGTGAGTTTCAAGAAGAAACAGAGACAAGTTGCTTACATTGTCTTCCATCTTTAACCAGAGTCCTCTCACTGTACTTCTAAGATCACAGTAAGTCCACAGGAACCTGGAGCCTGGAGTTTAATGCTCCAGGTCTTGATCAGTTATATTCTACCCAAAGTAGATGGTATGTGAGGGCTAAAACTCCATAAATAGACTTTCTCTTTATTTAGAGATTTTACTGACTCATTTCATTTAATGAACAATTTTTGAGCATTTAGAATATAAACAGAATGAGGTGTAAGCCTTGACCCTGTGATTTCTCAGTATAATTAGAGAGATAGCCAAGGAAATTGAGATTTGTACCACTATTAGTTATTGTTAGCCAGTCAGAGTGCTAGATTCTTTATCTACCTTCCCTTGTGTCTCCCTAAAACCCACCCCCTAAATTAGGGAGGAGGGATTAATTGCTGTTGCAAGGTCAAAACAGCAACTGCCAGAGCAAGATTCATGTTTAAGTGTCTACGAATCCAAAATTGATTTTTTTTTACCACTACACTATGCATAATTGCGTGGTAGATGTGATATATACAATTTTATACAGGGTACATAAAGACTTCTTCAAAAAGTGACAGAAATTCAAGTCAAATCTATCTAGGTAAACCAGCCTGTAACATAGGAGTGTGTGAAATTGGTTAAGTTGAGGATATACATGGCTTCTTGTGTGAGTGTAGAGGACTAAGTCCTTCATGTGTATGTCTTTCTTCCCATCTTTTGTTCTGTTTAATTCTATTCAGTTTTAATCTCAGATGGGTTCTCCTCATGTAGTGAAACGAGAACCATCAAAATCCCTAGATTTGATCTTACCAACTCAGTAACTCTAGGGAGAAAAGAAAATGTTTTAAATAGTTATAGCAGAAAAAACAAGCCAAATGCCTATTTCTGACTAATCACTGCCATTGAGATTTGGCATGTGCTGATTGGACAAGACAATGTCTCCTAATGTGAGCAAATCAATCCATCAAAATTACATAAAATGAATTACCTGTATCAGACAAGGTCCAGTCAGAAAAACAAATGGCATAATATGTGCTTCCTATAGAGTATATTTAAAACAAAGAATTGGTTTATACAAGGGGGAAAGAGAAAAAGATTGAAAAATATAAAGGCTATTAAACTGCATAAAATATTAAACTACAAAAAAAAATATAAAGACTATTAAACTACAGAAAATAACCATTCTCACAACTGGTAAAAACACATGGAAAAGGAAGAATAACCAGGTTCTGGAATCTCAGAGGGGGAGCTCTATGGGATTGGTGCTTGGATGAATGGAAACCCGACAAGTGCTTAAGTCTCCCAGAGGTACAGCCCATGTAGTGAAGCAAGAGAGGACAATACAGCTGCCGAGGGAATGTTGTCCAGCTACTGACTGCACATCTAAGGAGGTGCAGAAAGTTAAGCACATTTCCATGTGCTTATTGGTCATTTGCATGCCTTTCTTTGGGATGTCTCTTTCAAGCATTTGTCCATTTATGAGATGGTCTTTTTATTATTAAGGTATCTTTTAATTTTTAACCTGTTATATATTATGGTTGCAATACCTTTGTCAGGTATATGTATTGCAAACATAAATTTTTCAAGTTTGTGGCTTGCCTATGAATATTTTGTTGATAAACAGATGTTCTAATTTAATGTTTATTTTATTTTGTTTTTTTGCTTTTGAATGTAGTGCTTTCTAGAATATGTCTAAGAAATCTGTGCCTACACCAACATACTTTTCTATGTTTTTTCCAGATTTATATTTAAATTTTATATGTGTGGTTTGATATATTTGAAATTAATTGTTGTATACAATGTGAAGTAGAGATCACTTAATTGTTTTCTCATGAATAGTATTTCCAGCATTAATTTGCATAAAAGATTTTCCTATCCCTATAGATTTATTTAGCTTCTTGATCAAAACTCAGTTGACTATAGGGGCACCTGGGTGGCTCAGTCAGTTGAGCGGCCAACTTCAGCTGAGGTCATGATCTCACAGTTGTGGGTTTGAGTCCCGAGTCGGGTCTCAGACTGGAGAGCTGACAGCTCAGAGCCTAGATTCTGCTTCAGATTCTGTGTCTCCCTCTCTCTACCCCTACCCTGCTCTGTCTCTGTCTCTCAAAAAATAAACAAAGGTAAAAAAATTTTTCTTTAAAAATCAATTGACTGTATAAGTAAGGATTTTTCTCTGAACATTTTATGCTGTACCACGACTTATTTATCTATCTTTATAACAAAAACAATCTGTCCTCATTACCAGAGTCTAAGTCTAAGTGGTAAAATCAGTTAGTGTAAGTCTTTTGTGTTATCTAGAGTTCCCTATGAAGCAGATGAAAGGAAATAATTAAATCTGCAAGACATTTATTGTGGTAAATGCCTGAGATGGATAAAATGGAAAGGAGAGGGAATCAATGATAAAGGCCTTCAGACTGGGTTGAAACCCTGATGCCTACAAAAGAAGAAAAAGAAGGAAGGATGGGGTAGGAAAATGACAGACTACACTGCAGTTCTAAAAATTGTGTTAGGACTATAGGAAGACCCTAGGCAAAGACTGCCTATCAGAATACACCTGTGTTACACAGATATCGGCCAGTTCCTGTATGAACCATCATGCTAAGCCTTTGGCTGGACACATCTCAGAGTGAGTGTGGACTCTGCTTGAACATGACAGTGAATTCAAAGAAGTATAAGCTATAGATTATCAGTCAACACGCTCCCCATAGCTGGTTCTCTTGAAGAGGCACTGATCAGCACCTCTCCATGACAGCCACAGCCTACTCCCCAAAACAAAATATACCCCAGTGTTCTTTCTGATTTATTTATTGTTGTTATTTTAGCATATTTTATTAATTATTGTTTTAGGAATAAATTTATTATTGTTGTTATACAAGCAAGATAATTCAGTTCAACAAGCATTTCTTGTCCTCCCAATATGTCTGACATTCTAAATATACTAATGAGAAAAACATTGAGAGAAGGAAAATTAAAGGAAACAGTATCTACATTAAATGTTTATTATCTCATTGGTGAGACAAAGTGCGAAATTCAAATGTTGAAACCCTAACCCCAAAACATGATGTTAGGACGTGGGGCCTTTGGGAGGTGCTTAGTTCATGACAATGGAATTTTCATGAATGACTTGTGCCTTTTAAAGAAGTTCCAAAGAGGGGTGCCTGGGTGGCTCAATCAGTTAAGCATCCAACTCCTAATTTCAGATCAGGTCATGATCTCATGGCTCATGAGTTTGAGCCCCGAGTCAGGCTCTGGGCTGACAGTGCAGAGCCTGCTTGGGATTCTCTCTTTCTCTCCCTTTCTCTGTTCCTCTCCTATCCAACTCCTCTCCCTCTCTCTTTCTCTCTCTCTCTCTCAAAATAAATACACATAAATAAATAAATAAATAAATAAATAAATAAATAAATAAAACCTCCATAGAAATCACTAGTTTCTTCCACCATGTAAGGATATAATGAGAAGTGTGTGTTCTAAAAAAGTGCTCTCACCCATGCGTGCTGGCACCCGGATCTTGACCTTATAGCTTCCAGAACTGTTGGAAATAAATTTCTCTTGTTTATAAGGCACTAAGTCTGTGGTGTTTTATTATAATAGCCCAAATGGGCTAAGACACAGGTTTAAGGAAGCTCACAAAATATTGCTGGAGATAAAGTTTATTATCATTAACATATACACTTTTTTCATTATAAACTTCATTAAATAGGTAAAACTGTGTCTAACATGTTTCTCCCAATATGCAAGATTTTTCTTTAAGTGATAAATACCAGACTACAATCATATATCAGTCATCCCCCATATTTGGATTCTGGGATACATATATATTATTCCTTTAATCATATATATTAATGCTATATTTGCCAATATATGTATTCACTTCAATTTAAATGAACTGGACTGTTTGAGGCTCTCAAAAGCTGGTGGTGTATAGAATGGATTTTCCCATTTTCAAAGGGAACAAGAAAGAACAGAATAATAAGGAAAAGTTGGTAAGAAAATCGAACAAAAGGAAAATGTCAGAGGAATTGATTATACTTTAGGCTATATACACAGTTTGTAATGAACACACTTCATTGAATTCTCCTGCCTACAGCAGTAAGAATATGGAGAAGAATAAGATGGATTTTTATTAGCATTTGATGCTTCTGTGTTTAAGAGAGAAAACTGTAAATTTAACTTTCTGTGACTTATGAAATTTACATTTTTGTTCAGATTAGGAATGGCTCAGAGACAGAAACAGTATGAAAAGAAAAGAGTCAGTATATTTTTTCTTTTTATAAACATGTTATTAGTTATTTAGTAAACTGGTATCAGGTACAGAAATGCAGAAGCAAACAATGAAGCAAAGTAGCTATAAGGGAAGTGATAAAATAGGTCTAGTAAAACACAGGTAACACAATCTGCAGAAACAACACTGATAATGATCAAAGCCTTTTCTTGAAAAACAAAACAAAATTTCTAAAAATTGAATATCTTCGAGTACCTGGGTGACTCAGCCGATTAAGTGTCCAACTTCAGTTCTTGATTCATGAGTCTGGCTCTGCGCTGACAGCTCAGAGCCTGGAGCCTGGTTCAGATTCTGTGTCTGCCTCTCTCTTGGCCACTCCCTTGCTCATGCTCTATCTGTCACTGTCTCTCTCTCTCTCAAAAATGATTATACATAAAAATTTTTAAATACATATTGAATTTCTAATCAGAACATGTTTTCCTTTGGATTTTAATCAAGACTTTCCTCAATGTATCTTTGATATCCTTGTTGCTCAAACTGTAAATCAAGGGATTAAGTATGGGCACCACCTTAGTATAGAAAACCGAAGAAATTTTTCCCAGGTCCATAGACCCAGGAGAAGAATATTTAAGATACATGAATGCTGCTGACCCAAAGAAAAGAGAAATAGCAACGATGTGAGAGCTACAGGTACTGAAGGCTTTTGATCTTCCTTGAGCAGATTTGATATGAAGAATGCTAGCGAGGATAAAGACGTAAGAAATCAAGATGGTAAAACTGGGTACTGTGATGTTAATGCCCACGACTATCAGAACTACTACCTCATTGACATAGGTGCTGCTGCAAGAGAGTTGCAGGAGAGGAAGAATGTCACACAGGTAATGGTTGATGACATTAACATGGCAGAAGGTTAGTCTGAGCATGCAGCCTGTGTGGGCAGAGGCTCCAGCGAACCCCATCGTATAGGCAGCAATAGCCAGCAAGGAACAGACCTGATGGGACATGGTTACCTTATACAGCAGTGGATTACAGATGGCCACATAGCGATCATAGGCCATGGAGGTCAACATATAGCATTCTGAGATGACAAAGAAGAGAAAGAAAAACAGCTGTGTCATGCAGCCAACATAGGAGATGATATTCTCCCTTGACACAAAGTTCATCAGCATCTTGGGGGTGAAAACAGAAGAGTAGCAGAGATCAATGAAGGATAGGTTGAAGAGGAAATAGTACATGGGGGTATGGAGGTGAGAATTTAGACCAATAAGAATGACCAAGCCAAGGTTGCCCACCATGGTGACAATGTAGATCATCAGAAACAGGGAAAAGAGGGGTTGCTGGAGCTCTGGACGGTCTGTTAAGCCAGCAAGAAGAAATTCAGTCACTAAGGAGTCATTTCTAACCAGTATTCTCCTCTTCATAAATCTGTGAGAACAGAAGAAAATTCCATTAATAGAGACCCTAACTCTCTGCTTCCTTGTATGTTCCTTTGCTTCACAGTGTCAGAATGGACTGCCACACACAGCCATTAACGTTAAAATCACGGTCTTGTTGCATGAGCTGCATGTGACAAACAACTGCTTCTGTCTTAACTAGAAGATACAGGGATGCAGTAGCTGAGGCTAAGCCTAAGCCTCAGAAGGAAGGTATCCCTCTTCTCTCCCTCCCACTCATCTGATCTTTCACTTCCTAGTCATGTTTCCATTACCTTAGCAGATACTTCAGTTCCCCAGGGCTGGCTACCACAAAAGAGAAAATTCTGCTAGAGTAGAGACCATTCAGATATTTTGCTTCCTAGAAGAAAGTCTCTCAGAATCTACAGGGTTTCCAGATCTTTTCTACAAGAATCCATGAAGTGAATAACTGATAACACCTATTGAGGAGTCCCTTGGTCGCCTAAGATTTATACTTAATCGTACGTTAGGTGTTTCTACACATTCTTCTCTTTTCTTCCATCCTAGCTGGACAGAGAATGTATAAAGGAAGGTGGATGTGTTTCCTTCTCTTTGTAGGAGAGCACAAAAGAGAACCATAATTTGGATGGCGATTAAATTAGTTACGTTTGTGAAGACACAGCAAGCTATATGCTTATTAGGACATTTAAACTTTTTTGTATACATATTTCAGCTGAAATAGTACATTTCAACTAAAAATATTTTTAGAAAAAAAGCAAATCTTTTCCTCTGATGTTTCTGTTTTTTGGACATGTTACTTGAAATTGCTATAGCTCTCCTGCTACTAGTCTGAAGATGAAGCTAACACTGGAAGTGTGTGCTGAGAATAATGCAGGCAGTAAATTAAGGGCTGCAATACTTTTGAGTTGCTTGGTATTCAAAATCAGTCCTTTTCCCCATTTTTCAGCAACAGAGTGAGAGAAAAATAGAAACTTGCATAACTCACTCTCCTTCCATTGAGAGAACTCAGTGCTGATTCTTCGTGAGTTTCACCTCCACTTCCCGGTAAGTGCTGACTTTTAATATATCAAAACTGAGCAGATATAGTCACAGGATATTTTTCCCTTACTCATAGAAGAGCAATAGCATAGATCTCTGAGACTGAATGTTCCAGGAGCCAGCCTGAGAAGTAGATCGAACTTCTAGTTATAAATTTACTAAGAGTGTTCGAAGGGAAACCACACAAGTGGCACCTGACCCATCATGACATAGAGCACAAGGCTTCTGCTTAAGGCTTATAACTCTTTTAGGTCTCATTAGAAATACAGGTGTAGGTCTTCCCTAAGAGCTCCCCATCATGATAAACTCTGCAGGGAAGAAACTGATGTCTGAGTTTACACACTAATTGTGACCGTCAATGTTAATTTCCCATCAGAGATTACATATTCCCTAGTTTGTAGGAGAAAGGGTCCTCATGCTTAGAAAGATGCATATAAATAGCATCATTGAAAATGTCACAGATTATCATTCTAGGTAACACAGTCCTAGTGAGAATTTATAAACATTTTGGTAAAGTTTATTTATTATACTATTTAAAATATTTTGAGAATTTTAAAATAATCATTAAGTATATTTTACAGACACAGCAAAAGGATACTTTTGTTTTCAGGGATTGTTGTTTAAATCGGAAGTTATTTGATAGAATAACAATCCATTTTTCTATGAAACGTTACTTTGTGTTGTTCTGACTCAATATGGTGTTGCTTTCAACATATTAAAATTAAATCTATAAGAAAAATCAGTGTCAATAGGCTCCTGTCTTAAGAAAATACAATTTTAGAATGCCAGGGTATATATTAATTTTTACTTGTGCTTGTGAGAAGGCACCTAAATTTTACTTTCACATGAATACAGATTCACAGGGAATCATAAAAATAATGTATAGATTCCCTTGAACTCCAGATTCCTACTTACATGTTCAACGACAGTAGTATAATACAAAACCAGTAAACTGACTTTGGGACAATAATGTTAACTAGACTTCAGGCCTATAGATGTTATCCAGCTTTCAGCAGTTTTACATACACTGAGAGTTTGTGTTGTGTGTGCCAGTGTGTGTGTGTGTGTGTGTGTGTGTGTATTTGATCCCTTATACAGATTCACTACCACAATTAGGATACAGGACTGTTCCACCATTTTATTCTATTCCTTTAGAGTCACACCATCCTCTTCCACCTGCATGTCTGTCTTCTGGCAACTACTATCCTACTCTCCTCTCTTCAGTTGATTCCTTTAGAGAACAAGAAATGAAATCATATAACATGTAACCTCTGAGATTGGTGTTTTTCACTAAGTATGATGTCCTGAAGTCCATCCCAGTTGTTGTATGTATCAATGGTCTGTTCCTTTCATTGCTGAGCAGTATTCTGTTTTTTTACAATTCAAGTTTATTCAACCTTCTGTAGTAATTTAAAATATGGGTATTGGGAGGTACCTGGGTGACTTAGTTGAGATTCTTGATTTCAGCTCATGTCATGATCTCACAGTCATAAGATTGAGCCTGTGTCGGACTCCATGCTAGGCATTGAGCCTGCTTATGATTCTCTCTCTCTCTCTCTCTCTCCCTTCTGCCCCTTCCCCACTCACACTCTCTCTCAAAAGAAAAAATCTTTGTATTGATATAAAACTAAATATGTTTTATTCATGGAAAATGTTTCAGGGAGAGGAGCTAGATCACAGTTGAGACTGGTTCAACTAGGAATTCTCTTCAAGCTAACCTGAGTCAAAGCTTTCATTCTCCCTCCTCTAAGAATAGTGGCTGGAACACCCAGAATTTAAGTAGGTCTTATAATCAGTCAAAGACAAGGGGAACACAGCATATGTCCCAACATTACTTTTTCTAAAACTTTACCTTAGTGGTCACAATCAAATAGTCAGGAAAAGGCATTTGAATATAATGCACGTTCTATTAGCTACAGATTCTTATTCATTCAACCCCAGTATACGTGTTTTAGAGTTTCAGAGTTGCAAACCCATACCTCTGTGGGAAACCAATTTACCGACCAGATACAGTGTTTATGTACAGGGTTTTTGTGTGTGTGTGTGTTTACCATTGCAATGTATGGTCAAGTGTTTCTGTCACAGAAAGAAGTTATACAAAAGGGGAAGTCTACAATGAACTATGTGGTGCTAGGTTAGCACCACATAATATACATCTTAATATACATATTAAGATACATAGACAGAGGATAGATGGATAGATAGATAGACAAGTATTTGAATGCATACACATATTTTCTATCTCTCTCCACTAAGAGGGTCTAGAAGCAGTGATACCCTAGTAGAAATGAACACATTCAACATTCAGATCTTGGTTTCTTTCTTTCCTTTTTTTTCTTTNCTTTTAATCTTGATGAGGTCCCAATAGTTTATTTTTGCTCTTGACTTTTTTGCTTTCGGGGATGTGTCAAGTAATAAGTTGCTGTGGTGGAGGTCAAGGAGTTTGCTTCCTGCTTTCTTCTGTAGGGTTTTGATGGTTTCCTGTCTCACGTTCAGGTCCTTTATCCATTTTGAGTTTATTTTTGTGTATTGTGTGAGAAAATGATCTAGTTTCATTCCGCATGTGGTTGTCCAGTTCTCCCAGCACCATCTGTTAAAGAGGCTGTCTTTTTCCCATTGGATACTCTTTCCTGCTTTGTNTTTCTATTTTTTGGAATAGCTTGAGAAGAATTGGGATTAATTCTGTTTTAAATGTCTGGTAGAATTCCCCAGGGAAGCCATCAGGTCCCGGGCTCTTATTTGTTGGGAGATTTTTGATCACTGATTCGATTTCTTCACTAGTTATGGGTCTATTCAGATTTTCTATCTCTTCCAATGTGAATTTTGGTAGTGAGTGTGTGTTTAGGAATTTGTCCATTTCTTCTAAGTTTTCCAATTTGTTGGCATATAATTTTTCATAATATTTCCTGATAATCGCTTGTATTACAGATCTTGGTTTCTTAATAGCATTCTCTGATAATAATTGGGCACCTTGGAGAAATGATTCATTTGGGGAAGGAGCCAAAGAAATCACAAAAATGATTCTGAAGCATCTTATAATATAGAAAGTAAAGAATTGACTTTTAAAAAAGAAGACAGGGTCATGGCAAAAGTTTACGGGATCCAACCTGGGAGCTCTGAAATAAATACAGTTGACCCTTGAATCACATGGGTTTAAATATATTGGAAAAAATTTTTGGAGTTTTTGACAATTTGAGAAAACACTTCATTTCTCTAGCTTATTTTATTATAAGAATACAACGTATAATACATTTAACATACAAAATAGGTATTAATAAACTGTTTATGTTATCGCAAAAGATTCCAGGTAACAGTGGGCTATTAATAGTTAAGTTTGGGGGTAGTTAAAAATTATACATGAACTTTTGACTGTGTGTGGATCGGTGCCTCTAACCCTTTTGTTGCTCAAGGGTCAACTGTAAGGACATAAAGTAAATATCCATCAGTATACATTGTTACAGGAGAGAAAAAAACAAATGTTCTTTGAGAAAAATTTCAAAAATACATATCTAGGTAACTCCTCTCAAGGAGGTAGAGCTTAATTCCTCTCCTGTAGAGTTAGTGACTTGATTCCAAAGAACTGAGTATGGAAGGGAAAAATAGTACTTTTATTTCCAATGGAAAACCTGACAGAAACCACCATAACCAACTGACCAAAATTAACATCACTAGTGATAAGTCACATCGATATCATTAGCCCTTGATATGACAGATCCTTCTCTCTGCATTATTTTTCCTAAAACCTATAAATCAATCTAATAATTACATGCATCAGACAAACCCAAATAAGGCATTATTTAACATATCTACCTACACTCTTCAAAATCGATATAGTCATAAAAATAAAGAGGCAAACACAGAAAAAAGTTCACATACCAGAGAAGACTAAGGAGATATATCAACAAAATGTATTGTGGCATCCTAATAGGATCCAAAATAATTCCATTAGTGAAAATACTGGTGAAATCTAAATAAAAACTGTATTTTCATTAACAGTATTTTACCTAATGTTAATTTCTTAGCCTTAGGAGATGTACCAAAGGCACATGAAAGATCTAGACTCACTCACTCTCTATTGTTTGTCAACACAAACCATNCCAGCAAAATGGGTTAAGTTCTAAGTTAGAAATATGAATAAACACTGCAAAAAAAAAGGTGGGAGAGTGTTTTAATTCAATTAATCATTGATATCTGTTATAATCTACTTTGAACCTCAGTTTTCAAAAAAGAAGAATCTAGCTTCCTTTTCAGCAATTATTACTTTCCCAATAATAAATCCTGTTTCACATAATGACTCATTTGCTAAACCTTTGGATTTTTGCCACTGACAATTATTAGAAATAAGTTGTAAATAATTCTCTTTTTATTGAGAAAGATGGGTAGGGGTGCCTGGGTGGCTTAGTCGGTTAAGTGTCCGACTTTCGCTTAGGTCATGATCTCGCGCTTCGTGGGTTCGAGCCCTGCGTCGGGCT
>NW_027528872.1:8713537-8788666 GCF_008692635.1 Crocuta crocuta | reverse complement strand
TTTCACTTAGGTCATGATCTCGCGCTTCGTGGGTTCGAGCCCCGCGTCGGGCTCTGTGCTGACTGCCAGCTCAGAGCCTGGAGCCTGTTTCAGTCTGTGACTCCCTCTCTCTCTGACCCTCCCCTGCTCACGCTGTCTCTCACTCTCCTAGAAATAAATAAAACATTAAAAAAAATAAAAAAAAATGGAAAGGTGGGTAAACCTGATTTTAAAAAAGAGGTTATTCGGTAGAACTTCTATCTATAGCTGAGTGAAAAGTCAGCAAATCATCTCCCCAGTAGCAAGTATAAATGTAAACAAAACTGGTTAATTTTGGAAAGTCTGGAAATCAAACAAAGTCACATAAGAATATGAGAAATGTTGATGTTTTAAAAAGTATTAAGCTAGGGGCGCCTAGTTGGCTCAGTTGGTTAAGCATCCGACTCTTGATTTTGGCTTAGGTCATGATCTCATGGTTCATGGGATTGAGCCCCACGTCCAGCTCTGCACTAACAGTGAGGAGCCTGCTTGGGATTCCCTCTCACTCCCTCTCTCTCTGTCAAAATAAATAAAATTTAAAAAAAAAAGTATTGAGCTATATGTAAGAACAATCGGAGTCTGTGGCATTTTTGCATGGATCTCCTCCCATCAATGCCCACCCTGCCAGGCTTGGTAGATGCAGAGGTCCTGCAAGGGTGGGACAGGCCATGAGGCCTCAGGGCCAGCCAGCGGTGCCTGGAGAACTTGGCTTTTCTCCAGTCTCTGCTATGAATTTATGTAGTCAGCTTAGAATGTTCCTGCTCTAAGCATGACTTCAGGCTAGCAGAGCCCTTGGGCCTCTCTGTTCTCCTCACGTTGAGGGAGTAACATCCACAACAATGCTATATGATATGGATATTGCCAGCTGCTCAGAATTGAGGGAGCATCTCCAGGCACCGCTGGCTGGCCCTGAGGCTACATGCATGCACATAGGAGATTTGAAAGGGTACAACACAAAGTCAAAGTTAGGGGCATATTTGAACATGGCTTGAGCTTTGAACTCACTTCTCTATTTATGAATACCTCAGCAGCAATCAGAAGCATTACTGACTTGATATGTGTGAGCTCAACTTCTGCCCCGTCATTCTCTGAGTAGTTGAATATGTTGATGCTGGAATGGTTTCTTGCTTCTCAGGCTTAAGAAACAGAATAATTTTTTTTAATCTCAGTAACTGACATCTGATTCCCACCAAGATAGAGTACACCACTGCTCCCTACTCTACCCTCTTAAACTAAAAAACCTTGGGCATAACACAACCAACAAACACAGGAAGACACTGAAAGGTAAAAAGAAGACAGACTGACAAGGAATATGGGAAATTGAAGAATATAGATGGTGAGTTCCCTAGGTTTTGTTTTTTGCCCTGATGGTACATTGGACAAGCCTGCAACCCCAAACCACCAAAGACATAGACCTAAAAAGCTTTCCTCTAACCAAAGGAATAGAAAAGAAAAAAGGTAGCCTAGTAGAACAGAAAACATTTTTTATAATATCCACCCTACAACAGCCAAAAATTAAATGAAATCTGCCCAGCAACCCATGTCAGCAGGGCCAACCAGAGAGCTACATCTCTGCCCACTGCTTGAGGGTAGCAGGAGGTACTCTGATTCCCTCAGCAGGGCCATGTGGAGACTGAACTACTATCCTCTGGCTGGAAATAAGAAGTGGCAATCTGATGCTGCCACCAGCACAGTGTTGTTAAAGGGGCTGAACAATAATCTGAACTCCCCTTTTACCCTGCAGCAATTACATTGAACAAAATGATGCTAATTGGCACTCTATATTCCCTGCTGGTGTAGGGTCAGTGGGGCCAATTGGAGAACTAGTTTCCATCCCACCCAACAGCAATGATGTGAAACAAGACTGTAGAAGATAGTACTAGTTGTCATACTCAGGCCCACTCCCTCCTGCTGTCAGTGGGGTCCATCAGGGAACTAAACTTCTATCCCTCACCCAGCAGCAATGAAGTACTGTCAGTAACTGCTCCATTCTAACTAAGGTGCCAGAGAGCTGAAGTGGGAGTTGAATTTTTTTAAGTGTATTTATTTATTTTGAGAGAGAGAAAAAGAGGGAGGGAGAGAGAGAAAGAGAATAAACAGGGCAAGGGCAGAGAGAGACAGAGAGAAATAATCTCAAGCAGGCTTCACCTTGTCAGTGCAGAGCCTAATATGGGACTCAAACTCACAAACCATGAGATCTTGACCTGAGACAAAATCAAGAATCAGATGCTTAACTGACTGAGGAACCCAGGTACCCCAATGGGAGTTGAATTTTTCTCCCACATGTCAGTAATGAGAGGGATACAAGCCAACAACCCAATGACACTGGAGGGACATTCAGAGCTCACCAGGAGTACCTGAATGTGCACACTATACCTAAACAAGGTGATCACTAAAAGAGAAAAACACGTGAGATCCATAATCTCACAAACTAATATACAAAATGTCCAGGGCACAATCGAAAACCGTTCATTGTATCAATGACAAGAGCCAGCACCACAACCTGAAGATGAAAAGAGAATGAACAGACGCCAATAAGGAGATGACTCAGATGTTACACTCATTTGAAAAGAATTTTAATACAGCAAACATAAAATTGTCTCAACAAGCAATTATAAATACTTTTTTATTGTTTTTATTTTGTTTTTTTGGGGGGAGAGAATATGCAAGCAGGGGAGAGGGATAGAGGGAGAGAGAGAGAGAGAGAGAGACAGACAGACAGACAGACAGACAGAGAGACAGAGAGAGAGACAGAGAGAGAGAGAAAGAGAATCCCAAGCAAGCTTCATTACCAGTGCGGAGCCTGACAGGGGACTTGATCCTGTGACTCTGGGATCATGACCTGAGCTGAAACCAAGAGTCAGATGCTCAACTGACTGAGCCATCCAGGCACCCAAATTACAAATAAACAAATCATATCTTTTAAAACAGGTTATAAAATAAAATATGTTAGCAGAGAGGCAGAAAATACTAAAAAGAACCAAATGGGACTCTTGCTTCTGAGAAGATAGTGATAGTATGTATTTTTCCTTATTCCTCCTACTATTACAACTAAAATCCCTAGACATTATATAAAAAACAAACATAAGATTCTTAAAGGTAGAGAGGAGGAGAAAGGCTGGTAAAGGGACTGAGGACTCACAGTCAGTTCTCTGGATTACTTTTGCCTCCTATGTTCCAAATTTGAAGAAGCTGACAACAAAAATTTTCAATAAGCAATAAGATATTTTTAAAATTAAATAAAAAAATTTTTAAAGGCCAAACAAAAGCCAGCTTTCTCTAGGCAAAGACCAGGATAGGGACAACCTGAGCAACCTGGGGGACCCAAGTGGCTCAGTCAGTTAAGCATCTTAGTCTTGATTTCAGCTTGGGTCATGATCTCAAGTTCAGGAGTTTGAGCCCCACACCCGGCTCTGCACTGTCAGTTCTTGGGATTCTCTCTCTCTGCCCCTCCCCTATGTGTACTGTCTCTCTCTCTCTCTCTCTCAAAATAAATAAATAAACTTAAAAAAAAAAAGACCAGGATAGGGACAACCTAAAAAAAATTAAAAATAAGTTTAAAAAGAACTCACTCCATCCACATCCATGGTGGCAAAGATAGAATGGGAACAGGTCTATCCTTACCAGGCTATTGTATCAAACACACACACACACACACACACACACACACACACACACATAGGAAGTGTCAAGGGAGGCCTAGTGGAAAGTCAGCACTTTTAGTTACCCAGCATTAGTGAGACCACCTGTGCTACATGGAGAACATGTTGGAGGAGGGATCAAGAAATCCTATTCCCACCCACCAGTAATGAGGTGTTTCCTCCCTTGAATATCAACAAAGGCTGAGTGAAGAACTTAAACTTCTAATTCAACCTGCAGTAACCATATAATCCCTCCCTCTTCCTGCTGGGGCAGTGTTAGAAAACAAACAAACAAACAAAAGTTAAATGGAAGAGTAAAATAAGATCCAAAGTCTCATAATATAATATGAAAATGGCCAGGTTTCAATGCAAAATCATTTGTCATATCAAGAACCAAGAAGAGTATACACTTATTGGAAACAGACAATCATAGATGCCAACAATGAGATGTCAGAGATATTAGAATAAACTGAAAATCAGGATAAAGATGCTTCAATAAACATTATGAACAAACTTGAAACAAATGAAAAAATGCAAAGTCTCAGCTAAGAAATAGAAAATCTCAGCAAAAAAATAAAATAAAATAACCCCCCCCAAAAAAAGAATGAAGGGGAAATTTTAGCTACCATTGGTAACTTAGTTAATGGACTCAACAACAGAATGGACGGCAATCAATGAACTAGAGGTAGAACAAGAGAAACTGCACGGTCTGAAGAGCTTATAAAAAAGTGAATGGAAAAAAATGGAAGAGTCTCAGGGTGTAGGGTACTATAATAAGAATTCCACTATTCGTGTCACCAGAGTCCTTGAAGAATAAGAGAAAGGTGGAGGACTGGAAAAGGGTTTAAATTTGGGAGACATTTCAAAATTTCGCAACTTCAGCAAAAGACACACATGCACAGATGCAAACAGGATAAACCCAAAGAAATCCACACCAAAGCGCATTATAGTCAAATTTGTGAAATCTAAAGACAAAGAAAATGTGTAGCAAAAAAGAAATGATACCAAGTCTTCCGGGTGGGCCTGGTGGTCAGGGGCACCATGGGGGGTGTGATGAATGGCTCCGTTGGGGAAGCAAGGGTGGCCATGGTCCTCAGGTCCAAGGTGACCTTCAGCAGGGCCCGTGAGGTGGGGAGGCCCCAGGGCGGGGGTCGTCCTGGCAGCATGGTGCTACAGGGCATGGCTCACAGGCCACCGGGATGCAGGAGGCCTGTGCCACTTGGACGAGCAGCCTTGCTCGGTGACAACGCTCCTGAGGGGATGGAGGTGGCAGGTGCGGAGCCCGTGGCCTTGGCGGCAGTGTCTAGGATTCTAGAGGCCGCCAGGGCTGCAGGAGCACAAGGAGGAGGGCGAGACTGTAAACCGGGAGCAGAGGCCCAAGCCCTGGTTCTCCAAGTGGGAGCCATGCAGCCAGAGCAGAAGCAGCAGATACTGTGGCACCTTTTCCAAAACTCAGCCACTGCCATGGCCCAGCTCTGCAAAGGCCGAGTGTGTCAGCAGCCGGGACTGTCTCCCTTGGTCCCCCTCCAACACTGCCACTGCCAACACTAGCCACTGCAAAGAAAGCATGGACACCCAACAGCGGGAGTTTGACACGGATTCAGACAGGCCACCAGCGACGCAATAAGGATGCATTGGTTTCAGTTAAAAAGCTCAGAAGAACTATTGGTAGAGATTTCATAAGCTTCCCGTATGGAAAGTTTCCCTCACAAAGCTCTAGAGCTTCCCCCAAGACTGACTGCAGTGTCCCTGGAACGGAGCTACCTCAACAGAAACTAGCTCATCAGTACAGGCTCTGTGTACATAGCTCCATGGGGTAAAACCATTTAACATATTTCTGTGGAAAAGTGGTGAAGAAAGAGCCTGTGGACTCATTTTCTCATTTAGGTTTAGGTCCAGATATGTTGTCTGGTTTTTGTCTATTATACTAACTGCATGCTCTAGAGATGTTTAAGTACAATGTGAGTTAAAAACTTATGTGGGCAATTTTTGAATGTTAGCTAGCCCATCCTAAAAAAGGGAGGAGGCAGTTTAGAAAGTTAAAGCTTATTGGTGTCACAAAAGCAGAATTTTTGCAACACCGATTAGAATTTATTGCTTTACACTTATATTGTGCATGTTTTCTTACTATTCTGAGTCAGGGAGGAAGTTCTCATGTTTTAATAACTCTATTACGTTTATTTTTTTTACTGTAAAGCCTGGCACAACGGCTGGCAACTGAGGCAGGCAATTGTTGGGCAAGCTCTCACGGGACCTCCCTCTGACATTGTAAGTTACTGAACGTACCTATAAAGGGTGAGAGTTGATGGCCCAAGTGGTAAGAGACAGATGTAAGAAGAGCTGATTTCCCTTATGTCTATTGTCCCTAAGGTCCTTGGTTTGATAGTCAGGATAGTTTAGACTGTCAGAGGATAGTTCATCACCATCTCCCCAGGCCAGGCCTGCCATAAAAAGGCATTGTTCACAAAGAGGTTTAGGTATTTTTTTAAGTTTATTTCCTTTGAGAGAGAGAGACAAAGACACACACACACACACACACACACACAGAACATGTTTTAGCAGGAGAGGGAGAGGGGCAGAGAAAAAGTGAGAGAATCCAAGTAGGCTCTAAGCTGTGAGCATGGAGCCCTACTGAGCACCCAAATTTACAAACCATGAAATCATGACATGAGCCGAAGTCAAAAATTGGCACTTAACCAACTGAGCCACCCAAGTGCCCTAAGGTTTAAGTATTATTGGAGAAACCTGGGATACATAGTCACAAGTCTCTTGTTACTTGTTCATCTCTCATACAGACTTCCAAATAGAACCTGGAGAAGTACTTCTATATAACAACATTTAATACTGCTGTAAATATAAAACCACAGCAAAATAATAATACTTGGTTGAAACAAGATGACAACATAGATAGTGCAGGTGACTAAGAAAATAGAATTGTTAGTGAGTTAGGTCATGAGTCCTATTAAAAGTGAACAATTCTGGACTATAGCATAGCTTATCTAAAACTAGTAACCTAGCATTAAAAACAGTAGGATATATATAATGTACACAGGGCTTCTATATCATTGAAGCTTTAATGCTTATAGGAATTCTTGCTCTCTTTGGAAGACCTTGATTCTTAACCTAAAACTCCAATCAGAGCATAGGGTTGGGGGCACCTGGGTGGCTCAGTAGGTTAAGCATCCAACTTCAGCTCAGGTCATGATCTCACGGTTCGGTTCATAGGTTTAAGCCCTATTTCAGGCTCCATGCTGATGGTACAGAGGTTGCTTGGGATTTTCTCTCTCTCCCTTCCTCCCTCTGTCCTTTCCTCCTTCTCTCTCTCTCTCTCAAGATAAATAAACTTATAAAAAAACATAAAGTTGGCAAAAAGTGTTTTTCCTCCTCTGGATAGTAAGTTTGCTTATGGTAAGTTAAAAAAATTATTGCAAGAAACTCCCTGCTGTATAGATGCAGTAGTTAAGATTGCTTACTGTTTCTAATATAGTGGAATAGTAGAATTTTTCAATAGTCAGACTTTTGAAACTCAGGCAGAAAAATATTGAGGCCTACTTGTGGAAGCTCAGAGTCACCACACAATAAACAACAACAACAACAAAAAGTAAAGACACTAGAGAATTTGAAAACTCTGGGCCCCTATAGCTAGTACAAATAAACATAGCCAAAATCCTAGCTAGAATACCAAAAAATTCTCACACTAATGGTCATTTACCTAAGTTGTTAGTACCTGATACAGCATGTCTGTTTTCCAGCAAAAAATTACAAAGCTTGACAAAACACAACACAAAAAAAGCCCAGTCTGAAGAGACAATGCAAACCACAGAAACAGAATCATATAAGAATCAGATGTAGAAATTAGGAAATAGCAATTTAAAATAACTATAATGAGAATGTTAAGGGCTTCAAGAGAAAAATAGATAACATGCAAGAATAGATGGGTAATATAAGCAGAAAGATGGTAACTCTAAGGAAAAATACAAAAAAAAAAAAAACAACCTAGAAATAAAAGGGACAGTAACATAAAAGAAGCATTCCTTCTATGTGCTCATCAGAACTCAACACATTTTTGAAAGTGAGCAAAAACAGGTCAATAAAATAGAGTAAAGACTAAAACAAAACAAAACAAAACCCAGAACATCCAATAATTTTGGAAAAGTAATTTGGAAAAAGTCATGTCAAAAGTGAAAAATAGGGTCTCCTGCATGGTTCATTCGGTTAAGTGTCCAACTTCGGCTCAGGTCATGATCCCACATTTCATGAGTTCAGCCCCCACATCGGGTTCTGTGCTGACAGCTCAGAGCCAGGAGCCCGCTTTGGATTCTGTGTCTCCCTCTCTCTTTGTCCCTCCCATAGTCATGCTCTGGCTCTCTCTCTCTCTTTCAAAAATAAATTTTCAAAAAGTGAAAAATATATATAATTAGACTATCAGAAAGATAAGAAAGAGTGGAGCATAAGAAAATTTTGAAATACTAATGGCCAAGAATTTTCCAAAATAAATAACAGACATTAAACCACAAATCTGGGAACTCAGAAAATGCCAAGCAAAATAAACTCCACACTCACACATCTAGGTTTATCACATTCAAACTGTAGAAAATCTTGAAAGAAACCAACAGAAAAAAATTTTGATCTACAGTGAACAAGGATAGGAATTACACAGTGGAACTCTCATCAGGAATCGTGCAATTAAGAAAAGAGTGGAATGAAATGTTTAAAATGTTAAAATTAAAAAAAATCCCCAACCAAGAATTCTATATCCAGTGAAATTATTCTTTCAAAGTCAAAGTGAAATGATGACTTTCTCAAGCAAAATGAGAGAAAGCATTGCCAACAGACCTGCATTGCAAGAAATATTAATGTTCTTCAACCAAAAGGAAAATAATGTAGGTAAGAAACTTGAATTGACTTAAAGGATAAAAGAGGATTAGGGAAGGAATAAATAGAGGAAAAATAAAATACTAAATTTTTCTTATTCTATTTTTAACATTTCATAAATTTTTAATGTTTTTTTGGGAGAGAGAGAGAACAAGTTGGGGAGCTGGGGAGGGACAGAGATAGAAAGAGGGAGACACAGAATCCAAAGCAGGCTCCAGGCTCTGAGCTGTCAGCACAGAGCCCGACATGGGACTCAAACTCACAAAGTCCAAGATCATGACCTGAACCAAAGTCAGAAGCTTAACCAACAGAGCCACCCAGGCATCCCTAATTTCTCTCATTCTTAATTTATCTAAAAGATAATTGTGTATCTTATTTTACTTTTTTTAATGTTCATTTATTTTTGAGAGGAGGGAATGTGCACCAGTGTGAGTAGGGGAGCAACAAAGAGAGAGGGAGATAGGATCGGAAGCAGGTTCTGCACTGACAGTAGAGAGCCCGATGCAGGGCTTAAACTCACAAACTGTGAGATCATGACCTGAGTCAAATTCCAATGCTTAACCAACTGAGCCACCCAGGTGCCCCATTAACTGTGTATTTTAAATAATAACAATTAACAACACAATGGGGATGATAATGTGGATCAGTGAAATAAATAACAGCAATGTTTTAATGGGGAGGTGGGAAGAAGTAGAAATATTCTGAGGTAACTGCACTATACATGAAGTGGTAGAGTATTTGAAGATGAACTTAGGTTATCTTAAAACTACAGGAAAACAAGTATAAACATATATATAATGTTCAGTTAAATCTGGAGAATACAAAAAAAGAAGAGAAGCAAGAATTAAAAAATGTATGCACAAGTAAAAAGCAGTTATAAACAGACAGATATTAATCCAATTACATTAATATTCACCTTAAATGTGAATGGTCTAGATATATCAATACAAAGATGGATATTTTCAAAGTCAGTAATAAAAGAAACCCCAACTATATGCTGTCTATAAGAAATTCATTTTAAACATAAAGACTTAGGTTAAAGTAAAAGGATGAAGAAATATATACCATGCTACCGCTCCGAAGAAAGCTGGAAGAGCTATATTAATTTCAGTAAAAAGACATAAGAACAAGGAAGCTTATCAGAGACGCTCAATCTTTATTTAATTTAATGAAAGAGAGATTAATGATTAAGCAGGGAGAAGTCAGTAAGGATAATATTACCCGAACAGCAAATCAACTTGATTAATTTAAATGTACTGACTTGGGAGATGAAATGGCATCCAACACATCAGTATACACATTTTTCTCAAACTCACATAGAACAAGGAATGGGTTTCTCTCCTCACCCTGAGTGCTGATGACACCAGCATGTGTAGGAAAGGAGCCAGCAGCTCGGTTCAGCGCAGATACAGAGTCTGGCTTCTCCCCCAGAAGGGAGAGGGGTGGAACATGCCTCCAGGGTCCCAGCCTTTCTAACACTTGTCCTATCACCTGGGTTCCAGTACAATTTGCTCAGAAAGCCCTAACCCTGGACAAACATAAAAATACTCACTTCCTGACATCTTATTTTTGATGGAGTCTTGAAATTCAAAGTTAATTAAATAGAAGATTCAAATAGAGGTTAATGAGTCTTTTTAGTAAAAGTAAGTTTGACAGCCTTGACTTCTTGACTATCAAATTTGATACATCTATATTTAGTATTAAACACAACATTTATACCATGAATCCAAGTCTTTTAAAAAAGTATTTCATAGTGTTAAAAAGAAAACCACAGGTCCCAAATGGTCACTTTTACTGAGTTCCCAAACCAGGGCTTAATACTTAATCTAATTGCAGTTTCAACCTTCCCCAGAAAGGTTGTCTTAACCAGCCAGTCAGGAATTTTTCAATCAGTGCCAGTGAGTCTTCCACATGGGCTTTCTCTATTCCCCAAAGAAAGATGAAGCAAACTGCACTATAAAATCCCTTACTTTAACCCCTAATGGAAAGCCATCTTGCCTATAACAACCTTTTTTTTCCTTCTTTCTTCTTTTTTTTTTTTTGCTAATACCTTTCTTGCTCCACACTTCTTCCATAAAAATCTTCCATTTTTAAATAACTCCTGGGTACACTCCTCTATTTGCTACTGGGGATACTGCCCAATTCATGAATCACTTAATGAAGCCAATTAGATCTTTAAAATTTATTCAGTTGANTGTATTAGTATATTTAATATATTTAGTAAATATTATATATATTAGTTTGCTGGGGCTGCCGTAACAAAATGCCACAGACCAGGGGCTTACAGAGCAGAAGTGTATTTTCTCACAATTCTGGAAGCTTGAAGTCCAAGATCAAAGTATCAGTATGTTTGATTTTTCCTCAGGCAATACCCCTTGACTAGCAGGTGGCTATCCTTTCCCTATATCCTCACATGGTCTTTCCTTGGTGTGCACACATTCATGCCTCTGATGCCTCTCTGTGTCCAAACCACCTCTTATAAGGACACCAGTAAGGCTGGATTAGGGCCCATCCTAATGGCCTCATTTTAACTTAATCACATTTTTCAATATCCTATCTCCAAATACAGTCACACTCGGAGGTACTGGGAGTTAAGGCATCAGCACATGAATTTGAGTGAACACAATTCAGCCCATAACAACCAGTACTAACCAAACAGGGTAAAGATAATATGGGATTTTATTGAAATTTCAATGTCACCATTTTAAGATATGTTCTGTACACTGAGAAAAACAGGCTGCCAACTATATAGTGGCATTATGAGAATGTGCCACTTAGAACTTCTATTTTATACTTAATTAAAGTATTCTTCTAGAAGTTTCTAGACATTGACATTATGAAGAATTCATCCTGCCTTCAGTTACATTGTTTTGCATGTTATGCTGTTCTTTTGCCTGAGTCTCAGTGATGAAATATGACCCCGCTTCATTGACATGTGTGTATCTTACTCTCTTAGGGCCTATAAAACTCTTTTGTTGTTGTTCTGTAACAAATAGATGGATAGAATAGACAGACAGATGGATAAATGAAATTGTGACCATTCCACCAATGAAGTATATTTGCTGAACTATTTTCGAATTTACACCCACTGCTGTTTCCATATCTTTCTGATCTTTCTGTGTACATGAAAACTATACTTCAGTGCTATATAATAATTATAATGTAGGTGAAGTTACAGTTACAAACACTGTAGAAGTAAATTTTTACATGATATGTATATCTAAAACTAGAGAATTTTAAATGGCAACTAACCCCATACACATGTTACCAACAATTCTAACACCGTTGCAATGACAACAGCATGAACAGCTGTGATCAAATTTGCACATGCGTGAACAACGACAGTGGCATCACAACTGCCACAAACCAACAACAAAGGTAAGATGGCACTGATTATAAGATGCACACTAATTTCAGGGAAGTTACATGAAAAGACATGCACATCTTGAGAGTCACTGGAATGTGATTTTTAAAACACGAAAACTATGTAGCATCTTTTAAACATGCATTGTGTCATATCATCTGCACCAGATCACTTTGAAATATTAGAAACTAAGGCTGAGAGAACCCAGAATTCAAAAATCATGGAATCTGGAACCAAACCTGATTGCATCGTTCCAACTTCAACAGTCTTGCCGTTTCAAGACACTTGTATCTAGTAGGTGAAAAGACAAGACAAAGGGTACTTCCACATAAGTCATGTTCTTTTCAGTTGACATCTTACAGACTTTAACTCATCTTCTATAAGCATGCAAGATTAGCAATAGAAGAATCCTTCAAGCAGGACATAGAAATCTGCTGCTATTTAAGGTATTATTGCTTCATTGGTTTGACTAGAAATCAGTCATGGAATCCTGGACTTTTCTCCAAGATTAGTTAGAAATAATAATAGAATCTCCCTCAACAAGAGTGGGGAAAGCAGAACTAAGGTCTCTGTGTGATTAATATCACACGGATGTTTACTGCGCTTAAGATAAAATCCACTCTTTGCAAGGTTTTAGAACCCTGACTTCCAGAATCCTCACTTCCAGATTCTTTTCCTACATACTACATACACTTTCTAAAACTTACACATCTACCATTACATCACAGTCACATTGGTTCACTTTTTGTCCTTCATTCTCATCAGTATGATTACTTGTCAATATTCCCATGGCCTGGAATGCTCTACATGTGGCTCTTCCTCTTGTGAGATCTCAGCTGAAATGCCACCTCCTCAGAAAAGCCCCTCCACCAACCTAAAGTAACCACACAGTCTGTACCTCTCACCTTAACTTAAGACTCCCATTTCTCTGCTCTATTCACATGTGTTCATCACCTATCTCCTCTTCCTGCCCATTTGCACCGCAGCTCCACCTTGCTGTAGACAATGAACCCAATGAGAATGTATACATTGTCTGTTTTGTTCAGCACTGTATCTTTTGATGTTTAAAAACAGAGCCTGATACAGGATAGGTGCTTTCATTTGTTAATTAAATGAATGATATCATTTGTAGCACCAAAATCTGAGACTAAAAAATGCTGACCGCAATGAATTACAGATTTGAAAGCCCATTTAAGGAAAGGACAAAAATTCCTCTACTAATCATTGATGAATATTTCTAGTAAAATTCTTCCCAATGAAGACGTAGCATGTCCTATTTCCTGCCATAATGTCCCAAGAGGTAAAACCCAGTGTAGGATCCTTTTATTCCTGATAGCTCTAAAAGGTTATCATGGGGCACCTGGGTGGCTCAGTTGGTTGAGCATCCAATTTCAGCTCAGATCATGATCTCACGATCTGTGGGTTCGAGCCCTGTGGGTTCAGTTCTAATAGCTCAGAGCCTGGAGCCTGCTTCAGATTCTGTGTCTTCCTCTCTCTCTGCCACTCTTCCACTTGCACTGTGTGTGTATATGTGTGTGTGTCTGTGTGTGTGTGTCTTTCTCAAAAATAAATTAATTTTTATTTTATTTTATTTTATTTTTTAATGTTTTCTTGTCCTTAGGAACAGACACCAGAAGGAAACCTTGCTCTACCACATTCTCTTGAGATTTCAGTGAGAAGAGGCCAGAGACCAGAGTGAGAAGAGCATCTCCCTATTCTCATCTCCTTTAGGAAATGAAGGAATCTCCTAAAACAAAAGCCTCTACAGCACCCAAAAAGACCACACTCAGTTGCTGAAACTCAGTAGTCTTTCAGTTAATGTTTATTAAATGAATGAATAAATGGCTGAATCCCAAGTCTGACAAAGTCTATATATCCATGACAAAGTTTAGTAGGAATTTCGGACATACTTAAGTTAAAAATCTCACAAGCTACCATTTCTGGATTTACCACCATTCAATAACTTATACTTAAATCTGTAACTTCTGAAAATAAGCTGGAGAATGACAAATGAACTACTTTTACTTTCCATGAAGAGATAAATGACTGATCCTCCTCTCCCTTCTATTGTCTTTGTGAAATGACTTATAAATACTTAATTTCCCTTATATTTGAATCATTTGCATTTCTATTTTGATTTCTTACCTATCTCTCCATAGCTTCATACACCGTGTGCCCTTACTAGGAGATGATATTTGTAACTAACACCATTTCTACTCAAGAGAACACCCTTTTTTTAAAAGTCTTACTCAGTGCAATTTTGACATCTTTGTTCCTCAGACTATAGATAAAAGGATTCATCATTGGCCCCACAATGGTATAAAACACTGTGGATACCTTATCTTGATCCCGAGACCCAGAAGGAGAAGGCTTTAGATACATGAATGCTGATGCTCCAAAGAAGAGGGAAACAGTAACTATGTGGGAGCTGCAGGTACTGAAGGCTTTGGACCTGCCCTCTGTAGAACGGATACGGAGGATGTTGGAGACGATCAAGGTGTAAGAAATGGCGATGGTGAGACTAGGCACTATTACGTTGATGCCCACCACAATGAAAACCACCAGCTCATTGACATAGGTGCTTGTGCAGGAAAGCTGGAGGAGAGGAGGTATGTCACACATGTAATGATTGATGATGTTGCCATCACAGAACGTGAGCCTCAGCATGCAACCGGTGTGGGCCATGGCACCCACAAACCCCATTGCATACGTTCCCGCCATCAGCATGAGGCAGACCTGGTGGGACATGGTGGCCTTGTAAAGCAGGGGCTTACAGATGGCCACGTACCGGTCATAGGCCATTGATGTCAAAATACAGCATTCATCAATGACAAAGAATGAGAAGAAACAGAGCTGAGTCATGCACTCTGCATAAGAGATGATGTTCTGTTTAACAAAACCTATCAGCATTCTAGGGGTTATGACAGATGAGTAGCAGAGATCAATGAAGGAAAGGTTGAAGAGAAAGTAGTACATGGGAGTGTGCAGGTGAGGCTTCAGACCGATCAGAATAATCAAGCCCATGTTCCCCATCATGGTGACTACATAGATCCCTAAGAAAATGAAGAAGAGAGGCAGCTGGAGTTCTGGCTCTTGTGTTAAACCCAGCAGGATAAATTTGGTCACTGAAGAGTCGTTTCCTGCTGCCATTCTTCCCTAGGGCATATCTGTGAGAACAGGACAGAGGATGACATTAAAATGAGTACACAGCGCCCTTCCCCCAATCCCTCCATGATGAGACAGAGTCCTAGAATGAGAGAATCAACTCACACCCACCCTCCTTTGTACCTTTGTTGTCTCCATCGGATAAAGGCTGAGAGATTGTTTAAAGATATCTATCAAAAAGTCATAAAGGACAATATCCACAGGGATAAAATGCAAGAATCCTGTGATCATCTCTGCTGCATGTCTTCTTTGACAGTCCAACAGTCCCACCTCAGGGACAACTACCATCTCAGCAAGAGATATATCATTTCAAGGAGTCTGTGGCTCTCATAAAAAAAGATTTGGAAAAAGAATAGCAGGAGCAAAAAAATTCAATCCTCATCCTTCTGTATTAGAACTTCAATATTGGACCTTGGATCTGATGAATTTCAGGGATGAACAACTCAAAACAGAGATCTTTTTGTTGTTTTTGTTTTGAGTGAGTTTTGAACTGAAGGAGCTAGAGCACAAACCTCAGAACTGCAGACTCCGAGGCGCCAAGAGCTACAGATCATGATTTCTGATGGTGGTTTTGCCCAGTGTCCTCTCAGACTAGGGGCCAGTAAACGTAATCTATTAGTGCCAGAAGATCCATCTGCTAACATGGCCCCAAGGAGTTCTCATGAGCTGGGAAATCCTCAGGAACTGATTAAAAATGGGAAGACCTATGTTTTCCCCAAAGATCAGACTTTGCAGTGGAAAACAATTTTTACCTAGTGTACATTTATAACTTGGTTCATGATAATAAGATTGACCATTGGGAGCACACCATTTTGAATACGTTTTCATTTCCTACCAAATGGGGTACATCCGCAGATTGAAAAACATGATGATCTTTCCTGCGTCCACAATGGTTTCTTCCTAGCACCTATCACTCTATGAATATTATACATTTATTCTTTGTTGTATGTTCCCACCACACACTCAGGTACCCACTTACATTTGAATCTAAGTTCCAAATGGATTGTGTCTATTTTCTCCAGTGCTATCCATGTAGCACCTAAGTGTTCAACAAATATTTGTATAATAGAAGAATAGATGAATGAAGATCCCTCTCCTATATTTCCTGGAATTTATAGTGGATACTAGAACAGAATTCTTGCCACATAGGCAAAGGCTTATGTAGTATCAATGCTTGTGGGCAGAAAAAAATCTCATTAAGACTAGTAAAGGCCACTGCTGAACTCTTAGATACTATCCAGAGAAGAGTTACTGAGCTTAAAAAAAGAACGTAATTTTCTTTCTCTCTGAATGTCACATAGAGGACTTACTTTCACAGACTCTCAGAGAAGTCCCAATGTCTCCCCTTCTGGACTGCAGCATGGAGTCAGGTCAAAAGTCAGATTTGGATCAGTATAGGAAGCTTCCAAATGCCAAAATCAAGGTCAGGTTATTAGGTGAGGTCATTAAGACACTCAAGATTTTAATTCCTATGTTCTCACAGGATAGAAAAGATCAAAGTATAAATGTGGAAGGATTAATATTATGAAGGCCAGCATGATGGACTGGTATAAGAGTAACTGGAAGCAGGATGAGCTGCTTTTGTGAGAGGCAATTATAATATTAAAATAAGTAAATATATAATAATCACATAAATAAATAATAAATATAGTGCAAGAGATGTTTCAAGGAAAGATTCATCAGGACTTCACAGACAGGGAATAGAAATAGGCAAGAAATTCCCAAAGGTGCTAGCATAGGGATTTGGATAAATAATGGTGTTGCTATAAACAGAGAGAACTCAGGATGAGTAGAAATATTCGTAGACATATACATTCCATTTTGAACATGGTGAATTTCAGTTGCCAACTGGATGTCCAAGTAGAAGTATACAGCTTACCTAAGGCTAAATGAAGTTCAAGACACAGATCAGAATATGAAAAAAAAAATTGGAGATTAATTCTGTAAAGGTTAAAGCCACATATGTAAACGCAGTGAAAGAGTAAAGAGAAAAAGAACAGAAGTCAAGAAAAATATTTAGAAATTCCTCCATATGGAATTTATACTTAAGATAATATAAAACCAAACCATTACTAAAATGAGTCCTGATTATTATTCTCAGACTCCTCAAAATTACAAAGGGACTAAACATTCCTCAAGGTAATTTGAAATATGTCCCACAAAATAGGCATTCCTTGGGCTGCAGCAGTGATGAGGACCTGGGAGATTCATTAAAATATCTGTTTTCTATAGAAATGTTAAGGAGTCTTATTTAGGTGATGTAAAAACCAGAAACACTCCAAGTTCATATTATATCAAGTCACATTGCAAGAAAAGTTTTATCACCAAGGTTCTAAGCCAGAGCTGAAGGTCATTCTTTCACCTTTAATAACAACCAGTGTTAATATGTGCAAATACAGAATGAGTGTAGAGGGACTCTGAACTTATCCTTACATTGCAAAACTATCTCATTCATGTCTTTTGTCCCATCTACTTAACAATCACCTTAGCCTAATTCAATTATAACAAAGTATGTCAAATGGTCGCCCCTTTCATGAGACCTATCCGGAACATCTCTTGACTCCTTTCTAGTAACTTAAGCCCAGCATGTTCCAATTTGTCAAAGTGAATGGTAATTTAGCCTTCTAATATATTCTCATTAAGATGCAGAAAAGGAAAATTTATTTTTGACTAAATAGATTTTTAATTTGCAGGATGATGTCACACTGAGCTAACCTTCTATAAATATCTAGAAATGTTAGATAGTGTATTTTTTAATATTTTTAAAGTTTTTTAAAACTTTATTTTGAGAGAGAGAAAGAGAGGAGCAGGGGCAGAGAGAGGGAAAGAGAGAATTCCACACTAACAGTACAGAGCCCTACGTGAGGCTCAATCCTACAAACTGAACCATGAGATCATGACCTGAGCCAAAATCAAGAGTCCTACACTTAACCGACTGAGCCACCCTGGCACCCCAGCCAATATTTTTTTAAATGTAAAAATCGGGGCATCTGGGTGGCTCAGTCAGTTAAGTGCCCAGCTTCACTCAGGTCATGATCTCACAGCTTGTAGGTTTGAGCCCTGCATCGGGCTCTGTGCTCATGGCTCAGAGCCTGGAGCCTGCTTCGGATTCTGTGTCTCCCTCTCACTGTTCATGCTCTGTCTCTCTCTCTCTCTCAAAAATAAACAAACATTAAAAATAATAAATTTAAATATATAACTGAAGTAATAAAAAAGAAAATTAAATCTTCAAGTGCCAGGAAGGAAAAGGAAAACAGAATCTAATTCAGTAAATCTGGAGTGGGGCACTAGATTTTGTATTTCTAATAACCTCCCGGTTAACACAGAAGCTGCTGTTCAGATGACCGTATTCTAAGGAGAAAATCCATAGGTCATCCGGACCTCAGCAGGTGTCTGCAGTTTATCACAGCTTTTCCATAGGTAAATACCCACTTCAGTATAGACAGAACAACATGTTCTGGATCTCAATAAAGGTGCATGGGTTTCAGAAAAGGTGAAAAAGCAAAAAGGCAGGCCAACTTTAACAACAGAGAGGGCAACAGAGATAGTGTGAGAGGCATGGGGTCAGAGTCATCTAAGTGTCAGGTGATCTGAGCAGGTACCACAGACCCCGGCAAGCCGAATGAAAGTATATCAACAACTACTCCATATATGAACAAGAATAAATACCAAATATGAAATTTGAATTAAAAAATTCAAAAGACAAGACACCGTATTAAAACACAAAATTTTAAACATACAAAACTATTCTAATTGTAAGTTATTGGCACATATGTAAGTATGTAAAATTATAAAGACTGTATTCTGGAGAGGAGGAAAAATTTCTCTTCTGCCCTACTATGGTCTCCAGCTGGGTCTAAGAATTAAACTGACCCAAGACAGATTAGGAGGGAAAAAACATCCACCTTTTAATTATTTTTTTTCAAATTTTTATTTAAATTCTAGTTAGTTAACATATAGTGAAATACTGGTTTCAGGAGTAGAATTTAGTGACTCATCACTTACTGTGCATGGAAGTCATCACAAGAAACATGAAAACCAAAAGAAATCACTTAGAGCCAAATGCTTACAATTACAAGCTGGACAAAGAGTAGCGAATTGTGGAAACAGGACATGGCAAAGGGGCTTTAGGTAGGGTAGCTATTTGTGGAGAAGAAACTAGAAGGAAGGTTTAACAAGGCTTCTTTGTACAGACTTCCCACGGGTGATAAGAATGATTTTTGCCTCCCAATGTAGGGAGAACATCTTTCAGATAATATTTGTAGCTTTAATCTTTTCCTGAGGACTGGCTTTGCTGTATGCCCTAAGTTCTTGTGTCATCTTTTTAATATTTTTAAACCTTATTTTTTTATTGCAATGTTCCTTTTATTGTGGTGCTCTGGAACTGAACACACAATATCTCCTAAGAATGCTTTAGACCTTACTCTAAAAAATTTTTTTAAGGTGTATTTATTTTTTGAGACAGAGAGACAGACAGAGCACCAGTGGAGAAGGGGCAGAGAGAGAGACACACAGAATCTGAAGGAGGCTCCAGGCTCTGAGCTGTCAGCACAGAGACCAATGCAGGGCTCAAACCCACAGACTGTAAGATCATAACCTGAGTGAAAGTTGGACAGTTAACTGACTAAGCCACCCAGGTGCCCCTAGACCTTACTTTTATTTATTTATTTTTATCATAACTGAATCACAAGAAAAAATTAGATCTTTTATTTTTTTAAAGTGTGTTNTTTGCCTTGCAGAAGCTTTTGATCTTGATGAGGTCCCAATCGTTTATTTTTGCTCTTGATTCCCTTGCTTTTGGGGATGTGTCAAGTAAGAAGTTGCTGTGGTTGTTTCCTGCTTTCTCCTGTAGGGTGTTGATAGTTTCCTTTATCCATTTTGAGTTTATTTTTGTGCATGGTGTGAGAAAATGATCTAGTTTCATTCTTCTGCATGTTGCTGTACAGTTCTCCCAACACTATCTGTTAAAAAGGCTCTTTTTTCCATTGGATCTTCTTTCCTGCTTTGTCAAAGATTAGTTGGCTGTATACTTTTGAGTCCACTTCTGAGTTCTCAATTCTGTTCCATTGTAGACCTTACTTTTAAAAAGAGTTTTCTATTTACAGAGAAACTGACCAGACAATACAAAGTTGTCATACATCCTTTTGGCACACAGTTGGCCCTAATACTAACATTTTGCAATCATATGGTACATTCATTACAAAAATGTACCAATATTGAGGCATTCTTTTTAAAGTCCATAATTTACTTAGATTTGGCTTTTACATAATGTCTTTTTTTCTTACCAGGGTCCCATACTACACTTACTTGTTATGTCTCTGTAGGGTCCTGTTGACTGAGACAGTTTCTCACACTTTCTTTGTTCTTAATAACCTTACAGTTTTGAAGCATACTTGTCAGGTATTTTAGAGGGTGTTTCTCTATTGGAATTTGATGATTTTGTAATGATTACATTGAGATTATGGGCTTGGGAGACACAGATCACAGAGGTAATGCCATTTTTATCACATTTTATCAAGAATGTATACTACCCTTATGATTTATGAATGTTCATTGTGACTTTGATCATGAGGCTGACATAGTGTTTGTCAGGTTTCTCCACTGTAAAGTCATGTCCTCTGCACTCACCTTCCACTCTGTACTTTTTAGGAAGGAGTTACTATGAGCAGCCCACATTTAAGGAGTAAGAAGTTATTAATTTGTTAAATTATTTATTTATATCAACTTGACCATATGGATATTTACTTCATACACTGGATTATAACCCAACATATACTTTTAACTCAAATTTTCCAGTAGAGCTCTTTCTGTTGGCTCCAATGCTGTTTTGGAATACCCCCACTGTGTGTGTATCCATTTGTGTGTGTGTGTGTGTGGTGTGTTTGTAGCACTTCCTTACTCTGTAGCATTACAAGATGCTCCAGGCTCATCTTGTTTATCTCCTGCCCTTGTTGTATAATCAGTCATTTCTCCAGGAAATGATATTAAGTTCTTTGCATTAGGGAATGGTATTAGAAACCAAGATCTCAATGCTAGTTGTGCTTGTTGCTATGTGGGTGTCATTCTTTTAAGGCCCTCTCAGTTGACAAAAGAAAGAAATATGTATACTAACAAATGTATATACATATGTAACCATCTTTAAGCTAAATATAAGTTTGTACTAATGTTTACAACTCTTATCTATTCACACATCCATCATTCTAGCCTCCTTTAATTCCACTTATTTGTAAATTAAATTCAATTCCAACAGCAAAAAACCTGGCTTCCCTCTTTCCAACATCCATTTACCTAATTGTTCAATTCCAGTATGTATGTGCAGTATCAGAATTCTTAACTTATACCCCCAATAGAAACCAACTTCACCCACTAGAGTACAGTGCTTATGTGCAGTTCCTTTGCTTTTAGTCTTACAAACTTCATTCATTTCTAGCTTTTATTCCCCTTCTCCTTCACTGAAGTGTTTCACAATTTTGTAATGCACTAAGAGTCCCTGTTTATTATTTGTGTTCCTTCCTGGGATTGCAAGGACTTCCTAAACAAGTTTTTAGACTTCAATACATTAAGCTTCATTCTTTGTACTGTAATGACCTATGGGTTTTGAAAAGTACATGTCACTTCCCTATCGTGACAGTGTCATACAGAATAGTTTCACTGTCCCAAAAATCCCCAATGTTTCTTTTATTCATTCCTCCCTACACCCTCCAAAAACCTGACAACTACTGATCTTTTTACTGTCTCTATAGCTTTACTTTTTCCAGAACATCATACAGTTGGAAACATACACTTGCTAGCCTTTACAGACTGGCATTTTCACTTGGAAATATGTTTTCAACACTCCTACATGGTTTTTCATGGCATCATAGTTCATTTTTTTTTATCTCTAAATAATGTTCGCTTATACAGATATATCAAAGTTTATCCATTCCGTTTTTTAAGAACATCTTGTTTGCTTCCAGTTTTGGGCAATCATAAATAAAGCCGGTATGAACATTCATGTGAAGGTTTTTGTATAGACACAAAATTTTCAAATCAATTGGGAAATATCAAGAAGCATGATTGCTGGATTGTAAGCTAAGACTGTGTTTACTTTTATAAGAAACTGCCCAACTATTTTCCAAAGTAGCTGTACCACTTTGCATTAACACCAGAAATGAATGAAAGTTCCCACTGCTCCACATCTTTGCCAGCATTTAGTACTGCCAGTGTCTCAAGTTTAGTCATTGTAGTAGGTTTGCAGTGGTATCTCGTTGTTATTTTAATTGAAAATTCCCTAAAAACAAATAAAGTCAAGCAATTTCTCAAATCCTTATTTTTCATCTGCATATCTTTTCTGGTGAGGTGTTCATTCAGATATTTATCTCATTCTTTCAGTTGTCTGTTTTCTTACAGTTGAGTTTTAGAATTCTTTGTATACTGTGGATACAAGTACTTTCTCAGATCTGTGCTTTGCCAATTCTGCACTTGACTTTCCTTTTTTTAACAATATTGTTTCCAGAGATTTTTTTTTTAATAAACTTTGGTTTATCAATTTTTTTCATGAATTATGCTTTCGTTACTTTATCTAAAAACTCATCAAGAAAACAAAATTCACCTAAATTCACCTAAGTTCTCTCATATGAGTTCCTTCAGAGGTTTTGCAGTTTACACTTTGAATTTTGTAGTTTACAATAGGTTGATGATCTATTTTGAGGTTGGTTTGTTTTGAAGGCATAAGGTTTATGTCTAAATGCATGTTTTTGCATATGGATATCTGATTTTTCCAACATCATTTGTTAAAAAGACTACTATTTCTCAACTGATTTGCCTTTGTTCCTTTGTCAATAATCAGTTGACCATATTTTGTATGTTTTTTCCTGGGCTCTCTCTTCTGGTCTAGTGGTCTATGTGTCTTTTCTTTCATCACAGTCGTGATTACTATAACTTTATAGTTAGTCTTGTATTGGATAGTGTCTGTCCTACAACTTTTTTCCCCTTCATTATTGTATTTGATATTCTGGGTCTTTTGCCTTTCCACATAAACTTTAAAATCAGTTTGTTGATATCCACAAAACTTTGCTGGCATTTTGATGGGGGTCACATTGAATCCATAGACGAAGTTAAGAAGAATTGACATCTTAATGTTATTGAGTATTCCAATCCATTAACATAGAATATCTTTCCATTTATTTTAATCTTTCTGATTATGTTTGTTAAAACTTTGTAGTTTTTCACATCTAGATCCTATAAATATTTTTATGTTTATAACTAGGTATTTCTTCTTCACTGGAGGTGGTGACAGAGGCACTAATATGAATAAGTATTTCGTTTTCATTTCAAATTCCAATTATCCAATTACTGATATATAGGAAATAAATTAACTTTTATATGTTAACTCTGTATCCTGTGACTTTCATATAGTCACTTACTAATTCCAGGAGGTTTTGTTTGTTGGTTTGTTTTTGTAGTTGTTGCTATCAATTTTTTAATGTTTTCTTAATTTCTGAGACAGGGTGAGAGAGAGAGCAAGAACAGGGGAGGGTCAGAGAGAGGGAGAAACAGAATCTGAAACAGGCTCCAGGCTCTGAGCCAGTGGTCAGCACAGAGCCTGATGCAGGACTCGGACCCACAAACCACGAGATGGTGAGCTGAGCCGAAGTCAGATGCTCAACCGACTGAGCCACCCAGGTACCCCTGAGATTCTATAGAGATAACCATGTCATCTGAAAACAAAGACAGCTTTATTTGTTTTCTAATCTGTATAAATAAGCAGTGTTTTAACAGTTATCATTCCAAGAAGCAATACAGGCCCAGATATATTAATAAATCTGAAAAGCTTTATTTTAGCATTCTTTGTCCTAAGGAAAATGCAAATTCAAACTATAATGAGATACCATTGTATGCACACCAGAATGACGAAAATTAATAAGACTTACAATATCAAGTGTACATGTGGATGTAGAACAATTGGAACTTTCATACACTACTGTTAAGAGAGTAAAATCATACAAGTACTTTGGAAAACAGTTGGTGTTTTCCAAATATAGATACACATACATGTACTGATCCAGATACTCCACTGCTAACCATATATCCAGAGAAATTAGTACAATGTTAAAAAACTGTACTTAAATATTTATTCAAGTTTTATTTACAATAACCAAATTCCAATAAGAGAATAGGTAAGTAAACTGTGGAAAATACAATCAATGAGATACTTCTCAGAAAATAAAATGGTTAAAACACAAAAATGATTATGTTAAGTGAGGAAGGTAGACACAAACATATAAACGGTCTGATTTTATTTTTAAGATTTTTAAAAACAGACAAACCACTCTGAAGTGATAGAAATCAGAGCAATGTTTCATTTCAAGAGGTAGATGGGGGTTGCTGTTGAAAGGGGAATGAAGAAAGTTTCTGGGCTCATGGAAATGCTCTGTATCTTTTTCTGGGTGGTGATTAAATGAATTTATACTGAGGCAAAAAGTCATCAAGGTGTATGCTTCATATTTGTATATTTTACTATATACAAACTAGACTTTATTAAACAAAATTTGAAATATTTTATGTTTGTAAGTAAAATTTATTTGTGTAAAAATGTATAAAGTTTAATATTTTAAACAATATATTGTTCAGCAGATATACTGAGACTTACAGAAAACTAGTGTGTGTGTTTTATAATTAAGCTCTATACTTTATTATTTATTATAACATTTAATTTATTATTGTTGTTATTCAAACACATGAATAACAGGTAAGAGGTATTTCTTAACTTCCACTATATTTAATATCCTAAATACACAAATGGGAAAAGCATTGGGGAAGTAGGAAAATTATATGAAAAAGCAACTGGTTAAATATATTTAGTATCTTATTGGTGAGACAAGGTTTTAGTAAATTCACAGAATGTTGCTAGGAATATAGTTTGTTTCTATTAACATACACCTTTTCTTCATGATAAACTTCACTGGATGAGTAAAACAATGGCTAAAATGTTCCCCCTAATACTATGTGTAACATTTTCCTTAAGGTGATAAATTTTAAAATTTACAGTAAGAACTGTATGCTCTTTTTCAAATACTTGGTATTATTTTAGATGATATAGAATGCAACTTTTATAATATAGTAAGCCACCCACCCAATCCTCCCTTACTAGGAACCTGAGATATGTATGTATTATTTCTCTAATCATCCCCTCTTACTGCTATGATTGACGATGAACAATGGAGTCTATGTATTCTCTTAGCTATTAAATACAATGCCCTGATAGATACTCTCAGAAGCAGGCAGTGTGTGCTGTAGATTTTGCCATTACCAAAGAATAGAAAGAAAGTCAGAATAATAACAGAAAAAGTGACAAGAAAAATAGAACAACAGGACAATACTGGAAGGATCTGATCCTACTTTAATCTTTATACACAATTTGAAATGCATTTCTTTGAATGCTGCTGCCTATACCAGTAATGATTGTTAAGAATGAGAGCTCTTGTAGTGTTTGTGATTTCTGTATCTAGATCAGTGAGCTCTAATATCAGCTTAATGTAACTGATAAAACTAATCATATTTGTCCATATTAGGAATAGCCCAGAGACAAAAGTAGTATAAAAGCTATTTTAAATATTAGTGCATTATTTCTATTTAGAAATAATTATTTATGTAGTAATTTATTTATGTAATTTACTAGTTATTTGCACAAGGTAATAGAGATACAGAAGGAAAAATGAGACGAGATCAGCTATCAGGAACATGATAAGCAAGTCTGTTAAACCACACAAAACACAATCTCTAGAAACAACATGCTTATGAACACATTCTCACCTTGAAAAACACCAATAATTATAATATAAAAAATTGAACTTCTTTATATTATTGCCACTTCCAATTAGAACATGTTTCTCCTTTGGATTTTAATCAAGACTTTTCTCAGTGCAATTTTGACATCCTTGTTCCTCAAACTGTAGATCAGGGGATTGAGCATGGGCACCACATTAGTATAGAAAACCGAAGAAACTTTCCCTTGCTCCATAGATCCAGGAGAAGAATATTTAAGATACATGAATGCTGCTGACCCAAAGAAAAGAGAAATAGCAACGATGTGAGAGCTACAGGTACTGAAGGTTTTTGATCTTCCTTGAGCAGATTTGATATGAAGAATGCTAGCGAGGATAAAGACGTAAGAAATCAAGATGGTAAAACTGGGTACTGTGATGTTAATGCCCACGACTATCAGAACTACTACCTCATTGACATAGGTGCTGCTGCAAGAGAGTTGCAGGAGAGGAAGAATGTCACACAGGTAATGGTTGATGACATTAACATGGCAGAAGGTTAGTCTGAGCATGCAGCCTGTGTGGGCAGAGGCTCCAGCGAACCCCATCGTATAGGCAGCAATAGCCAGCAAGGAACAGACCTGATGGGACATGGTTACCTTATACAGCAGTGGATTACAGATGGCCACATAGCGATCATAGGCCATGGAGGTCAACATATAGCATTCTGAGATGACAAAGAAGAGAAAGAAAAACAGCTGTGTCATGCAGCCAACATAGGAGATGATATTCTCCCTTGACACAAAGTTCATCAGCATCTTGGGGGTGAAAACAGAAGAGTAGCAGAGATCAATGAAGGATAGGTTGAAGAGGAAATAGTACATGGGGGTATGGAGGTGAGAATTTAGACCAATAAGAATGACCAAGCCAAGGTTGCCCACCATGGTGACAATGTAGATCATCAGAAACAGGGAAAAGAGGGGTTGCTGGAGCTCTGGACGGTCTGTTAAGCCAGCAAGAAGAAATTCAGTCACTAAGGAGTCATTTCTAACCAGTATTCTCCTCTTCATAAATCTGTGAGAACAGAAGAAAATCCCATTAGAGACCCCAGCTCTCTTCTTATATGCTCTCATTTATAACCAGAAGACTCAGACCAGCAGAAATAAGTCCTCCTTTGCTTCACAGGGTCCAAATGGACTGCTATACATAGCTGACATTAGAATCACTGTCTTTTGTTGCATGAGCTGCATGTGATAAACAACTCCTCTTGTCTTTACTAGAAGACATAGGGATGGAGTAGCTGAGGATTAAGCCTACCTGCTGGTGAGCTTTAGTAGGGAGGTATCCCCCATTTCTCCCTCCCACTCATCTGATCCTTCATTTCCTAGTTGCTATGTTTCCATTATCCTACCAGATACTTCAATTCCCCTGTGATGACTATCATAAAAGAGGATTTCTCTTGGGCAGAGACCATATCATAATTCTGTTTACTAGAAGAGAGTCCCTAGCAGTCTATAATCTTTGCAAATAACTTACTGCAAGAATCCATGAAATCAATAATCAATAACAAGTATTGAGGAGAACTTTGGTAGCCTAAGATTTATAATTCATCATAAACTCAGTGTTTGTACATATTCTGCTTCTCTATTCCATCCTAGCTGGACAGATAATGAATAAAGAAAGGTGGGTGTGCTTTCTTTGGTTTTGTGATAAGGCATGAAAGAAAAACCTAACCAATGTGGATACTGATTATTTAGTTGTTAAGTTTCTGAACATGTATCAAGCTGCATGCTTATAACACATAAACTCTTATATGTGTATTTCAATTTGAAACTTAATCTTAAGAAAGATAAATCTTTCCCTCTGATGTTGCTATATGCTAGATGTGTCACTTGGTACTGCTATAGCTACCTTGCTACCAGACTGAAGATGAAGCCAACACAGAGGGTATGCTTAGAATAAGGTAGGCAGTATATAGCCAGAGCTCTATACTTTTGAGTTTCTTGTTATGCAGTATAAATATTTTTCCTCATTTTAGAAGAACAGAGAGGATGAAAGGTAAATATAAATTTGATTATCTCACTCTCTTTCCATTGCAATAACCATGCTGACCCTGTAGGTATGTTTCACCTCTACCAGAAGAAGAACTGGCTTTTAGGATATCAAGGCTGAGCAGATATAGTCACAGAGTTTTCTTCTTCCTTTACTGGCAAAACAGTTATAGCATAGATCTCACTGGTTGTTGAGATGTCTGAATGTTCCAGGAGTCATTCTTGGCTGTAGATCAAACTTGTCATTATACATTTACTGAGAAAATATGAAGGGCAACTATACACTTAACACCGGGAGCCACTGTGTCAGAGCTCAATGCATTTGTTCAAAGATTATGTATTTTTGGGTCCGATTAGAAATCCAGGTGTGAGTCTCCCCTAGGACCTTCCCATCTTGATAAGCTCTGTAGGGAAGGAACTGGTGTCTGTGCTTATATCCTAATTGTGAGAGTAAATGTTAATTTCCCATCAGAGATGATAAATTCCTTAGGGCATATGAGAAAGGATCTAATGCTGTCCTCTATAAAGTTTCAAATAATTAATGTCATTGAAAATCTCTCTACTTATAATTCTAAGTAACATATTAGTTTTAAGGATTTAAGTTCATAAAGATTTACGAACACTTCAGTAAAGTTTATTTATTTAACCCTTTTATTTTTTTATTTTTAATTTTATTAATGTTTATTTAATTTTGAGAGAGAGAGACAGAGCTTGAACAGGGGAGGGACAGAAACAGAGGAAGCAGAATCCAAAGCGGGCTCCAGACTCCAAGCTGTCAGCACAGAGCCCAAAACAGGGCTCGAACTCACACACTGCAAGATCGTGACCTGAGCTAAAGTCGATAGCCCAAACAACTGAGCCACCCAGGTACCCCTATTTTACTCTTTTAAAACATTTGAGTTCCTTTTAAATATTCAGTGTGTATGCAAATTATAGAAATATAAAGAAAATAATTTTTAATTATTTCAGAAATTACTTAATAAAAAAATTATTTAATATAAGAATGATCCATTATTTCATGGAAATTTAATTACCTTGGGTTGTTCTGGCTTAATATGTCTTTGCTTTTAACAGATTATATCAAATCTATAAGAAAAATCACTGTTAAGCTTCATTTCAAGAAAATATGACTTTAGAATTCCCAATTATGTATTAATTTAGGATTATGCCGGTGAGAAGGAATCTAATTTTTCTTTATTCTGAAATTTTATAGATTCACAGGAAATTGCAAAAGTAATGCATGCAGTTGCTTGAAACCCTCCTGGCTTCCTGTTATGGTAATATCTTTTTTTTTTCTCAATGTTTATTCGTTTTTGATAGAAAGAGAAACAGAGCATGAGCGGGGGAGTAGCAGACAGAGATGGAGACACAGAATCCAAAGCAGGTTCCAGGCTCTGAGCTGTCCGTACAGAGCCCAATTCGGGGCTCAAATTCACCAACTGCAAGATCATGATCTGAGCTGAAGTTGGACGCTTAACTGACTGAGCCACCCGGTAGTAATGTCTTTAGCCTAGCGGTAGTAATGTCTTTAACAACTGTGGCACAATAGCAAAACCAGGAAACTGACATTGGTATAATAATATTAACAGGATACAGGAGTACAGATGTTTTCAGCTTTCAGCAGTTTTATATATATTGTGTGTTTGTGTTACATGTGTAGAGCTAGATAATCTGATCACATGGTATGCAGTAAGTGATCATAATCATGATCATGTTATCATGACCAGATAGTCAAATCTTCTGTAGTAATTTAAAAATAATGAGGTTGCTGTTTAATACAAAACTAAATGTTTTATTTATGGAAAATGTTTCAGGGGCAAGAAGATCACAGTGAGACTGGTTCTTCTTGCACTTTTTTCTTTTTAAATAAATTTTATTGTGATATCATTTGAATACAATAAAATGTACCCATTTTAAGAGTACAGTTCAATGACTTTCAAAAATAATATAGTCATGTAACTGACACAATAGTCAAGATCTAAAGCATTTCCATCACTCCCAAAAGTTCTTTCATGTCCATCTCCTGTCCTTTTTTTTTTATCATGAAAGGATGTTGAAATTTTGCATCTATTGAGATGATCATATGATTTCTATCTTCTATTAATCTGGGGTATCACATTTATTGATTGGCATATGTTGAACCATCCATGAATAAATCCCACTTGATCATGGTATATGATTGTCTTAATATGCTGTTAAATATAGTTTACTAGAATTTTATTGGGAGTTTTTCCATTAACATTCATCAGAGATAGTAGTCTATAGTTTTCTTCTCTTATAGTGTCCTTGCCTGGCATAGGATAATTCCAGTCTTGCACAATGAACTTGACAGTGTTCTCTCCCTAAAATTTTTGGAAGAATTTAAAGTTTGGTATTACTTCTTTATATGTTTGCCAAAATTCACCTGTGAAACCATCAGGTCCTGGACTTTTCCTTCTTGGGAGGTTTTTGATTATTGATTCAATGTCTTCACTTGTTATTTATCTTTCTATTTCTTAAAAATGGGCCGGGTGATTCTATAAATATATCCATCTCTTCTAGGTTAACCAATTTGCATATAATTGTTTATAATAGTCTCTTATGATCCTTTGTATTACTGCAATATCAGTTCTAATGTCCTCTCTGCATCATATTATCATCATGATATCACGATCCTCTTTAAGTCTGTTTAATCAGATATAGAATAGCCATCCCTGCTGTTTTTGGTTTTAACTTGCATGGAATATCTTTTCCCATCCCCTCATTTTAATCTATGTGTGTCCTTAAAGCTGAAGTAAGTCTTTTATAGGCAAGATATAGTTAGGCTTGTTTGTTTGCTTGTTTGTTTACCCATCCAGCCACTCTATGCCTTTTGATTAGAATATTTAAACCATTTATATTTTAAGTAATTATTGATAGATGGGGACTTACTAATACCTTCTTAATTGTTTTCTGGCCGTCTTGTTCTTCTCTTTGTCTCTTGCTGTCTTCATTTGTGACTTGATTTTCTATGATAGTATGCTCCAATTCCCTTCTCTTTATCCTTATATATATGCTGTAGGTTTCACTTTGTTGTTACTATGAGACTTACATAAAATATCTTATAGACATTACAGTCTATTTTAAGGTGATAACGACTTAACTTCAATAACATACAAAAACTTTATCCTTTTGCTCCCTTCTCATATTTTATGTTATTGATGTCATAATTTACATTTTTATATTGTGAATCCATTAACAAATTATTGTAGCTATAGTTATTTTTAAATATTTTTGTCATTTAACCTTTACTAGTGTTAAGTAGTTAACCACCATATTGCTGTATGAGAGTATTCTGAATTTGACTGAATATATTTAAATTTATCAGTGTGTTGTATATTTTCTAATGTTCATGGTACTAGTTAATGTCTTTTTGTCTCAGCTCAGAGAACTCCTTCCAGCATCTCTTATAAAGCAGGTCTAGCGGTAATGAATTCCCTCAGCTTTTGTTGGGAAAGTTTTTATCACACCTGTATTTTTGAAAGACAGTTTACTATGTAAAGTATTCATTGTTGGCAGTTTTTTCTTTCAGCACTTTGAGTATATCATACCTCTCTCTCCTGGGCTACAAGGTTTCTTCCCCCCCAAAAATCTGCTTATAACCTTTTGGGGGTTCCTTGGTATATGAGGGTTAGTTTTCCTCTGATTTCTTTTAAAGTCCTCTCCATTGTCTTTTATTTTAGACAGCTGAATTATAATGTGTTTTGGAGAAGATCACTTTGGATTGAAATATTGGGGTGACCTATTAACTTTATGAGTTGGAAGTGGAAATCTCTCCCTAGTTTTAGGAAGTTCTCAGCCATTATTCCTTTAACCAAGCTTTCTTCCCCTTTTTCCAACCTTCTCCTTTGGGAACTCCAATAATGTCTACAGTGTTTCTCTTAATGGTATTCCATAGGCCATGCGGGCTTTCTTTATTCTTTTTCGTGTTTTTCCTGTATTCTCACTGACTACATTTTAAATGTCCTGTCTTCTACTCCACAGACTCATTCTTCTGCCCATTTCAATCTGATACTGATGCTCTCTATTACATTTGTCATTTCATCCATTCTATTCTTCAGCCCCAGAAGTTGTTTTCTTCTTTTACTTCTATCCCTCTGTTAAACTTCTCATTTTGTGTATTGTTTTCATGATTTCATTGAATTGTCTTTATGTGTTTTCTTGTAGCTCACCATGCTTCCTCTGTTAAACTTCTCATTTTGTGTATTGTTTTCATGATTTCATTGAATTGTCTCTATGTGTTTTCTTGTAGCTCACCATGCTTCCTTAAAACAGCTATTCTGAATTCTTTATAAGACAAATCACAAATTATCACTTCTTTGTGCTCTGTTTCTGGAAAATTATTGTGTTCCTTTGGTGGTGTCAGGTCACACAGATTTTTCATATTCCTTGAAGACTGCTACCATCTTATTATCTGAAGAAGCAGCCACCTCCTCCAGCCTTTTTGACTTGCTTTCAGAGAGAATTACCTTCTTTCACCCCTGATTGTGATTCTGAGGCTTTCTCAGAACTTTTCTAAGGATATTCCTGCTCCATACTTCTTGTTTCACCTTCTGGTAGTTTTCTTAGGCTTGCATGCCTTCACTCAATCCTGCAAAACCAGATGGGTTGTCCAGAGCCTCCTTTTTGCTTTCCTTAAGATTGGACTGAATGCTCAAGTTGTGATTTCTCCCCAGCCTGCAGTTTGGCCATCTTTCTGCATGTGGCCACAAGCCATCTGCAAAACCTCTCTTGTTGGAAGCACATGGAGGGCGTCATCCACAGGATAGGGGTATGTGGGAGTAAGGGGTGCCTATGACTACTTGCAGTCATCTCCAGTGGTTCATTAGCAACCTTCCTGATGTACTCCATGGCACAGTTAATAGGATCCACATCCCTTTGATGCCCTCCAACAGCCCTGCCTGATGCCTTCCCAGACAATTCCCATGTTCAACCACACGCTATACCTCTGCGATCTGGATAGGATGAAAAGAAGTGTATCTCTTTGGCAATGTCGTACACAGCTAAGGAAACCAGGCATTCACTCACATGCTCTCACTGTCCCCAGTGAGAGAAATCACAAGTCACAGGTTATAAGAACACCTCTTTTATCACTGAGCTGTACTGTCTTGGAGGAAGCAGGACATAGGTAAAGTGAAACCACTCCTCTTACTGGATTCAATGCATCCAATCTTGGATTTTCAGTTTGCTCCAACAGTGTGCTGGAAGTTCTCTGCTAAACTTCTGGACTTCTACAAAAGCTCTCTCATTTGTGGGTGATTGTTGAAATTGGTGTTCTTTGTGGGGAAAATAGTAAAAAACTGTTAATACACCATGATGTAATATATTGTTCATCTTATGATCTTATTATGTTATTCATCTTGGAATTTTCTTTAAGCCAACCAAATCAAGACTTTCATTCTTCCTCTTCCAAGAATAAAGACTAGGACACCCAGAATTTGGTTGGTCTAAGAATCAAAGACAAGGGGAACACAGGTTATGTCCTACTATTACTCTTCACTTGATCTTAGCCAAAAGGCCAAGAAGCGATATCCTACTATTACTCTTTATGAAAGTGTACATCATTCTGTGTGTGTGTGTGTGTGTGTGTGTGTGTACAATTTGTGTGTGTTGTGTTTGGTATTAACACCAAAATGTAAAGAATCACATTTTAGGAGATGTCAGAGGATACAGACAGTAGGCCCTGGCTGGGCTCCCAAACTCTGGCCTCCCCATGGACAGAATGCTCCACTTCATTTTCCTTTTAATAACAGGCCTAGAGTAGGCTGCTCAGAACAACACATATCAGGCTGCACAAAAACAAACCTGACTCTTTCTACCCAAAAAAAGTCCCTGCTGTCACCCCTACCTGAGAGGTGGCCTTGGTAACCAGACAGTGAGCTGTCAGGGAGCGAAAGTGTCCACCATCCTCCCCTCTCCAGAACTGCTGCCTTTGCTCAGTGGCATGGTTTCTTAAATCCTTTTGCTCTTATGATTCCTTACACTTCAAAAAACAAAAACAAAAACTATCTGAAAAGAAATAACAGAAACACGTTGATGGCCATCCCACCCTGAATGCACCCAATCTTGTCTGATCTCGGAAGCTAAGCAGGGTCGGGCCTGGTTAATACCTGGAAGAGAGAGATAACAGAAACACTAACTTCACAACGCTAGAACCGACAGCAGGGGAACCCTCTAAGCATTTAGCGCCAGAGTGTGTCATTCGAAATCAAAGTGACTCTCTGGAAGCGAAAAAGATACGAGAAAAATAAGAGGACATTTTGCAGGTTTGTGACAAAGAAGAAAGGGTGCGACAACCCGGTGAAGTTGGGGTCTGCTGGGTGCCAGGACCCCAGTGAGCAGTGGGGTGGGACTCAGGCACCAGCATACTCTGTCCCCTGTCCTCACCTGTTCAAGAACCAGCAGGCCTCCTCAAACCCCTTTCTAGGCATGGTTGGGAATGGGCCTGTGAATGTGTCAGGGCATGCCGGGACACTTCATGAGCCGGGACCCATCATCATCACCCATCCAGATTGGGTTTCATCGTGCTGCAAAGCCGAGTGCTCTCACTCCACCTCACCAGGTGCTGGCTGGAGCCTTGCTGGAGGAGCGAGCCAGATCTGCTTTGGTTGGCACTGGCAGGGCAGCCTCTCAGGATCCTCAGTGCCCTGCCCCCTTGCCAGCACTGGCCCTATTGTACTTACTGAGAGATGTGTCCTTTGGGCCTAGCTCCACCCCTCCCTCAAAAACTGCCTGCAACCAGCTCTGCCGGCAACCTCCCCGGCAACCTCCCCGGCCCCGGGCCACTAAACTGCTCCTTTTTCCAGACCTCCTTAGCGGCTGCCAACGCTTCTCTGTGCACATGCTCTTCATGCTGACTCGCCCCCTCCACGCCGCCAGGGAGCGGTGTGCCGCTCAGCAGGCCTTGTGTCCCCAGGCTGTCTGAGTGGAAGATGGCCGAACATCCGTCCCTGTCGGATGTGTCAGGGGCCAGGCTGCATGCAGCTGGTGGGCGGCCTCGCTCAGGGCTGCCGTGGGCCGGAGCAGGGACTCCATGGTGCTTCTGGCCGTGGCTTTTGAGTCCTTTCTCACGTTGCTGCTGTACAAGGCATTGGCCGTGGCGGAGGTCTCACGTGCCCGGGGTCCCACTCCTCTTGCAGCCTCCACACTGTTTTCCAGGCCCAAGACGGCCGCTGGAGCTCTCAGGCTGCCGGTTCTCCAGCAATGGACCTCGTCCTCTGGGCGCCCCTCACCCTTGGGGATTAACAGCTGCCGAAGCTCCGGAGCCTCGCACAGGACCCGCATGGCACCCGCAGCCACCTTCCCCGCCGACCCAGCCTTCGGAGACTCCCCAGAGAATGTAAGAGTGAAGCTGTCCCTGCGCTCCGGCACAGGCGACACCAGGAGCACCCGTCTCTGTGCTCCCAGGAGCCTACGGTGAGGCTCCCTTTTGGCCCCGAGTGCAGTGGAGTAGAAGTGGAGCCGCCCTGCGCGGAGGGAAGAGCGGGGTGGGCGGGCAGGGGGCGCTGTGTCGGAGGGTGTGGGAGCAGCTGTGTGGCGGTGACCAGGCTGGCCGCACCTGAAGCTCCGCCTCCCTGAACAGCCACGGGGCTGAGTCCTGAAGGCCCCTTGGGCAGCACGCTCACTGCAGCACCGTGTTTATTAATCAAAAGCAGATCAGCCAGGGAAAGCATTTGCGTATGACAAAATTTCTGTTATTTAGAATTTATTATCATTCGGCCCATAACAGTATGCCTGTAACAGTTGCAAACGTACTCCTATGAAAACCAACTTTAGCAACTAAAGTACAATGTTTACCTTAAACTTAAAATATCTAGTCAAATAAGTAAGTAAATGGTAGATAATAGAGCCATGTTTCCCATTGTCGCGAAAATAAGTTATAACTAGGCAGAAGAGGAAGGCTATAATGAGCCCTGTGTTGCTAGATTAGAGTTGGAGAAATCGGGCATTAATTCAGGTGTCTATTAAATATGTATTAATGGATATGAGATAATTAAATATATACACCCAAGAGTTTGAATGCATACACATATTTCCTACTTCTTTCCACTGAGAGTGTTACTGAGTGTTACCCAAGTTAAGCTGCTTGTGGCTTGCTCAAAAAGCCAACACTCAAGAGTTTTGATTGGAAAGAAATATGAGCTTTACCCCTGAGGCCAGTGACTTGCAGAGAAGGGCAATTCTGCTCAAAGGCCAACTCAGAGGTTTCTCAATGGCCCGGGTTTTTTTTAAATGAATGTAGGGCTGTTAATCAATAAAGAAATTACAATGGTCGGTAACATTCCTTGATTACTTGATTATCTGCCCTTGATTACAGGGATTCCTCAAAATAAATAATGACACTATTGTATTATAACCCAAAGAATAAAGTAAATATCCGTGAATCCATATAAATTTCAAAAAAACATATCTAGATAACTTTTCTCCAGGACGTAGAGCTTAATTCCTCTCTCCTGGACCTAGTGACTTGCTTCCAAAGAATTTAGTAGGAAAAGGGATAAATAGTAAATTTACAAGAAAGAAAACTGACACCACCTTAACCATTGATCAGAGTTAGCATCACCAGTGATAAGTCATGTTGATATCATACAGGCTTGGTTATGCTGCATTGGTAAAAACTCTTCACTGTACGTTATTATCCAGTATGACCATAAGAAAGTAGTAGACAATTCAATGCAATCCCAATCAAAATTGCACCAGCATACTTCTCAAAACTAGAACAAACTATCCTAAAATGTGTATAGAACCACAAAAGACCCCGAATAGCCAAAGTAATATTGAAGAAGAAAACCAAAATGGGAGGCATCACCATTCCAGCTTCTACTACAAAGCTGTCATCATCAAGACAGTATGGTATTGGCACAAAAACAGACACATAGACCAATGGAATAGAATAGAGAACTCAGAATTGGACCCAAAAGTATACAGCCAACTAATCTTTGACAAAGCAGGAAAGCGTATCCAATGGAAAAAAGACAGCCTCTTTAACAGATGGTGTTGGGAGAACTGGACAGCAACATGCAGAAGAATGAAACTAGATCATTTTCTCACACCATGCACAAAAATAAACTTAAAATGGATAAAGGACCTGAATGTGAGACGGGAAACCATCACAACCCTAAATCAGTAGTCCCCAGGAAGCTCAATTCTAAGCTGTGTGGTAGATACAAATATGATACGCTATGTCATCTCCCATATGTTCAGGAATGTGGTGGCACAAATCACCTCTGATAGTAGAGGTGAAGGAAAAGGTGAAAATAGGAAAGCTCCATGAAAGTCTTTTAAAAAATAGTCAGATCCCCAAGTGAGTGCTTCTCACCAATCAAGAAGCAACTGCATGCTATTTGGAAATATGGAGTTAAAGATGAGAGAAAAAGAAATAAAGAAAAGGAGAAAAAAGAAAAAGAAAAGAAGGAAGAGGGGGAGGGCGGAAGGAAAGAAGGAGACGAAGGAGATCTGTTAATAGCAGCATAGATAAAAAAGTAAGATTGAATCCTTGCCGTCAGGAATGTACAGTCCACGTGTAATGAAGGTACAGGAGTAAGCTCACTGTGTATAAGTGAGAGCATGCACAAGATGCATCAGCAGCACACAGAGAAAGCACTTTAGGTGTGGAGAGTGGGGACAGGGGAAGAGGTCAGAAGAAATGTTCTATCAGAAATGACGCTAGGACCGAGTCTTGGAGAATGAGTAGATGGTATTCAAATGAAGAAGAAGGGAGAAGTCATTTCAGGCAGAAACAACATGGAGCCTAGAAATCCTCAGAATGTATGAGAGGAACTTCAGACGCCTCAGTATTACTGGAGAGTACAATCCAAGGAGTGGAGACCTGACGGATAAAGCTGTGGACAAAGGGAGCAGAGAGCTCTAGAGAGCTTTCTGTGACAGGCTGAGGGGTTTACACTTGCGTTGGGAAAGAGGCAGAAGCATTTTAGGCAAGGGAATGTTGCATTCTCTGTAAGTAATTCTATATAAAATGTATGAATAGATTTCCAGAGAAGATGGTGTGGTCAGCAGAATTCTAAGACATGACTCCCTAATGACTTTTTTCCTTTTATAATCCTCTCTCATTTGAGTGTGGATAGAACCTGTAAGTATAATGAGCTATCACTCTAGTGACTGTGCTATGTTATACGGTATAGCAGACCTTAAATTAGGGAGATTATCAAGGTAGGCCTAACCTAACCACACAAACATTTTAAAGGCAGAGAGTTTCTTCTCAACTAGTGACAGAAGGGGATATCAGAGAGAGTCAAAACACAAGAAGGATTTGTGTGTTATTTATTGCTGGGTTGAAGAAGGGGGGGCTATAGGACAAAGAACGCAGGCAGCCTCTCTAGAAGCTGAGTGACCCCCAGCAGACAGCCAGCAAGGATGTGGAGATCTCAAGAAACTGAATTCTGCCAACAACCTGAGTGAGCTTAGAAACAGCCTTCCCAGGAGGAAATGCAGTCCTGCCCGTGCATTGATTTCAGCCTGGGCAGAGAATCAAGCATGACATTTTTTTTTCTTTCTATAATTTATTTAGTTTTTGTAATTTACAAACAAGTTAGTTAGCACATGGTGCGACAATGATTTCAGGAGTAGATTCCCTAAGCCCCTTACCCATTTAGCCCATCCCCCCTCCCACAATCCCTCCAGCAACCCTCTGTTTGTTCTCTATACTTAAGAGTCTCTTATGTTTTGTCCCCCTCCCTGTTTTTATATTAGTTTTGCTTCCCTTCCCTTATGGTCATTCATTTTATTTCTTAAAGTCCTCATATAAGTGAAGTCATATGAATATTTGTCTTTCTCTGACTAATCTCGCTTAGCATAATACCTTCCAGTTCCATCCACGTAGCTGCAAATGGGAGGATTTCATTCTTTTCAATTGCGAAGTAATACTCCATTGTGCATATATATACACACACACACATATATATATACATATACACACACCACATCTTCTTTATCCACTCATGTATCGGTGGACATTTGGGCTTGTTCCATACTTTGGCTATTGTTGATAGTGCTGCTATAAACATTGGGGTGCATGTGTCCCTTCGAAACAGCATACCTGTATCCCTTGGATAAATACCTAGTAGTGCAATTGCTGGGTCGTAGGGTAGTTCTATTTTTAATTTTTTGAGAAACCTACATACTGTTTTCCAGAATGGCTGCACCAGTTTGCATTCCCACCAGTAGTGTAAAACAGATCCTCTTTCTCTGCATCCTAACATACATCTATTGTTGCCTGAGTTGTTAATATTAGCCATTCTGACAGGTGTGAGGTGGTATCTCATTGTGGTTCTGATGTACATTTCCCCGATGATGAATCAGATGTTGAGCATCTTTTCATGTGTCCATTTGCCATCTGGATGTCTTCTTTGGAGAAGTGTCTATTCATGTCTTTTGCCCATTTTCCCCCTGGATTATTTGTTTTTTGGGTGTTGAGTTTGATAAGTTCTCTATAGATTTTAGATACTAACTCTTTATCTGATATGTCGTTTGCAAATACCTTCTCCCATTCTGTCGGTTGCCTTTTAGTTTTGCTGATTGTTTCCTTTGCCATGAAGAGGCTTTTTATTTTGATGAGGTCCCAGTAGTTCTTTTTGCTTTGGTTTCCCTTGCCTCCAGAGATGTGTTTTTTTTTTTTTTTAATAGTTTATTGTCAAATTAGTTTCCACATAACACTCAGTGCTCATCCCCACAAGTGTCCTCCATGCCCATCCCCCCTCCCCCCACATCCATCAGTCCTCAGTTTTTGTCAGCATTCAAAAGTCTCTCATGGTTTGCTTCTCTCCCTTTCCCAGAGATGTGTTGAGTAAGAAGTTGCTGTAGCCGAGGTCACAGAGGTTTTTGCCTGCTTTCTCCTCGAGGATTTTGATGTTTTCCTGCCTTACACTTAGGTCTTTCATCCATTTTGAGTCTGTTTTTGTGTATAGTGTAAGAAAGTGGTCCAGATTCATTTTTCTGCATGTCACTGTCCAGTTTTCCCAACACCATTTGCTGAAAAGACTGTCTTTATTCCATTGGATATTCTTTCCTGCTTTGTCAAAGTTACTTGGTCATACGTTTGTGGGTCCATTTCTGGGTTCGCTATTCTGTTCTATTGATCTGAGTGTCTGTTTTTGTGTCAGTACCATACTGTCTTGATGATTACAGCTTTGTAGTACATCTTAAAGTCTGGGATTGTGATCCCTCCAGCTTTGGTTTTCTTTTTCAAGATTGCTTTGACTATTAGGGGACTTTTCTGGTTCCATACAAATTTTAGGATTGTTTGTTCTAGCTCTGTGAAGAACACTGGTGTTATTTTGCTAGGTATTCCATTGAATATGTAGATTCCTTCGGGTAGTATTGACATTTTAACAATATTTGTTCTTTCTATCCAGGAGCATGGAATGTTTTTCCATTTTTTTGTGTGTCTTCTTCAATTTCTTTCATAAGCTTCCTATAGTTTTCAGTGTATAGATTTTTCACCTCTTTGGTTAGATTTATTCCTAGGTATTTTATGGTTTTTGATATAATTGTAAAAAGCATGACATTTTATACCAGACCTCTAACCTACTTCTGAACTGTGACTAATAATTGGGTGTTCTTTTAAGCCACTAAGTCTGTGGTAATTTATTATACAACAAAAAATATGCTAATATAAAGGGTGATGGTAGGACCCCAGGTTAAGAAAACTTTTAAAGTATTCCACCCTTGAGGCAAGAGAGCTGTATCAAAGGCAGTGCAGTGAACAGGAAGCGTAAGAAACCAGGAAATTTAAGGAAATAGACTTATGTAAACTTTGAATATCAGATGCTAATGGTTAGTGGGAATGAGGAGCCCTGAATGATAACCCATTTCTAGATTAGTTAACTAAGTAAAGGATGGTGCCATTAACTTATAAAAAGATAGCAAGATGAGAAACAGTTCTGGGACCAAAAGGAGATGCTTAATTCAGTTTAGTGGGGATGTCTAGTAAATAGTTGGGTACAGAATTAGGAACTTGGGGAAGAGGACCTTGCTATAGATATAGATGAGGATAAGGAGAAAGGCAACCTAATACTTACTTAAGACTTACCCTATACCAAGCACTTCCCTAAAATGTGCTAGAGATTATGAGGCATTTAATCCTCAAAGCAATGTACGAAGGTAGAAATTATTATTAAATTTATAATGTAGATGAGGAAAAAAGGCTCAGAGTGATTGAGTAACCTGTCCAAGACTGCACACATACTAAGTGAAAGAATTTTTGAATTCAAGTTTGATTAATTTGACTCCAGATTAAGAGTTAATGAGTTAAATTAATTTATGAGTTAACTCATAACTTTAATTAAATTAACTTTAATGAGTTAAGACTCATTCTTTTAACATTTCTCTGTTACACTTTTCTAGAGACGTAAAAGACACCAAAAGTATTAGAGGTATGACACATGCTATATCAATCACAGAACAAGGAAAAAAAGTATTGGTAATGGCAATGACTCTTCCCCTCAATACTCCTGTTTTATAATCGAGCACGAGCTCTAAGATCACTTGGAACACAAAGGGAGCTACTCCCTCCCCACATAGAGGATTTGAAATTCTTAATGTGAACTGATTCTTGAAGAACACTGAGTCCCAAAGGAAGCAATGTTATGTATTGACAAAAAGGATGTAAACACAGGCTCAATAATTTCTTCCCTTAGGAGCTTGATCAAACTTTGATGCTAAATGAGCCTTGTTTTCCAAGCTTCTAAACAAGTTGCTGAGATCCACAGAGAATAAGATGAATTTACAATATTAAACTGCTGATGATTTAGAGACATAAAGTTGATGCATTTGCCTTGCCTTTAAGACATTTTATGCAAATCCACAAACAAGGGATATTGCCTCCTCCATTTTCAAAGCCTTTGTATCCTTCAGGACAGGAAAAGGAAAAGAACACTTAGGTGTCTGGCAGTAGTGAGATCTCCAGGCAGAAGGAAGTTGGACAGCTGAGTCTTTCTGTTCTCATGTTTTCATGCCCACAGCTACAGCAGGGGAGAGGTGTGGGGAGACCACCTGTCCTTCCTGAATAATTCATTGTGATTTTGAGGTAAGACTGGATGAAGGGAATGGGTAGGAGAAGTTCAGGACAATAGGGGAATTCAAATTCCTCCAGTTACTATGTGTGTGATCTTGGACAAGTTACTTAATCTCCCTGAGCCTTTTAACCTCTTAGCACTTTCACTAAGCTAGGTACTGAGTTTCTGAAAGGTAAGAGGGAGAGAGTGGATTGAACAGTGGGTGCAGTGGGTATCACAGTGACTTTACTGTCTCAGAGCTTCAGGAATTTTCATAGGAAATGGCCCCACGTCCAACTGTTGGCTCCTTTGTCCTCTGTCTGTATGACCTTGATCAACCTATTCATCTCTTCAAGATATTGCTTTCACAGGTGACCATCGCTTTTGGTTCCCATGCTAAAAGACTTCATCCTGGCTTGTGTCAGCCCAGGGGAGGTTAGGAGTTATGGGTAAGATCCGAAAACATGGACAAAAAGGACAAATGAGAAAAAAAAAAGTTAAATACGGAGAGTCCTTGCCCTGGCCCTTCTTCCAGTGAGGGTGCTGTCCCTCCAGACACACTTGAGCCCCAATAGAACAAGGCCTTATTCTAGAAACAAAGGATCTGAGTCCCCTCCTGATGTGACACTTCTCTCATTTCCTCACAGATCACACTCCGGCAGGGAATGGCTGTGGAAAATGACTCTTCAGTGACAGAGTTCATCCTGGTAGGATTTACAGACCTACCTCAGCTCCAGTTACCCCTTTTCTTTCTCTTCTTACTAAACTATGTGGTCACTGTGGTAGGGAATTTGAGCCTAATTAATCTAATATGCCTGAATTCTCACCTGCACACTCCCATGTACTTTTTCATTTTCAATTTATCCTTCATAGATCTCTGCCACTCTTTGGTCATTATCCTTAAAATGCTGCTGAACTTTATCTCAGAGAAGAACATCATTTCCTTTACAGGATGCATGACCCAGCTGTTTTTCTTTTGTTTCTTTGTCCATTCTGAGTGCTATGTGTTGACAGCCATGGCCTATGATCGCTACGTGGCCATCTGTAAGCCCCTGGTGTACACGGCCGCCATGTCCCCTCAGGTCTGTTCTCTGCTGATGTTTGGTTCTTACATGATGGGGTTTGCTGGTGCCGTGGTCCACACAGGGGACATGGTCAGATTGTCCTTTTGTGATTCTAACATCATCAACCATTACATGTGTGACATCTTCCCCCTCCTCCAGCTCTCCTGCAGCAGCACCTATGCCAGTGAGCTGGTGGATTCCATTATTGTGAGCACAGTTGTCATAATATCTGGTTTCATTATTTTCATTTCTTATGCTTTGATCCTGTCCAGTGTCCTCCACGTCTCATCAGCTCCAGGTTGGTCCAAAGCCTTCAGCACCTGTGGCTCCCACATGGTGACTGTGGGTCTGTTCTATGGGTCTGGATTGTTCAAACATCTCAAGACCTCTCCCTCTGGTTCTGTGGACCAGGGGAAGTTCTTCTCGGTATTTTACACCAATATAATACCCATGTTGAACCCCCTCATCTATAGCCTAAGGAACAAGGATGTCAAGTGTGCTCTGAAAAAAACCCTCAAGAGAATTGCAAACTAAGCAGAATCAATGTTTCTGAGTTGTTGCCGTGTGTGTGTGTGTGTGTGTGTGTGTGGTGTGTATGTGTGTGCACATATGTCCTCATGATTTCCTTCAGAACAAGTTTGGTTTTTTTTTTTGCTTTAAAAACTGAATTCTCTGTAAGCATGTCTCATGCAAACAGTACTGAATTTCCTAGTTATTCTCAGTCTCCAATTGAACTGAGCTTTATTCTTAACGGCATGTTCCAAGACTCAGCCCAATTCCTTTTAGACCACCTCCCACATTGCTTCTTTCCATGTACTTTTCATGTATAAGCAAATATTATAGCTGTATGCTCTCTGATGAGGTCACCCCCTCTTTGTTTTCCCTAAAAATGATTACATATGGCCATTCTGTTTTTCAGCATTTGGGGAATGTTTGCTGTGTAAGTTATAAATTTCCCAGATTTTCAGAGTTCTTTTAGTCCTGGTTTCTATATTGGATTTTCTAGCCCACAGAGGAGATAGAAAAAGATACCTTATTGAGCCTTTGGTTTTTAAATCATTTTATTCCTGAGGATGGCTAAGAATGGGTGAGGCTCACCAACCTTCCCACCTTCTTCAAACCCACCAGTGAAGAAAATTACAGACATTTCTTGAGAAACATGGCTATGTTTCATAACACTGAGCAAATGGTCTGATATAATAGAGGTTGCCACTTCCTTGGCTGCTGATCAGCTTTTTTCTCCTAATATTTTCATAATTCTCAAAAAATTTTTTGAGATCCATAATGAATGAAACAGAATTCATAGCTTAGGGAATGTCCTTGGCCACAAAATAAAGTGTCAGGTTCAACATGAGGCTTCTCTGCCCAGATGCACAAAAAAGATTCCTTTGCAAAGGTTGAAAACCTTTTTTACTCTGTTCAAGACAAGAATAAAACAAGAATGAGTAGACCATTGCCATGGAGCGTTTCTTGCTTTCAATTTGTAGGAAACAATGAACATTTATGGAGTTCTTAACAGGAGTTGTCTCTTTTCAAATGCTATCATAATGTGAATCTTAATGTCCTTTTTTATAGATGTTGAAAGTGAGATTCAGAGAGTCAGTTCAATTAGTTCAGAGAAGAGCCCAGATTTCTACCTAATTCATCTTTCAACAGAACCTATATTCTTTCCACATTATCATTTTGCCTCTCAGGATGGAATTGAAGAGGGAAAATAGGAAGTATAAGAAAGGAGAGGTGATGGGGCACGTGGGTGGCTCAGTCGGTTAAGTGTCTGACTTTGGCTCAGGTCATGATCTCAAGGTTCATGGGTTTGAGCCTCGCATCAGGCTCTGTGCTGACAGCTAGCCCAGAGCCTGGGGCCTGTTTCAGATTCTATGTCTCCCTCCCTCTCTGACCCTCCCCTACTCATGCTGTGTGTCTCTCTCTCAGAAATAAATAAATTAATTTAAAAAAACAGTTAAACAATTTAAAAAAGAAAAGAGAGGTGAAAATCTGGAGAATTATTTCAGAATCAGCCAGAAAAGGTAGAAATGCCACCTTAGCCAAAAATCCCTGTCGTGGAAGAATGGTCTGTAAAGGCTTTAACACCAAACTGGAGAAATGCTTATGCTTCTAGAAATATTTAATGTGAATTTTTGTAATTTTATAGCATAATATTGATGAAGTATGACTGAGTCTCTGTAAATACTTTCAAAGGAGACAAATAATTATGATATTTTACATTTGAAAAAAGAAAAAAGAGTAGTGTTTTCTACTATAAAATATCAAAAATTGAGCTCTACCAAATTTCTTGTTTTGTGCCAATAGAGAGATACAACACTAATTTATTTTCCTTAATGATTCTCAGTGGGGCCAAAGTCAGTAGTATCTGTGAGATATTTATGCTTAGTCAAAGGGACTGCAAATATTAGCTTATAAAAATAAGTACAGCAAAAAAGTTAAAAAAAAGAATAAGTATGGCATATGTTAATACGAGTTAGCAACTGAGAAAAATGAACCAAATTAATTTAATTTAATCTGACTTGTTCTAATAGCATTGGAGATAAGATATTTATAAAATATATATATCAGACTGTCATAATTTTGTTTATATCTCTGTCTAAACAAAGAGAATTTGACCACCTAATCTTCCGTCTTTCTCCTATGCATGGTTAGACTAAAATCTGGCAAAATAAATATTTATGTAATTAAACTTATGAACCTGTCTGATATGAATTTTTCCTCTAAGGCAAATTAAAAGTTTATGTTAATAAAAAACTTTGATTTTTGTCTCATAAAATTAGTTTTCTTTAAACTCATGGCTATAAATCTTCAAGACCAAAAAGAGAGTCTGGTTTGATATAATAGAAAGAAATGCCATTCTTTCTAACACACGTGTCTTTCAAATTGGCTAAAGTTCTAGGTAACCAGCACTTCCCACTTGCAAAATAACTTGTTTCTCCTGAAGTACTTGGATTTCCTTTGAAACAAACAAACAAACAAACAAAAAACTGGAACTGTTTCATTGGATTACAGCATAAATTAAGAAAATCATGCATTTTACCTTCAGAAACTAAAATGAAATAGGGTTTTGTTGTACTATTTATTATACATGTGAAATTTAAAACCTGTCTCCCAATGCAACCTATGCCTATGTCAGTAGAAGCTAATAAAAGCAAGTGAATAAATTAGCTGTGTATGCAAAGTGGCTGTGGAATTTTTATAACACGAAAATTTATCTTGGTAGATAAAATTTTGTCTCAGGGTGGCAGCAGAAACACAGTATAGACATCTGTGCTGTTTTCCATTGTCCTCAGGCATGGCCTGAACCATGGGAAAAACTGATTTCAGTTTTCTGATTAGGACCTGCAGTTGCCAGGCCCTAAATCTTAGACTATTAGAATGCTAGGTATCAAATACCACACAGGAAAGCAATGCCATTATTGGCTTTACCATAATGAGTCCTTTTTCATGTAACATCAACCTCATTTGCTACAATTTTGGGTTTTTGCCACTAAAAGCTATTAGGGACAAGTTACATACAAATTTTGCTTCTATTAAAAACTATAAGTTATTCTGAGGTGCCTGGGCGGCTCTGGAGATTAAACGTCTGACTTTGTCTCAGGTCATGATCTTCCAGTTTGTGGGTTCAAGCCCTGTGTCAGGCTCTGTGCTGACAGCTCAGAGCCTGGACCCTGCTTCAGATTCTGTGTCTCCCTTGCTCTCTGCCCCTCCCCTGATTGTGCTCTGTCTCTCTCTCTCTCTCTCTCTTTCAAAAATAAACAAACATTAAAAAAATTTTTAAACTATAGAGAAGACAGGATCTAAAGAACTTAGTTTACCTAGATTGTCTAATTTAGGCTACATCCAAACCACATTCTCAGGATATTTGGTTTTAATATAATGGAGGCACATTGGTACTAGGTTAATCAACATAATGCTAATCTCATTCACTATGGACCCTGGAACCCACAACGTTTGTTTAAAATTACAAGGAGACCAAAAGATGGGGCACCTGGGTGGCTCAGTTGGTTAAGTGTCCGACTTCAGCTTAGGTCATGATCTCGAGGTTTGTGAATTCAAGCCCCGTGTCAGGCTTTGGGTTGACAACTCAGAGCCTGGAGCCTGCTTTGGATTCTGTGTCTCCTTCTCTCTCTGTTCTCTCTCTCTCTCTCTCTCAAAAATAAAGTTTAAATAATTTAAAAAATAAAACAATAGAGAATTAATCAGTAAGACAGCATGTGCCAGATAATGCTCATTGTCTCTCAGCTCTATACTCTTCTCTTGCCTGTGTATCTCCAGGGTTAGAAACCTGCTGCCTACATATCAGAAACACTCCCACAATCTTGATATGGTGATGAATAATTTGTCCTGTAAGAGCTTAAAGTCTATATAGAGTCTGACAAGCAGATTTACACTCACAGTGAGGACAACAGGTACAACGGTGCCCAGGCATATAAAATTGATTTAAGAGGCTGGGAGACTTAATAGAGAAAGTAATGTTTAAACAGAGGAAATGAGTTAACTGAGCAAAGAGAGAAGTTCGCATTGTCTGATGAGAAGTCAGGTGGGGGTATGGCAGGGAGGATGTATTCTAAAAGAACAGTATGAGGAAAGGGCCGAAGGTGACCGAGCATGAAGCATTCCAGGAGGAGCCCAAGCATGCAGTGGAAGAGTACATGGCAATTACAAATTAGGACTGTAAAGAAATACAGCAAAACCCTAAATAGCAGTTGATTCTGGGTGATGTCTAAGGTGTGGCCTAGGATCTAGGATCTAGAGTGAGGATTTAGTCAGTAGAAGCAGAAGCTGGCATGTCATCAGGTTTCCAAGACTGAGGCGGGGCACCAATAGAGGAAGCTGCGGGAGGTTGCAGCAGGCCAAGGAGGATACATATGCCAGCCAAATACTGAATTTAGGAATTCAAGCTAAGGCCGCTGAGGAATAGACATAGGCATCCATATCGCCCATCGTGGTTATATTCAGCTCAGACGTGAATATGGATGAACCAGCAGAACACAAACCTCAGAACTTGAGACTGTATATAACTGGGTCAGCATGGACAGAGTCCTTCCTCTTCAGGGTCACCAGCCTGAGAAATTCTCATTGTGTTCTCCTGCACTCTGTTATTTAGAAATAGAACACTAAGTGAATTCACCACTCTGATCTTTCTTGCAGTGATGACTCTCCTAAATTGCCTGAAGGAGATAACCATATTAGGTTATCCTCTTGATTTACACATTCAGTCATTCCATTAATTTTTTTTGAATACCTATCATAGTAGGGGCTGTGCTTGGAATATAATGTAGAATAAAATAGAGTTTCCTATGTTTGTGGAACTCACTCATACTGTAATATAGAATGGTAGCTATGACCGGGTAGAAAAGATATCTGATTTCCCTCCGTTTTATGATGAAATATCAAACAGAACAATAGGTTAAAAAATTCTGGTCAAGAAAAATCAACCCACAGGGCCACCTGCACTCAGGTTAAGCATCTGACTCTTTGATTTTGTCTCAGGTCATAATCTCACAGTTCGTGAGATTGAGCACCACATTGCAGAGCCTGCTTGGGATTCTCTCTCTCTCCTTCTCTCTCTGCCCCTCCCCTGCTCATCCTCTCTCTTTTTTTTCTCTCTCTCTCAAAATAAGTGAATAAACTTTTAAAAAAAAAAAAGGAAAATCAACCCATGAAGGGAATAATTTGTGCAACTGTGCATTTGAATTCACTCAGAGGAAAATGACTCTTCTTCATTTGTGATTAATACTGTTCCTTCTTTTTCTCTTTCCCCAAATTTTTATTTAAATTACAGTTAGTTAACATGTAGTGTAGTATTAGTTTCAGGTATAGAATTCGGTGATTCATCACTTACATACAACACCCAGGGCTCATCTCAACAAATGCCCTCTTTAATTCCCATCACCCATTTACCCCATCCCCCACCCACCTACCCTCCAGCAACCCTCAATTTGTTCTCTATAGTTAATCTGTTTCCTGGTTTACCTCTCTTTTCCCCCCTACATTCATCTGTTTTGTTTCTTAAATTCCACATATGAGTGAAATCATGTGGTATTTGCCTTTCTCTGACTGATTTATTTCACTTAACCTAGTACTCTCTAGCTTAGCTCCATCCACATTATTGCAAATAGTAAGATTTCATTCTTTATGATGGTGAATAATATTCCACTCTGTGTGTGTACATGTGTGTGTGCACACACACACACATTTGTGAGTTCAGTATTTATATATTATCTCTTCTTTATCCATTCATCAGTCAATGAACATTTGGGCTCTTTCTATACTTTGGCTATTGCTGATAGTGTTGCTATAAGCATTGGGATGCATGTGCCCCTTTGAATCTGTATTTTTGTATCCTTTGGGTAAATATCTAGTAGTGCATTTGCTGGGTCATAGGGTAGTTCTATTTTTAACTTCTTGAGGAACCTCCATACTATTTTCCAGAGTGGCTACAACCAGTTTACATTCCCACCAATAGTGTTAGAGGGCTCCCCTTTCTCCTCATCCTCACCAACATCTGTTGTTTCCTAAGTTGTTAATTTTAGTCATTCTGACTGATGTGAAGTGATATCTCATTGCAGTTTTGATTTAATACAATTCTTTTTTAATGGAAGGAATTTTTTTATGTATTACCCAATCTTTCCCAAATATCTTCAGTATTACTATGACCATCAAAAGAAAACCATCAGATGATTGATTTCATTATGAGAGCAATGATAATGGATGTTTACCTTATGGAGTTTGTGGTGGGATTTACCCTGACTCAGAGTCTCTTCATAACCATAGAAGAAAGTAAAACTCTTAGCTAAGATCACCAAGAACACCTACCTAGGAGAAAATTTTGATCTTCTAGCCCCTATTTTCTTTTTTTTCTTTTAAGATTTTTAAAATTTAAATCCAGATTAGTTAACATATAGTTAATAATGGTTTCAGGAGTAGAATTTAGTTATTCATCATTTACAGATAACACCCAGTGCTCATCCTCACAAGTCCCCTCCTTAATGCCCGTCACCCATTTAGTCCATCCCCCCACCCAATATCCCAGCAATCCTCACTTTGTTCTCTCTAAGAATGTCTATGGTTTGCCTCCCTCTGTTTTTATCTTATTTTTCCTTCCCTTCCCCTATGTTCATCTGTTTTGTTTCTTAAATTCCAAATATGAGTGAAATCATAGGATACTTGTCTTTTCTCTGACTTATTTCATTTAGCATTATACACTCTAGTTCCATCCACATTGTTGCAAATGGTAAGATTTCATTCTTCTTGATTGCAGAGTCATGTTCTATCTTATGTATATACCACATGTGAGGTCTCTGTGGCGAAACTGTTCTGTGTCTTGTCTGTGGTAGGTGGATACACAAGCCTACACATGTGAGAAGTTGTATATAACTAAATACACACACACACACACACACAATGAGAAAAAGTAAAACTGGGAAAATCTGAATAAAACAAGTAGATTATATCAGTGTCAATATCCTAGTTGAGATATTGTATTATAGTCTTAAAATGTTACCACTGAGGGAAACTGAATAAAAGATACATGGGATTTTTTCTGCATCGTTTTTATAACTTAACTATAAGCAAAATTAAAATTAAATTTTATTTTTTTTAAAAAGCTAAAGAGGGCACCTGGGTGGCTCAGTCAGTTAAGCCTCTGACTTCAGTTCAGGTCATAACCTCATGTTTGTGGGTCCGAGCCCTGCATTGGACTCTGTGCCGACAGCTCGGAGCCTGGAGCCTAATTCCAATTCTGTGTGTGTGTGTCTCTCTCTCTGCCCCTCTACCATTCACACTCTGTCTCTTTCTTCTCAAAAATAAATAAACATTAAGAATAAATAAGATAAAGAATATAGGCTGTTATCTCTGAAACAGAGAAGTTAAGACACTCAAAGGATTTTTAAAAATTACATTCTCCTTAATACTGAAATCTTAAGATATCACCTGTTTAGGTTGATTTTATTATTATGTTGAATTTACTTTGAAATGAACATTTTCAGTGCTATGATGTTTTGCATACTAGAACAGCTTTCTTAAGCTTTGGTGTGTCCTTAACAAATATTGTTATGGGGCATCTGATGTACGTTCTGTTCCTACCTAAATGAATTTCCTCCACCAGAAGAGCCACCCAACATACTAAAGGATTCTCGAGATTCAAACTGGGGCCACTAGAAGTATATGTGTTAAATGCATGTTTTGTCCCACATCAGTTCAGATTGATGAAAATTAAGTTATAGTCAAGCAATTTAGGCTCAATATGTAGAACCAAAAAATTGATCAAATATTCCTAATCTCTGTGCATTTATACAACCCATTCTCTTTGGATGACTGGGTCATCCACGCCCCAAACAACCAAAAGCTTCCCTACCCCCTTCCACTACTTCTGTATCCAGATATTTTTTTTTTAGTTTTTCTGCATCTGAACTACCCTCCAGAAACTTTTCTTCAATTCTTTCTATTCCCAAAAGCATCCATATTCTTCCTTTCCAGGAAGCATTCATTTCATTGAAACTTCTGCCAGCTTTAGAGCAACTAAACCTTCATACAATCCTGGGCATAAAGGTGAAAAGGAAGACCAAGCCTGCAAAATATTCAGTTTCTGAGCTCACTAAAGATTTAGGAACTCTATCATCTCTATCATCTACATGGAGAGAGACAGAGACAGAGACAAGAGACACAGAGAGGGAAGAAGGAAGAGAGGGAGAAAAATACATGTATTTTAACATGGTATGGAGAATATGTTTATAATCTGATTCACTCAGACTTTTATCATTGTTGTTCTTGTTATTTAGATGAAACCTACAATTTCATCCAAAACTCAGTGAAGATTCTGCTATTTACTAAAATAGATACATACATACATGCATGCATACATACATAAAAGACTTTTTAAAAAGGAGTCCACATAAGCCTAACAGAGATCCATAGTGTCTGATGAAGTGGTGGGCTTTACTAATTAATGGTGAGATGACCTGTGTTGTGTCTGGATGTATTTGTTGGAATGGATGAGAACTGGGACCATATCTGCATGGTTCAGTGCTGTATCCCCAGTGCCAAATGCAGGGCCCAGTACATCATAGATGCTCATTTAAATGTTTCTTATATCAATATGTGCAAAAGGAAAAAAGCAGTGGGAGTGGCCACCATCCAGAGCAGCAGATGTGTGTGGGAAGTAGGGAAATGGGGGATGAAGGAAGTAGAATTCTGTCAGGAGCTGGTATGAGCGCTTCAGAGAATGTGTCTGTACTCCCATGGACTGTTCTCTGAGCTCTGGCGAGAGGGGCAACAAACAAATGTGACAGAAACTCGGGGGCACAAGCAGCTGTTCTTTTCCTCAGAGAAGAACAAAAAGAGCAGCATATCCTCTGATTAGGAAAGGGGGAGGTGGCAGGAGAGAGTAGTGTGCTGCCAGTGAGATGTCTGGGTCCTAAGCACAGCAAGATCCTTCTGGAGACTCTCAGAAATTCTTTTTCTTAAGTTTATTTATTTATCTTGAGAGATAAGGGGAGGGAGGGAGAGAATCCCAAGCAGGCTCCATGCCATCAGTGCAGAGCCTGACCTGGAGCTCGATCTTACAAACCCTGAGATAGTACCTGAGCCAAAATCAAGAGTCATATACTTAACCAACTGAGCCACCCAGGTACCCCTCCCAGAAATTCTTGGAGGAATTTCACAAGACTCAAATTCCTACATTAGTTAGTGGAAGTACAGCTGTTGAAAATTATCCAATTTCAATATATTATTAATAGTTTTAAATCTTAGAATTAGAGGTCTTCTAGTGCAACCACCCCTACCCATGGTGAAACAGCTATTCATATATCTCATTCAGCTTCTTCCCAGTTATTTCTAGCCATGGTCACTTGAAGGAAGGTCGTCTCCAGCACCACAGATTACAGACATCAAGGATCCAACAAAAATATTTCCCCCAGTCTCCGTTAAATGGGCACCGATCACCTGGAAAACCCACAGACTTTTAGAAATGTTATAAACAAGTGAAACAAAAATGGATTTTAATTCGAAAAATATTAAATTCCTATAGGGATAAGGATTATATTTAAGAAGTGCACATTCTTCTTACCCTCCAGAAATCAGTTAACTTTGAGAGGCGACGCATTTTTCAGTCGTATTAGTTATAGGAGGACCAGTACAAACAGTATTTTGAAACACCTACAACAGAAAGTTCTATTAATTTTAGTTACAATAGTTATAAAATCCTTACGTGATTTTTAAATACAGAAAAATTATTAAAAAGGAAGAAAAGCCCAGGCAAATGGAATGGAGACAGAACTCACAAGAGAAATTTCAAACAGTTCACTGAAACAGCCACCAGGTTGTGCTGGTGACTCGGTGATGTCGTTTAAACAAGAAAAAAATTTACTTAAAATTTATATTTTACATTTTTCATAAGCCCCTAAATGTATTGCCATGGATTTTACATAATTCTCTACATAAAAATTTCAACTCATTATTAAAACACATAAACTTTAAAAAAATGTTTTTAATGTTTTATTTATTTCTGAGAGAGAGAGACAGTGTGAGCAGGGGAGGGTCAAAGAAAGAGGGAGTCACAGAATCTGAAATAGGCTCCAGGCTCTGAGCTGGCTGTCAGCATCGAGCCCGAGGCGGGGCTCGAACCACGAACCGTGAGATCATGACCTGAGCCGAAGTCGGAAGCCCAACCCACTGAGCCACCCAGGCGCCCCCAAAACATATAAACTTTTTAAAAAGATGTTCTTAGGGGAAAATTTTAAACAGGTTGAATATGTTCAATTTTCAAAACTTACTGGGCACTTACTATGTCATGTGATGAGGAAGCAATGGATAAGACATGGCAATCACACTATAAATAATACACACAAATATAAACAAAATGTTTCAGTAGAATATTAGCTCCAAGCATTGTTTTTGTTATTTTGTTTACTGCTCTATCCCTAACACCTAGAATATAATGTGAGTGCGAAAAAATAGTTGTTGAGTAAATGAAAGATTTAATGAATTAGCGATTATATAATAGATGTTGAAAGTGCTATGGACATAATTAGTTATCACATTCTCTAGTTTTCAACGTACCAGTATAACATATGGTCCAAATTTATTCCCATAAAACAATGTTTGACTATCTTAAAACCATTTGATGAAAATTTTAATTTTACAAATCCCCAAGATATACCACAAAGGAATAACATTATTTGCTATTCTCTAGAATAAATAGTGTCAAGAAGATATCCTTTGTGTAATGGCGCCAGAATATTTTATATCACTGGATTGTGTTACAAAGTTATTTGTGCTTATTTTACTTTTAATATGCAAAATAATATGGCAACAAATCTTTTTTTAGACAAACACAATGTCCCTGAAAATTCAGACATATTCCCAGAAGGAGGTCAATCTATCCTCTAATCTTGTGAGAGTTGTTGAAAACGAACCAAGGTTAAATGTTCCATGCTTCATTTGATTCTGGAGACAAACTTTTGAAGGGTATGTGCAAGTGACCATTTTTTAATCTAAACCAATGCAGACTGTATCTCACTGATAGGATACCACTGCTGTGTGTACCCTCTCTTCCATGTAAATTTGCAACCATTTTTCCCGACTGTCACTTTCTCTTCTCCTCTCATGTTTCTATATTTCATATTCCTATTTCTTTCCATTTCTTCCTAGAAAGCAATGTGCGTTAGTGCAAAAAAACACTGGAATTAGAGCCAGATAAAGTGGGGTTTTTAAGGATCTGCCAAAAATCATGATTACCTCCATAGACACAGAAAAAGCATTTGACAAAATACAACATCCATTTATGATTAAAATTTTAAACATGATAGGTAGAGAGGGAATGTACCTCAACATAATAAAGGCCATAGATGACAAACCCACAGGTAACATCATTCTCAATGGTGAAAAGCTGAAAGCTTTTCCTCTAAGATCACGAAGAAGACAAGGATGCCCCCACTGACCACTTTTATTCACATAGAATTGGCAGCCAGATCTAGCCAGATAAATCAGGCAAGAAAAAGAAATAAAACACATTCAAATTAAAAAGGAACTAAAGGGAACCTGAGTGGGTCAGTCAGTTAAGCATCAGACTTTGACTCAGGTCATGTTCTCATGGTCCGTGAGTTCGAGCCCCAGGTCAGGCTCTGTGCTCACAACTCTGAGCCTGGAGTCTGCTTCAGATTCTGTGTCTCCCTCTCTCTCTGCCCATTCTGTGCTCACGCTTTGTCTCTCTCTCTCAAAATTAAATAGACATTTTTAAAAAAATTTAATAGAAAAGAAAGGAAGAAGTAAAACTGTCACTATTTGCAGATAATATAACACTATACATAGGAAAGCCTAAACATTCCACAAAAAACAAACAAAAAACAAAAACCTGTAAGCTTTAAAACATGAATTCAGTAAAGTTATAGGATACAAAGTCAATATACAGAAATTGGTTGTGTTTCTATACACTAATAACAAAGTATCAGAAAGAAAAAATTAAGAAAACGGTGTCATTTACAATTGCATCACAAAAGAATAAAATACCTAGAAATAAATTTAACCAGGAGGTAAAAGACACTGAAAACTGTAAGACACTGATGAAAGAAATTGAAGACACAAATAAATAGAAAGATATTCTCATGGATTGGAAGAATTAATATAGTTAAAATGTTCATACTACCCAAATGTATCTAAAGATTTAATGCATTTCCTGTCAAAATTTGAATGGCATTTTTCAAAGAATCAGAGCAAACATTCTAAAATTTGTATGGAACCACAAAAGATCCCAAGTAGCCAAGGCAATCTTGAGAAAGATTAATAAGCCAGAGAATAAATTCATGCTCTGTGAATTTAAATAGTATTACAGAGCTGTTGTAATCGAAACAGTAGGATACTTGGTTAAAAACTGAATACAGAGATCAGTGGGAATAGAGAGCCCAGATATGAGTCCGTGCACGTATGCTCAATTAATTACAACACAGAAGCCAATAATACACAATGGGCAAAGGACAGTCTCTTCCATAAATGGTGTTGGGAAAGCTGGACAACAACATGCAAAAGAATGCAACTGAACCACTGTCTTCTACCATGCATACAAATTAACTCAAAATGCATGAAAGTTTTGAAGTCTTAAACTCCTAGAATAAAATGTAGGCAGTAAGCTCTTTGACATAAGTCTTGGTGAAAATTTTGAGGTTGACAGCAAAAGCAAAGGCAAAAAAAGCAAAACAACAACAACAAACAAACAAACAAACAAAAAACCCCCACAAGTGGGATTGCATCAAACTTAAAAGCTTCTGCACAGCAAAAGAAATGATCAATAAAATGAAAAGGTAGCCTACTGAATGGGAGAAAATACTTGCAAATCATCTATCTGATTATGGGTTAATATAAAAAAAATATAAAGAAGTCGGGATGCCTGGGTGGCTCAGTCAGTTGAGCACCTGACTCTTGATTTTGGCTCAGGTCATGATTCCAGGGTTGTGGGATTGAGACCCGAATTGGGCTCCATGCTAAGCATAGAGTGTGATTAAGGTTCTCTCTCTCCCTCTGCCCCTCTCCCCAACCTGCAAACCCTCTCTTTCTCTAAAACAAACTAAAACCAAAGGGAACTCATACAACTCAGTAGCAAAAAAAAAAAAAAATAAAATCAGACTGAAATGGGGGCAGAGGATCTGAATAGACATTTTCCAGAGAAGACATACAGGTGGCCAACAGGTAAATGAAAAGATGTTTAACATCACTAATCATGAGGGAAATGCAAATCAAAACCATGGTGAGATATCACCTCATGCCTGTTAGGATGGCCATTATCAAAAAGGCAAGATAACTAGTGTTGGCAAGGATATGGAGAAGAGAGACCCCTTGTGCGGTGTTGGTGGGAATGTAAATTGATGCAGCCACTGTAGAAAACAGTATGAAGGTTCCTTAAACAATTACAAATACAACTACCATATGATCCAGGAATTGTACTTCTGGGTATTTATTCAAAGAAAACAGAAACACTTAATTGAAAAGATATATGCATCCAAATGTTCCTTGCAGTATTATTTACAATAGTCAAGAGATAGAAACAATCTATATGTCCATCAACAGATGAATGAATTTTTAAAATGTGATATCTTACATATTTTTTACGTATTTTACTTGATATATATATATATATATATACACACACATATACATACATACATACCATGGAGTAAATGTATGGAATGTATATCATACAATTTGATATATATATCATATTTTAAATGGATATGTACACATATATGTATATATGCATACACGCACACACACATATATACATATACACACTATTGAATATTATTCAGCCATAAAAAAGAATAAAATCTTGCCATTTATGACAATATGGATGGATCCTGAGGGCATTATGTTAAGTGAAATAAGTTAGAGAAAGAAACACAAATGCCATATGCTGACACTTATATGTGATATCTTTTAAAAAATTCAAAGATACAGATAGAGAACATATTAGTAGTGGTTACCAGAAGCGAGAGTGGGAGATGGGCAAAATGAGTAAAGGAGTCAAAAGGTACAAACTTCCAGTTGCAAAATAGATAAGCCATGAGGATGTCATGTACAGCATGGTGACTGTAGTTAATAATATGTTATTGCACATTTTAAACTTACTGCGAGAGTTAATCTTAAATTCTTGTAAGAAAAAAAAATCTGTAACTATATATGGTGACAGAGGTGAACTAGACTTTTTGTGGTGGTCACTTCACAACATACACAGATACTGAATCATAGTGTACACCTGAAAACAATATAATGTATGTCAGTTGTATCTCAACTTAAAAAAATGGGATCTGCCACATTCTGGTGGTGTTCAGAAGATTACTTAACTATGAAACAGTTTATTCCTCTGCGAAGTCAAGAGAATACACATTATTTCTACCTTCTAAGGGGCTAGAGACAAGTGGGAGTTGCATAGAAAGGTATTCAGTCATGCCTTGAAAGTTCCTCTGCCACATCTGTTTCCTTTTTCCAAGAAGAATAAAAGATCTTCATATGTGCTTGGGAGCTACTTTTGCACAGTTAAGAAAACAAAGAAACTTCATGCTGCAGACAGCCCTCTGGTCAATATGCTATGTTTTTGCTCTTACAATTATGGGGCCTAGAATTTTTGTCCAAAACTTGGATAGCTAGAAAATAAAAGGAGCTATATATAAAAATGAACAAGACAGCAAAAATGTCACATTTTATCTAATATAGCATGAGTTACTCAGGGCCAGGAAAAAAATTTGACAAATGTAATGTTTCTGTGAATTTTGCCCAAAGAGGGCAGACAGTTTGATAAACATCATATATTGCTAGAAATAAAAGTAAATGGACAGGCACTTGAGAGGCTCAGCAGTTAAGTAAGCATCGAACTCTCAATTTCAGCTCAGGTCAGGATCTCACTGTTCGTGAGATTGAGCCCAACGTCAGGCCCTGTAATGACAGCACAGAGCCTGCTTGGGATTCTCTTTCTCCCTCTCTCTCTGCCCCTTCCCCATTCACTTGTGTGTGTGTGTGTGTGTGTGTGTGTGTGAATGCCCGCGCATGTGTGCACATGAACTCTCTCAAAATAAATAAACTTAAAAAAAAATACTGGCAAACCCATTGCTTTAAAAAGAAAAGCCAATGGGGGTTTAGTTCTAGCTTCAAAGAAAGAGAGAGAGAGAAAGATCCAAACCTCAAATTGGTCCTATCAAGTCCTATTTTATAAGGTGAATTTAATCAAGATTGTATGATGCGTTTCACTCTTCATACATATGATTTTTCTCTTCACTCAATTAATAAATAAATTACATTAGATTTCTTAATGTCGAACCATCCATGCAGCCGTGGACTAAATCCTACTTAGATGAGTTCATGAAGAGTCAGTTTTTTTTTTTTTCCTGCTGCTGAAATATCTAAAATTTTGTTTAGAATTTTTAAATTGATATTCTTAAGTAAGGTTGGTCTGTAGTTTCCTTTCTTGTATGTGATCTTGCCAGATTTTGGCATCAATGTTATGCTTATCACATAAAAATAATTTTGGAGCTTTTCTTCTTTTTCTAGGTTTTGGATCCATTTAAATAGTATAGGAAATATTTGTTCTTAGGATAGATTCTTCTGTGAAACCATTTGGGTTTGGGGATTTTTATAACTCTGACAACTTTCTGGATTCCTCCCATGTGGTTGGACTCTAGATTTTCTATATGTTTCAGCATTAGTCTTATTAAATTATATTTTCCTCATAAATGGTCTAGTTAATCCAGGCTTCTTAATTCATTTGAATAGAGCTGAAACAAGGTAGTTTATTTGGGATGGAAGTTATTTCCTCTATATCCCTCTCCCCCTTCTTTCTTAACTTTTGTATTTGTTCTCCCTCCTTTTTTTCTGAATTAGAACAGACATTGATCTGTTGTATCAGTTTTGCAAAGAATCCACTTTTGAATTTATTTATTCATTCTGCTAGTGTGTTTTCTAATTCAATAATTACTGATTTTAACTGTATTAATTCCTACCCTGTATTTTATCTAATTTCATTATGCTTATTTTCCTGTCATATTAAGGCTTAATTTATTTATTTCCATTGTTCTGTTTACTGCTACAGAATTTAAGGTTATACATTATTTTTCTCCTTTAGGTGTACACATATCCTATAAGTTGTAAAATGTTGAATTTTCATATTCGTCTTCTGTAGAGTTTATAATTTTGCATGTTTTCTTTCACCTGCAAGTAACTTTAAGAGAGTTTTTAATAGCCAGGTAGAACAGGACTTTTGTATTCTGGGTATGTAATTAAGATTTGGGTTTATTGCAGTGATCAGGAAACATTATCTATTTCCAATATATGAAATTTACTGAGGTTTGCTTTTGTGACCTAATATCCGTTCAACTTATGCAACTGTCTTGCCCTCTTCACAACAGGTTATATTTCTAATTTCTAGGACACAAAACTGCACACACACACACACATTAAATTTATATATATCATGGAAATGACATATTTGTAAATCTAAGATAAATTAGATTTATCTTACTGATTATCTTATTTAGACATAGGATTTTCTATCTTTTCTCTCTCTTTTCCTGTAAACTTGTTTTGTCATAGACTGACAAAGGTGATTTAAAGTTTCCTTCTACAATATGTTTTTTCTTCTTATAGCTCCTGATATTTTACTATTTGTTAAAATGGAAATAACAACTATTACATACACATTGTTTATTTTACTCTATAACATTATAAAATATTCTTACTTAACAGTTTTTGGCCTGATTTCCATTCTAGCTGATACCCATATTGTTTATTCATTTATTTGTTTGCATTTAACTTGGTACATCTTTGGCCACCACTTTATTTTCAACCTTTTTGAATCACTTGGTTTAAATGTGCTTTTTGTATACAACATGGAGTTGTATTTTGCTTTGTGATTCAGCCTGAGTCTTTTTCTTTTTCTTTTTTTAATGTTTATTTATTTTGAGAGAGGCAGAGAGTGAGAGTGGGATTAGTCTTTTTCAATTAATAGAGAGGTTAGGACATTTACATTTATTTATATATTATATATTTGATTTAATTCTATCCCAAATATTTTATGGCTTTTTATCTTATATTTACATTATTTTAGTCATTCACTAGATGGTTTGCTTTCCTTTCTCTTCATGTTTGTGAAATTCTGATACTTGAAAAGATTTGTTTTCTTGTATTGGTGCATGCTTTTATTTATTTATTTTTAATGTTTTATTTATTTCTGAGAGACAGAGAGGGACAGCATGAGCAGGGGAGGGTCAGAGAGAGAAGGAGACACAGAATCTGAAACAGGCTCCAGGCTCTGAGCTGTCAGCACAGAGCCCAACACGGGGCTTGAAACCACGAACTGTGAGATCATGACCTGAGCTGAACTCAATCGCTTAACCGACTGAGCCACCCAGGCACCCCTGGTGCATGCTTTTATAATTAAAAGTTTATATAAAACTTTTACTGCATTAGTTCTCTGCTATGATTTAATGATACAACTAACACATTACCTCTTCCTACCCCTTCTCCTCCCTCTTCTCTACCACCCAGTTTTAGCCAATAATAAATCCTTCCTTAATGTTGACTTTACACTGTAAAAGATACTTTTTCTTTTTCTTTGTCAGCTTGTAGATACTCTTGTCTCACTTCCAAGGAGATGTCAAATTGTTCTAATTGGGCAAATGTCCTAATTTAGGATTCTCAATTTCAGAAAGCAATATCAATTTATCCCACCCCGGTTTAGTTATCAATTAAGGCATGTGGTTGTACATGCTAATAGAAACAAAAGACAGCTTAAAGTCCTAATGATCCCATAAAGTGACATATTGAACTCTTCACCTGTAACTTAGTAAGAATTTAGTGAATATCTATTGAACCCATAAATGATTGGGCAGATCTTGTAAGATAAGCAAGTCCTCTCACTTTTCTGTGATATTATAAATTCCTTAGCCTAATTTTTCTTGTCACATTTCCCTGTTAGCTTTTAGTGGGTTCCTCTGTCCGTGGCCCTATTTGAGTTGCATTTTGTGTATTCTTAGGAACTTTGTTCTTGGTATGATTTTGAAGGGTAGCAGAATATGCTACTCCAAAATATGCTACTTTGGCTTAAGGATTATTTTGAGCTGAAAGCAGTTTTAAGAAAAAGTAGATACCAGAAAAACTCTGTGCCTTCCCCCTATTTACCTAAATGCAAGATATACATACATAAAGTTGTTTTCCCTCCCCTGCCTACCTCCTTCTGGAGAAAACTCTAGACACTTAGCCCAGAGACTTCACCAGCAGAATTATGTGACAATCTTTACTAACTAGCCCTTATCTTCCATTAGTTCCCCCCCCCCCATATATTTACCTTTCCACAGTGTGCCACTGCTAGAAGTTCAAAGACCGTTTTTTTTTTTTTAAATATTGCCACTTCTCTACAAATTGTTTTTCTTTTGTTAAAATACTGTTTAAGCCCAAGTTGTAACCACCCTTTGGAGTTACTCATCACTGAGTACTCCCTTATGAATGCAGGATGCACATGTTAATACACTTCTGTTTGTTTTTCTCTTGTTATTCTGTCTTTTGTCATTCCAATTTTTAGGGCCCCAGTCAAGGAATCCAAGGTAGATAGAGGGAATTTTGTTCTTCCCCTACAGTTTCCAATAACCCACTACAGATCAAGGGGGGAGCATCTCAAAGCATAAGAAAATGAGAACTTGTTTACCAAAAATCCCTTATGCTAAAAGTGCAAAGATAACCATCATGTGAAAGACTTAGAAATATTAATCACTCATTCCTCCTTCCCTGTGAGATCTAACTAGTGAGAAAGTACAAGGAGCCAAAAGAGCATCACAATACCATTACACCTTTACTAATAGTAAAGCTGGTTAGGGAAATATGTCAGGTCTCAAACCTCCCTCCCAAAACCTGGACTCTAACTTCACCAAGAAAAGGACAGAAGGAGGACTTGGAAATGAAATAGCACAGATCTGGCTTGTTCTTGTCAAGACTTTGTTGGTCTTAATTCAGTACCAACAGGTCAGTGATGAAGAGACACTGGATACAGTTCCATCAACTTGTCTCTTTTCCAATCTTATCTGTCAGATTAATCTATCTTCCTCTCATAGAGTACAGCAAGCAGAAAGCAAAAATGGCGTAGAAAGTGCTCAGTTCTTAAATGTTCCCTCCTGGCAAGTGGAACCAGTTCTGTTCTTTGGTAGAGATTGCTGATTGCCTACCTGAGAGCCATCTCCTCCTTAATAATAACAAAATCCTGATTTTTTTTCAGGATGGCAATGTTCTGAAGCTAAATGCTAAGGTGCCCCATCTCCTTTGTAAATAGGGGTGGCCAATAAGATGTAAGTGGAGGTCACTCACTGAATAGGTAAAGCATCCTCTGCCTTTCTTTGTCCTGTGTCTTCTCACTGCTTGGGATGCAGACATGGGAGCTCTAGCAGCCATATGGAGCCCATGATGCAACCGTGAGAATGAAGCCACGACTGAGACATAAGAAGGAAGAGAGAGAGTCTGAGTCCTTGATGATTCAGTCAGACTGAATGTTATTAGCAGCTGAAGCAATTAGCAAATGATTGATTTCATTTATGGAAGTGTGAAGGAAGGGAGGGTGATCGGTTTCTCTATCTAACACATGGGCTGAGGGCCAGCAATGAGCCATAATCACAGTTATCTTCCCATATGCTCCACAGAATACAGAGAAATACCTGGCGTATCCCTCCAAACTCTACTCAGAAGTTCTCCTTGGACTCTCCTTTTTTTAAAATTTTTTTTTTAAATTTATTTCTGAGAGAGAGAGAGAGAGAGGCAGCGTGAGCAAGGGAGGGTCAGAGAGAGAGGGAGACACAGAATCTGAAACAGGCTCCAGTCTCTGAGCTGGCTGTCAGCACAGAGCCCGATGCGGGGCTCGAACCCACGAACTGTGAGATCATGACCTGAGCTGAAGCCTGACGCTTAACCGACTGAGCCATCCAGGCACCCCTAGACTCTCACTCCTGATACTTGATATCTGTCACTTATCTCAGTGCCACCAACCTGTTTAGAATGTAGGAGAATGTGCAGATATCAAGAACAGTTTATTCTTTCTTATACTCCAAAACTATTTTAGCACCTAATCATTACATAATTCTATTTGGACATCAACATTGACAATAGTTTAATATTTCTAATTTAAAACTTATTATAGATTATAATCATAGATCAAGACCAGAGTTGTGGAGTTAAGAATCACCATAAAAATACATGATTGTTGAAGCCAGAGGAGCTGGAGAGATACCTCAGGAAGATCCAAGAAGAGATGTGGACTCAGGACTGAACCCAGAGGAATCCCAGCTTTAACAATGCTTCCTAAAGGGTAAAATGTCCTTTACTGAAAATCAAAATGTCATGATATGATCAAGTGACAGCATTTTGGTTTTGTGGCAGAGGGATTCACCTGAGAACATCGGACACCGAGTATCAAATTAGGTCTCTCAGTTACTGTAAAGCAGAAGCCAAATCTGTTGACCACTGAGAACCTGCAATTCCTTAACACTGACCTAAAAGGAAAGATGACTTATCCTTGGTTTGGAAGGGAAGTGAATGTCTTTGGAATTTACAAAATGTTGACTTTCCTGTAGGAGCAATAAATGTGTCTTATCTGGCTATTGTAAGAACCAGGAAAAGTACTTCTGAGCTTTGTCATTTCAGATTTTCAACAGGACTGCTTTCCAAAAGATCCAAGCCAGTATCTCCATAAGTCAAACTTATTTTTCCACCTCTACTCACCCCAGTGCGATATGTAATGAGTGTAAGGAAGGATATTTGGAGGATTTAATGCATTTATTTCTTAAGTATTCCTTTTCATTCTTATCCTTATGGTTCTGATTTATTTCTTGTTCCTACTCATTGATACCAATGGTGATTTTTTCTTTGTATCATGGTATACTTGCTCTTCTCTCTCCCTATTCTCTACTCTTTCCTAATATCCTCAAGATCCCCACATATCCAGACACAAACAGTTCTCTGGAGGGTAGAAGTCAGCTAGGTCCAGAAGACCAACAAGCAGTTGTTCCGAATGGCATTAATAAAATTCCAAGGAGTTTAATGTAAGTAAGGTACTTTAAAAGTGCCCAAACATATAGTATATACTCAGTAAATGTTAAGTATGATTATCATAATCTAGGTATAATCCATGTATGTAACAGATTTTTCCACCTTCTTTTGAGATCTCCTCACTTGAGCAAATTTGGAGAAAATAAGGTTCGTCTTCTGTCTCCTCCTTAGTCAGTTCCATGCTGCAGGTGCTTCCCCATTCTGTTCTCAGCTCCATCACAGTATGGCATGCTTCTGGCCAAGACCTGGAATGCTTGAGCTACCTTTCTTCTCAGTATGATGGTGCTGCTTCCACATGAGTGTCAGCAGAGAGGTAAATGTGAAGAAGGACCAACTTCTCTTTGCTGCCTTGTTTCTCATACCAACACACATTGAGTAACTATCCAGCTTTATGGACGAGTTAAAGAAATACAAGCAAAGCAAAGTGCATCAACTCAGTACTTTATATGACTCTCTCCATATCCAAAAGAAAAGTACCAAAAACTCTTCACAGAGAGTCTTCTCAAGGACACACTAAGTTCTAGCCTCTACTCAGCCCTATTATTCTAGCCACACTGAGTCTCCATCCACCCATCTTGCACATGGGTTGGTCTGGTCCTGGATTCACCTTTCTGCCTACACTCAGGGAAGTTTATCAGGGTGTAGTCCTTGAAATCTGAACTATTCAATATAGTGTAGCAGAATCTTCAGCAGAGTAGTACAAAGTGGACTTTGGCACTCAAAATCTGGATCCCTTTCAAGTTTCCCTGCAAACAGAAAGTGTAATATGATTCCTCTTTCTTCATGATTCTCTAATAGTTAACTGTAATAAACACACATACATATATAAATACACACATATTCTTAGAGACAGTAAAATTTAAATCAACTTTAAAGAATAAAAGAATTTTCCTAAATGCCCTGTAATGTACACAGAATTTCCAGGGAAGGATAGAGGAGAGGTAGCAATTAGCAATCATATAAATCTGTGATATTTCTCCTTTGTTCTTGCTTTCAGCCTTAGCATACAGAGCCCAAAAAATTGGCCCAATTACAAAACCACCTACACCATGGTTACCATTCCAAGCCCTAAGAGTTCTGAAATTTGGAAGTGAAAGATTTTAGTTTTGATTTATCTTTACATTTCAAACCATGTAAATAACTCCTGTGCAAGGACTTCTCTTGTGTGTACATATATATATGTATATTAAAGAGATGTATATTACGATCTTCCTGGACAAGCAGCCTCTCAAGGAGCTGGGAGACTATCTTACCTATGACTCCAAGGTATCTACATTGGTCTTTGGTAAAGCTGCTCCCATACCTGAAGAAAACATACACTCACTCTCCTGGACCATCACCTGCTCCATCCCCCAGCCAGAAATGTTGTTTGGAAAATCCGTTTAGCCTACCAAGAAAAGAATGGAAGGCATGGGGCCACATCTTATTCATCTCTTGGGCCTTGTATAGAGTCTAGTAAACAATAGATGCTTAATAGATGCTAAACTGCATGCAATGAACCAATTTAAATCATACAAAATAGTATAATCCTCAAGAAGTGTATAAGCAAGGAACTTCTGGTTTTGTTAAGTAGAGAGAAGACCCTACTTAAGATAAAAGAGGAAAAGTTCTGCACCTGTAAATAAAAAGATACTTAAGTATGATGCTTACCAGTAATTAATTGATATAAACAGAACCATCAGGAGAGCACTGTTCTCAGGGTTTTACCCAGGGCAAGTTTCACATCCTTGTTCCTCAAACTGTAGATCAAAGGGTTAAGCATGGGAACCACATTGGTATAAAAGACGGAGGCAAATTTACTCTGGCCCATAGATGTAGGAAAAGAGCTTGTTAAATAGGTGAATGCTCCTGACCCAAAAAACAAAGCAACAGCAATTATGTGGGAACCACATGTGCTAAATGCTTTGGATCTGCCCTCAGCAGAAGGAATATGGAGGACATTAGAGAGAATCAAGGCATAAGAAATGAAGATGCTGATACTGGATATTGTGATGACCACTCCCACAACAGTAAAAAATACCAGTTCATTGACCTGGGTGCTGGTGCAGGAGAGCTGTAAGAGAGGAAGAACTTCACATAGATAATGGTGGATGATGTTGGAATCACAGAAAGTCAGTCTCAACATGCTCCCAGTGTGGGCCATGGCTCCAGCAAACCCTATCACATATGAACCAAACATCAGCAGAGAACAGACCTGAAGGGACATGGTGACTGTGTACAGCAGAGGCTTACAGATGGCCACATAGCGATCATAGGCCATGGATACCAACACATAGCACTCAGAATTTACAAAGAAACAGAAGAAAAATAGTTGAGTCATGCATCCCACATAAGAGATGGCACTTTCTGACACAAAATCATTCAGCATTTTGGGGGTAAATATGCAGGAATAACAGAGATCTATAAAAGACAAGTTGAAGAGGAAAAAGTACATGGGAGTGTGAAGGCTAGAATTTAGCCCAATTAAGGTGATCAAACCCAAGTTGCCCACCACAGTAAACACATAGATCCCTAAGAACAGGATGAAGAGGGGAAGCTGGAGCTCTGGTTCTTCTGATAATCCCACTAGGATAAACTCAGTCACTGAGGAGCTGTTTCTCAGGGTCATTCTCTTCCAGGGAGCTGTCTGTGGAAACAAGCAATAAAATACATAGACATAACCATGGCTGATGGAAAAAGGCACTAGAAGATGAACCAGTGCATGAATGTCCTTTTTACTTTACTTTCTTCTCTTATCTATGCACCCCTGCCCCCATCCAGGACATTGACAACATGCCTGTGACTATATCTGAGCTCTCCTGGGCTAGAGTGTGTTCTTGGGCACAAGAATTCTGTCCCTTCTTGAGAGATGAGGAGACGGAATTCCTGCACTGGCTGCCCAAGGACTAACAGAAGCACATCACAAGAGTCAGGAGTACAATCTGAACCCACTGCCTCAGGCTCTGAGAGCCAGGAGTTCTCAAGTCAACGACTGTCTCTGCCCCCCTCCTCTACCCTGTAGAGAAAGCTAATAGTGTCCCTTACTGTCTCTGCACACCCTACCCTCTTCCTCTAAGCCCTCCACTCCATCTCACATCAAAGTCGGTATTGAGAGCAGGAAAGGGATCAATATACCCTAGACCTCTTGGTTGTGGGTTTAAAAGAAAACCATCAGGAAACATGGGATTCTGACATTCACCTTCCTTCTCCCTGGCCCCATTCAGTGCTGGGTTTTATGCAGTTTTTTTTCTATTAGCCCAAAGGAGAAAATGATGTTCATGCATAAAGGAGGCAGCCTCGAGTGTATTCTTCTGATTCCATTAGTGCTGCAAATCACACCTTTAACAGACGCCAGTCACCAAGGTGCTCTGGGAATAGGCTAAGATTTCTGTTTGTGGATTTTCCCAGATGGTCTACATCAACTTCAGGAGAGAAAAAAAAATAGCAACTCTCATTTTTACCAGGGCCCCAGCTGGCATATCACAGAAAAGTTTATGCCACTTGATGATCTCAGGGGCCTGCTTAGACACAATTTCCTTGGGAATTTCTCAGAGACGTGTCTCCGTAAGGAAAGACTTTCACTGTCCTTGTTGACACACTGGATAATACTGCTCACCTGACATCTTGGGACTCAGCTGTTCTACTCAAACTTCCCCATTACCCTAGGGATTTCATGCTATTCACTGCTGAGTGTGGGGGCTCATTTTCCCTCTCCTTCATTAATTCTTGGTACTTAAGATTGACTTTAAAGGAAAATGGCCTTGGGGCACCTGGGTGGCTCAGTTGGTTAAGCATCCAAATTTAGCTCAGGTCATGATCTCATGGTTCATGAGTTTGAGGCCCACATCAGGCTCTGTGCTGACCGCTCAGAGTCTGGAGCCTGTTTCAGATTCTGTCTGTCTGTCTATCTGTCTCTGTCTCTGTCTCTCTCTCTCTCTGTCCCTCCCCTGCTCACATATGCACTCTCTCTCTCTCTTTCTCTCTCTCTCTTTCAAAGCCAAACAGTAAAAAATAAATAAATAAAGGAAAATGGCTTCAAACTTATTTTAGCCACCATTTCCAGATGGTCAACAGGGGTTTTGCTAATAGGACCAAAAAAATTTAGATCAGAATTGTAGATGCTACAGAGAGCCCCTCAGACAAAATGTTTCTAACAGCCTGAGCTGTTCAGAAGAGTGGAGACACCACACCACCACCACCACAAGCACCACCTACCCTCAGCTCTGTTAAGGACCACAGACAGGCCTTTGCTATATATAAGGAGATTTAAATAAATGAACACATATGCAAGGAATCACACATGCACCTGCATAAAGTTCCTCTATAGATGTGTGCAGGCCAAGATGTAACAGGAGATGTACCTGTTTTAATCCTGTCATTCTCCAGATGACAAAGCTGCTTTCCATATGATCTGCTACATGAATATTCTAAGAAACATTCAAATCCATGTAAGCAACTGCATTTGTAAGTTAACTGAGGCTGCCTAAAATAATCCCAGTTTTCCTGGAATAGTTCTGATTTACATCTATTATTCCTGTATAATTATTAATAGCATACTCTCTCACTCTGAAGAGTGTCTGGATTTGGAGAAGAAATTATATGGTCACCCTACGAAAAAGAGCATAAGCAACTGTTCAGGTCCTCTGGCCCCTACTGCCTTCTAGACCCATTGACCTCCATCCTCATTCTGACTAAGGAAGTATCTGCCTTTCACCCTCCTTGCCCTCAAAGTTCTCCTTAACTGAACCTACTCCTCCTGACCAACCATTATTATATCTCAATAGATTCAGGGTCAAAAACAGGAAGAGCACTTGCTGCAAGCTGTGTCTGATTTACACCTAACCAAAAACTCCAAAGCAAAGAAATACAAACCTTAACTACGTGCCTAAAATAAGTGGAAGGGAAATAGTGAGAAAAGAATTACATTGGTTGAAGGAATAAACATTAGTACAATTTTACCTTGTTACAATTGGTACAATGGAACAATATTGTTGATGACTATGGTACATGGTACAATAAATTAATTAGTAATATTTAGCAAATTTAGATATAGGCATACATTGTCACCCACCAATTCTACTCCTAGGTGCATACCCAAGAAAAATAAGTATACACATTTGCCTAAAGACATGTCAAGAAGTTTCATAGCACCATGATACCTATTACTCAAGAACTGAAAACAACCCATATGTCAATCAACTGTAGACTGGATAATAAATTGGTATGATAAAATAGAATTCCATATAGCCATGAAAGGTAATAGCATAGATTAAGGTCACAAACCTATTATGAAGCAGAAGAAGCCAAGCACAAAAGAGTGCATACTTTATGATTTCATTTATATGAATTTCAAAACTAAGGAAACTACTCTGTTGTATTAGAAGTCAGATAGCAGTTATTCATGCTTGATGTGTTAGAGGCTAGTGACTGGAGAGGGACATGTATGAAGGGTGCTTCAGGGTTGCTGACAGTGTTCTGTTTTTCATGGAGGTGCTGGTTACATGGATGTGTTCAGTTGGTAAAAATTCATCAATCTGTATCCTTGTTACACTTAAAATTGAATGTTGACTTGAAACATAAATGGAGAACAAAAACAAATTAATGTTTTAGCAAATCATCCTGCCCAACTACTTTAACGTTTACTAAGCACCTTTGATCCATAATTCCCTCACTCATAAAATGGGAACTTACTGACCTAACTCAGTATGGTAGCACATGCAAAAGAACGATCATTTTTGTTTTTTATCCATCTTATATCTCTTAAGATAAAACTCCCTTTATTTCTCCTATAAAGGGAGGGAATCAAGAGGTAAAAGAATTGATGCATATGGTGCAACTACAGAGTACTTGGCATTGTGCTGGATGTTTTCTACTGTAATATTATACTTATAACAACTATACATTGTGCATGTATATGGAAGATTGTTTTGTTTTTTCCAAAGATGGCCATGCCAGCACGCGTGTGCGCACACGCACACGCGCGCACACACACACACATCTTGCATCCCACATGTTCTTGGCACAATAGCACTGACCTTCTTCAAATAAAGATATGGGATCTATGTTCCTTACACTTGCATCTAGGCAAGGACTTAAGATTTCTCAGAAGAGTATGGCAGAAGCAATGTTACGTGACTTCCAAGTGNGAAGCTGCAAACAAGAGAGAACAGCATACCGAGAATCCGAAACAAACAATGTTAACAGGGAGTTGAGGAAAGTCTTCCAAAACTAATAGCCCACAGCTCAGCAGGCTGCACAGAGCAAAACGAATGGGGAAGGCAGAAGAGGCAAGTTGACAGCAGGAGGCAGAGAAAGAGAATTAGCAGTTTTAAATTTTGTGAGCTTAGACAGAGGAGAAGACTTAAGGTTTGTTAGGCAGTCTATATCAGTCTGGAGAAGACAAGGAACTTCCCCGAAACAAAAGGAGTTTCGGCAGCTGCTTGGGAATATTCCTTAAAGTCCCCGTCCCGAGGTAAACCAGCCACAGTTGGCTTCAATTATAGCCATTAATCTGGGAAAAGAATGAGTGAGAAGCCCTCAACATTTACTAGAAAGAGGAACAGAGAACAGGAGAGAGTTAACATCCCCTTCAGTCTAAATTTATTTCAGCCAGACCAATAAGGTCCCCTTTATGAGGTTTTTCCGGATATTGGTTGGGCACTCTTTTAGTGAGGCAATGTCACAAAGACAGACAAAGGGTTGGGGGTGCCCTCTCTAATGAGACCAGTCAGATGTCAGTTTGGTCGTGTCCCAAAAGAACTTAAGGGATGCTTAGCTGTAGTGGTCTCAGCTTGGGAAACTATTCTGATGCCACCATAGACTGTATGCCGTTTACCACAAAATCGCAGACAGGCACAGTCAGACTCCATAGGCTTTTTGGGACCTTAAGGGTGCCCACCCGTGGAGCCACAGAATCAAACCCAGCAGGCAAGCCAGACCGAATTGCATATTCACATCTATATATATACTAGAGGTTACTATATTCCCTCTCACAGAAATTCTACAGATAAGACTAACAATGACAATGACAAACAGGACAAAACAGATACAGAAGTGGCCACAAAACAGGTTTATGAGTTTGCTGAAGGGCCAACCGACGTTTCGGTGTGCCCTGGGGGAGGGAAATAGCTGCGTCCAGCTTTTCATTTAATCCCCCAGACAGAAGCACATGTGCATTTAAGGATCCAGATGATAAGTTGATTTACCTCATTTTTTCTTAATAACAAAAATGGGAGTGCTCGAGGAACTTGAGCAGTGGCCACTAGTTTTCCGACGGAATGGTTACAGAAGCCCCCATGGGAGAGAGAAGATAAGTATTTGTGCTATACGTTCTCCAGCCAATAGTGAAAGTGTAACAGAAGTAGAAACCATAATTAAAATTTCTCCAACAAAGTCAGAGTCTATAACTCCAGGAATTATGGTTAGGCCTCTTAAAACTGCGCTGCTGCGGCCCAATATTAAGCCAAAGGTGTCTTTAGGCAGTGGGCCAAATATGTTTGTTCTTAATTTATAAATGCCACCTCCCTGACACAAAAGAACATTTTCAGCGAGAGGTAAATCAGCAGCCCCACTCCTTGAAGTTGCAGAGAGTAAATCTGACACCATTAAAGGTTTAGCTATTCCTGATGTAGCAGTCATCTCTAAGGGTTGTTGGAAAACAAAGGGGTTACTTGAGGAGTGGGAGGCGCAGCCAATTGAGTCCCCGGCATTGTTTTAACAATTTCCACCCTTGGAGGGCTTCATAGCCTGAGCCAAAGCAGTAGCAAAAACAGCAGCATTATGTTCAGTTCCCCCCACTCCTGAACAAGTTCTAATATATTCAGCTATAGAAGCTCCCTGCCCTTTTAAAGGGCCCAAAACACGTTTACATTCCGAGTTTGCATTTTCAAAAGCAAGTGTCTGCAAAAGTATCTTCGAGATTTCATCACGTCCAACATCCCGCTCAACAGCCACCCGCAATCTAGCAAGAAAATCAGTATAGGGTTCATTGGGTCCTTGTAAAGTTTTTGTAAAAGAAGGCTGAGCGTGGCCAGTAGGTACAACACGGCGCCAAGCCCTAAGAAATACCTGGCGCACCTGCTGTAAATCCTGGTCGGAAAATTGAGCCTGTTCTCTCAAGGCTCAAAATTGTCTCTCTCCCATCAATTTATCCTCCAGGGGACCAGGAGGGTTCTGTCCCTCATTAATTTGAGCCTGCTTTCGGGCTTCCTCTTCCCACCAACTCCTTAATTGCAGAATGCAATGCAAGTGCTTGAGTGATAGCACTACATAGAGTCCACAATTTCAAAGGGATTATGTTACCCTTCTGATGCTGTTGCTGTAATTCCTTCTGTATTAATTTCCATTCCTTTAAGTTTAATTGTACTTTGGGTTGGCACTTAAACCCATAACAATGCTGCTCCACAAGGCGAAATAACTCAGATAAACGGCGACTAGATGCCTTCACCCCGATGGAGTGGAGAAGTCCTTTGACTAGCTCCATGTATTGTGCCTTTGCTGATGGGGAATTCCCCATAATTTTCCCGAAAGTTCCCCTGCCTTGGACCTACAATCCCTGAGGGGTACTCACCCTTTCGGTTTCGTTCGCCCTCTGCCCCGGGTTTGGACGCCAGATGTTGCGGACGAAATGACACAGAGAACAAGACACACACAAAAGACAGACACAGACACAACTCCGGCTGGAGGAACAATTCTACGCAAGCCCCTCTTGCGGTTTATTTTATACCCTGGTAACTGGATACAAACTGAAATCTACAAGATGCATTCCTTTACCAATTAAGGGCAAGTAGCCAAACACATTTCAAGGACAGGGGGGAGCAAAGGGAGGAAGCGACCACAACATGTTTACTAAGACGCCTGCTCACAATTCCAGCCTTCTCCTTATTTCTAAGGAGGGCATGTTCCCTCATTTGCGAGCGGACCATTAAACTTGGATATTGTGTGCAGGCCTCCTGGCAGAGCATCCTGTTTGCAGGCATGCTTTGCCCAGGCAGGGAGCCCTGTGTGCAGGCACATCCCCGCGTCCCTAACCATGCTTTCTTGTGGTCACTGTCAGGCTCCCACACCAAGATTCAGTCCTAAAAGGGTACAGTTTTTAGCCCTCTCTCTCTTTCTCTCTCTCTCTCTCTTTTCCTCCCTCCCTCCCTCTCTTTCCACTCTTATTTCTCTTTTATCATTCTCTAGCCTTCAGGACAGTCATATTGTAACTCTCTGGATCTTTCCTCCAGACATAGCATGGGACAGCAAGTTTATGGTCATGTATCCAATATTAAGGGCACAGAAACCCTCTAGGACCTGCATGCTAGTTGGTAGACATCAGGGGGAAATACTCAAAGGAAGTGGCTAGGGGAATCTTTAGTACAAGTTTGAATTACTTGGTCCAATTCCCCCTTACTACTCAGATAATCTCCTTTCAGTTCTGTATTTAGATGTTTTTACGTTTATTTTTATGAAGAAAATAGTTATTTGTTTTTAGTACACATAATTTCATATCCACATTTCCCCCTCTTGAATAACAGTCTGGCAGATGTATGGAAGTGGCCTAGCAATTGAAGACTGAGCATTATCTCTATTCATTAGAGTAGAATCAACTTACTCATTTATTCATTATCCAATAAGTATTTATTAAGGCCAGCTACTTCCAGCTCTCTTGCAAACTTTATACTTAGAAAAGCCTCCTCTGAAAGAACAAAACTATGAAATCTGAGTAAAATATAAAAATAATCTGTTAATGTTTGAGGTGTCAGGAACTAAGTGAATTTCTGTGAGGGCAGAAGAGAAAAGATCTGTATCCAAGAGGCACACAAGAACTGGACCTGGAGTTTGCCTTTGGGGAACTAGTAGATTTCCTGTGGCCCAGTAGATTTCCAGAGTTGGGTGTTAATTGAGTTGCCTATGCAGGACCCAAGAGATAAGTCCTGGGATAAATCCTTTTATGACTGAATCTTGGAAGCCTGGGAGTTTGGAACCATTATTGACTCATAATATTGAATCTCCAAAAAGAAAAATCTTCCACGGCTAAATTAGATGAATGAAAAAGAGCCCACATAGGAAGAAGGCAAAGATAGGTGTCTGACTTGGCCTTGGCTCTAGGGAAGAGAAAGAGAAAATATCCTCTGAGAATTTCTAACAATCGCTATGTTTCAGGCAAAAAAAAATTCTTATAACATATGTAACCAAAAAATCCTCTCTGGAAAATACAAGTTAGCTCCAGATATCAAAGAATTTCCCCAGATAACTATCTAGGGATCATGAACTCTAAATGAAAAGCACTAAACAAACACAAAATAAGCCACCAGGTATGAGAATCATCATTAAATGATAAACCACAAGCTATAGAACCAGACCTGCAAAATCATTAGGCTTATCAGGGACAGAATACAAAATAATTTATTTAATGTGTTCAAAGGGGGAAAAAGAGCAAATTGGAAGTATAATGAAAGCCCCATAAAAATTGACAAGGCAAGTTTTTAAAAGATTCAAAAAGAACTTTTAGAAATGAAAACATGAGAGTTGAAGTGAGGAACTCTGAATATGTTAGATAGCCTCTTAGACACAGGTGAAGAGATAATGGGTAAACTGGAGGGTAGATCTAAAGAAATTATCCAAAGCTGGCATCAGG
>NW_027528872.1:8664333-8713378 GCF_008692635.1 Crocuta crocuta | reverse complement strand
GGACTATGAGTTAGAGATATTACTTAAGAAATGTAAAAATAGCGAAGGTCCAATAGATAGATAGAGAGCATTTGCCACATTTTGGGCTGTGTTTTCCTCTGAGAATAAAGCAACAATCAAAATAGACGCAATCCCTGCCCTTTAAATATATAATTTAGATATACACCTAGATACCTAGAATAAACAGATGCTTATGCATAACTAAGTAGAAGTACTGACTGTGCAGCATTGGTACCCCTTCCATGTTTGGGAATCTGCCCTTGTGTGACCCTTGGTTAAAGCCAAATTTAGCCACCTTCTTTGAAACTTCCCCAAAGGACAAAAGACTGAGCTCGGCCAGTCAGATGTTCCCATGCAGGACTCTGAGTCTGGAACAAGTGATACAAAGAAAGAGGAACAGTTTATATTTCATTTTGTCAAAGACAAAGACAGAAAAACTACCAATTGATAAGAAGTATTAGATATTGGCGATACCCAGCGCAGCCTAACCAGATGGTTCTGTGGTATAGTTTGGCTGTGATTCCACCAACTGGCTTCCCCTAGATCCTGCCTGGCTGCAAAAGCTGATTCCACAGCCTTCTCTAAGAGTCTGTTAATTACCCCCAATTTCTTGCCAATTCACTCCCTCTTGCCAAAGCTAACCAGAATAACTTCTGCTGTTTGCAGTCAACAACCCTGGCTTGTATAATAGGGACTGGAGATTCAGGGGCTGAAGACAGGGAGTGGAGATAGAGAAAGCATTTAGGCCTGTGAAACAAATTTCTCTTATCCCTTGGATGAAGGCAGACACATCTGCCAAAATCACCTTCTTAGAGGGATGTAACAGACTCCCTCAAAGCTTTGTTCCACTTTGAATGATTTTACCCTTTCTTGGAAATGTTTGAATGTGGTTTGGAGGATAAATACACAAATATTTCTAATTCCACAGATTATTCCTCATACTCCTACAAAGTTTTTAAAACTTTCAATTCTTCAGTGTCGTCTTTTTTTAATAAGCTTTATTACACTGCTTAGTAGAATGAATAATAAGCTTCTTTGCTAAACAGAAAAGCATTCAATGAATTATCTGACCAGCTTTTTTAATACAATACAGGCCTTAGCAAAAAATAATAATAATAGTAATTATTATTATATTTAATATCTAAGGAAGCTTATGGCACAATAACTATTTTTATTAATGATTAAATAACTAGCATTTGTTTAATCTGGGCAATTTTATGATAGGCTTCTGTTTTTTCTGGACTCTATATTCAGCTTATTGCCTTTGATATTTTGTATCAAATCAATACCTGGAATAGCTTTTTGTACACCTTTTAAAACTTGGGAAATAATTTTCCCCTAAAAAATCATTATAGGGCATTCTAAAAGTATATCTTTGGCTTTTCAACAGGCTATTTTGTACAAATAAAAACCACAGTAAGATACAACCTCATACCAGTCAGAAAGGCTAAAATTGCCAACTCAGGTAATGACAGATGTGGGCGAGGATGTGAAGAAAGGGGAACCCTTTTGCACTGCTGATGGGAATGCAAACTGGTACAGCCATTCTGGAAAACAGTACTGAGGTTCCTCAAAAAATTAAACAAAAAATAGAACTGCCCAACAGGTTATTTTGTGCTAGATCTTTATTCAGAAATAATCTCCAATTATTACATTGTTACTATGGAAATATACAATCTGTTTTATGGTATAGTTTTAGAAATGCATTGCTATTAGGCTTGAATATAAGTAGAAGGTTACCAGCAGAGAAAATTAGGAGGATATTCCACTCTTTGGAAAAAAGAAAAGAATGCTTTCTGTGCAGCAAACAAACATTTTACATCATTCCGCTGATCTTTTAGCTTTAAATGCAATGAATATAGTCATTAAAAATAATGACTTTGATTTATTAAAGTCATTGATTAAAAACTTAATCACATGGAAAGCTGTTTACAATGTGTTACANCCACAACTACCAACATAAGAAAAATATTCTGAAAAAATATACACCAAAATCCTAAGAATAGCTATACCTAGGTAGTAGGATCATGGATTTTAAAAAATATTTTCTTACCTCTACTTTTATATGTTCCTATAGTACTTGAGCATTACTTTTGCAAATATAAGAAAAAATTAAATTAAATTAAAAACAAAGCACTGATTTAATATTTTAAGGTCTCACTAAGGATTCATTCAGCATTTATTTAGCATGTTCTATATCAGCCAGGTATTAAGTTCTCTGGCATGTGTTAGATCACCAGGTTGAAGTTTGGAATATAACCTCAAATAAACATTTTCTGAATGTATTATTGCACAGGCCATGTTACAGTAGTTCAGCAGGTCCCACCTACATTTATATTACTGACCCTACTAGTTCAGTGCATTGAATGAGGAGAAAAATCTTTAGGGTCTTTCTCTTGACATATCTTTTAGGCAAATTGTTGAATATATGAACTTATTCAGCTCAAGGGCATCAAGAACTTGGACATTGCACAAGATGAATATATGTACATCACATGTACTATTTCTTGCACACACAGATTGAGCCTCTGGAAGGCAGCAAGTGTAAGAGTATGGGCTCTAGAATCAGACAGTCTAAATTCAGTTCTTTACTCCACCACTTACTACCTGTACAATGTTAAGCAAGCTCCTTAACTTGTAGAGAAGATTCAGTGAGAACTTGTATGTAAAGTCCAAAGGACATAAAGTTTCCAAAATATCATTATTGGGGTTTGAAGAATATGAGTCCCTTGAATGTGAAATTCTTGTCCACCTTCATTCTCAAGTTACAGAAGTCTGGAATGTTAGGATAAAAGTCGGGGGGTCACTGCAAGCAAGATACAGTATGAAGGAAGGAAGCATATGGGACTAGGAATCCCAGCAATAAAGAAGCTAGACCAAATGGTATCAAAACCAAACTGTGTGGACAAGAGTCTTGGGACTATTTCCTGCCCCCCCCCCCCACCTCTAACCCAGGCCTATTTCTTCCTTTCATGTGGTATCACCAGTCACTGACGGGAACCTAACGAGATTGTCATGTGAGTTAGTAAAAAATGGTGAGAAGGAGACCAAGATGACACTCAGGAATCACTGACTTTGGGACACAGAGCATTGGCTCATTCACAGAGAACCAGGTCTATCACTTGTACACGCAGACAGGTATCCCCAAGGGAAAAAAAACATATAAATGAATATTTTATAAACATGAATATTCTCCCAAGAAATACCTACTTGCAGAATTACATTAAATACAGCTCATTCCACCTACCATTCATATTTTGGTTTTAAACACCATTTGTTTCTAAATAGAACCAGTGCTGGGGCAGGGAAGTTACAAAATAAGCCTGAAACATCTTGTTTTTCTGTAAAGCAACAAAGTGCTCAAAATCTAATACAGAGATGTTAAAAGAAAATCGGGACTTCTATGAAGAGGCCCCCATTGGACAAATCAGGGATAAATTGAGCATTAAAGTAAGCAATGACAATAATGAATCATAACCCATTACATAAAATTAGAAAGCATGAGTCCACAATAATGTGAATGAATAACTAGATGAATGAGTGAATAGATAAATAAATACAGAAGGAAAGGTTCTTCCTGACAAAGTACCAACTAACAAATAATGAAAGACTGATGGAGCTAAAAAATCTGTACTTTTCAACCATCAGAGTAGTATTGATTCATGCAAGAATTAATTATCAATGGATGCTAAAACTAGTGTGTGAAAACTTGAGAAGGAACAAGATAATTCATAGTCTCAAAACATCTCTTCACAACTTTGTTTTAATTATAAAGGGAAAAGTAGTAATTTTCCTCAATAAAATTACTAGACAATTGCAAAGTTCCAAAAACTGTATTATCAAATGTTCCCAGAAGCAATTCTGACACAATATAGGATACATTCATTTGTGACAGTAAAGAAAGGAAGATTTGCTCTGAGAAAACAGTATTGTGTCCTGCAAAGTCAGTAAGGAAGAATCAGGTTATGGTCTTGGTGACCTTTTTCTAATTTATCTTTTGGAGTGCCTCGGTGGCTCAGTCAGTTAAGCATGGACCTTGGCCCAGGACATGATTTCATGTCAGCTGTGCTGACAGCTAAAAGCCTGGAGCCTGTTTTGGATTCTGTGTCTCCCTCTCTCTGCCCCTCCCCCACTCACATGCGATCTCTCTCTCTCACTCTCCAAAATAAACTTTAAAAATAAAAAAACAATATGCTAATCTTTCTTTTGAACACATTCTTGCTGGCTTAATCTGATATTCTGAGGAAAATGGTAGCTTCTTGGATAATGAATAATTTTTTTCATTGTACAAATTTTTCTTCAGTGTGTAGTCTTCGGGATATGAGAAAAATGGACAGGACAGGGGCGCCTGGGTGGCTTAGTTGGTTAAGCGTCCGACTTTCGCTTAGGTCATGATCTCGCGGTTCGTGGGTTTGAGCCCCGCGTCGTGCTCTGTGCTGACTGCCAGCTCAGAGCCTGGAGCCTATTTCAGAGTCTGTATCTCCCTCTCTCTCTGACCCTCCCCTGCTCACGCTGTCTCTCTCTCTCTCTCTCTCTTTCTCTCTCCTAGAAATAAATAAAAATATTTAAAAAAAAAAAAAAAGAAAGAAAATGGACAGGACAGAATGAATACAGAATTATTGGTATTTTATAAAATTTCTTTCAGAGCCAGTGTTCAATTGATAGTGATTTAGAGTTCGCTTAAGTTAATCATTTTATACAACACTATACTTGACCATAAAAAGGAGTAGAAAGTTGGGGCTTACAAATCTAAGATAGAGTCTGGTTCTGCTATAGCCACTAGGTGTGGGGTATTTATCAAAATGGACATCAGGGACTCTGCTCACACAAAACTTACAGTGTAATTTGTAGTGGAGGTGTATACAGAAAATTAAATGAGGAGTGGCCCTACATTTTGACCAACACTTAATAGGTTAAATACAGTATGCTATGAGAACATAGAGCAGAGACATTGAAACCAACAGAGAGGTGACAGAAAGCTATTCCAGAAGGTCATCTCACAATATATTATCACAAAGGTAAAACTCCAGAGTATCTTCCTTCCTTGGCTCAAAAAAGATTACTGAGTTATGATGCAGCCAAGGAAAAACCATTTAAAAAATAAACGGCTTAAGTAGAGTAGAATTTGCCACCCCAAAATATTTATCTTTGGCTGAAGGGTTATCTTGATCTGATTAATTTTCAGAAGATGTGGTTTATCTATACCATGGAATACTACATGGCAATGAGAAACAATGAAATCTGGTGGGGATGAGCACTGAGTGTTATGTGGAAACTAATTTGACAATAAACTATTAAAAAAAAAACAAAAAAAAAAACAGAAAAGAAAGGCATAGAAGAAGCTCTGAAAACTGAGTAGAAGTTGCCCCCTTTGTGAGGAAAATTAATATGTATAAGGGAAATCTCTATGTGTAAGAGTGTCTCCCTCACTGTACCAAGAAGAAAGGGATGACTAAATCTTTAGAAACTATTTTCAGTGGTGAAGGTAGCAACTTAAATCTCTGCATAACAACCATACTTTCATTTACTATGCTTTATCTGATAACCTTTCATAATTAATGACCCTCCCCCACAACATCCTCTTTTGTCTTTAGCTGGAAACGGTATTTAAGTTCATGGCTTGGGCCATTTTTCCTGAGTGTATACAGGAGATATAATGTTATTAAAATTCTGTTTGGTTTTCTCCTGTGAATCAATCTTATCACAGAGGAGTCTCAGCCAAGAAAGTACAAGGGTAGAGGGAAAATTATTTCCCTCCCCTACGAGGAGTATATAAGAGGAAAAAAGGCAAAAGAAAGCATTCTCAATTCTGCTCCCTCTTTTCTTTACCCATTCTGACACCACAAGTAGTTTATGAAGTAGAAAGGAATAAAAGGAAAAGACAGTAATACAAATACCACCACTATCAAAATTAAAGGTAATCAGTTTCTATGAGTGGCACCCTTACTAGTACAGAATCTGCCCAAGAGTAGACAGTCTGAGTTCATTTATACCACTAGTAGAGTGTGAATTGAGATAAACTTTCAAGAAGGAATTTTGAAATAATATTCAATAATCTCATGTCAGTAATTTCCTATCTAAAAAATGTATCCTCATTTAGGGAAAATTCAAAGAGTTATTCAATAAGTATGCTAAGCATTATTTATAATTTGAAAAATTATATACAGTAGTAGAAAGCTGCTAATGAGATATACACCCATATATTAGAATTTTGCAGTCATAAAAATCAAGTTGGAAGAAAGAGAATAGAAAAACCAAATTCTGTGAGCTGTGTCTTGGTGCACACACTTATGTAACCAGAGCTGACATCCCCTTGATTTCACATTATGCTTTTCTCTCTGCCTCTTTTTGGCTACCTACAGCCCTTCATATACACCTTTTCTGGTTTTCTATTCATTTATTTATCTAGTAACAGCTCCTTATTCCCCTTTTCATTGGTAGTTGCATTTTAAAGGAACCCCTCATAGACTCTGTAAACAAGGACAAGGTTGTGTGTATAGATGTGCAGGTGTAACTGAATTCAAGGGGATTGCCACTTGGGGTGCACTGAATTGAACACAATTCAAGAAAGTGCTGAAAGCAAAGAACTTTGCATTACTTGTCACAAATGAGGAGACAGGAAGATAGGTCTCAAAGCACTGTCTCCCAATGGGGCTAGTACAGGAAGCTTTTATTCAGTATACTAGCAGTCAGGGGCAGGAATCTTGCATATACAATAAGGAACTTCATACATAGTCTATTACTTGAACTCTTTGGTTCAACTGCACATGCCTGGCATGTTGACATGCTAATACGTACATTGTATGTTTAAAATACAGTGGAAAACTCTGCCCGTAAGGGGAAATCTTAGTATTAGAATGAATTAAAGGTAACTTCAGGACAAGTTGGGGGCTCCTGCACAGGTTCTCAGCTCCAAGCCAGCTGTGGCCACCAGAGTGGCCCATGCAAGGGGCTTCCAGGGGAAACACTGTCAGGAACTGCTAGTTCTGCATAACAAAGCATATTCCTTCCCTGCTTTTGTTCCTTCCCCCTCCTCCCTTCTGCTGATAGCTTTCAGCCCTCTGATCTGATCTGAGTAACTCCCTATTGCATCTTGGCTATCACACTGTGCATAGAAAGACTCTCTTAAAATATACAACCAACAAGCAACAGTGACAGACCCTGAGGAGGATGAAGAAGGATCAGAAAACTAGAGTGATGGGAGATTTCCTTTCACTGATCATTTTTTGGTAATAATTATAAATACCATGAACAGGTACTGCCCAGTCAGTATACAAATAAATACATATTGTAAATGGGATGTGGAAAGAATGTAGAAATGTAGAAAGAAACAATTAATTCTTTCAACAATCCTGTGGAAGTTTGAAAAAGGAGGAGACCTCAACTAACTTGCATGAGGTCACAGAGCTGCTGAGTAAAAGCTAGGGTTCAGATTTTATTCTACCCCCCAGTTCCCTCGTCTGCTTTTTCTGAGTCTTTATGCCATTCTTCTCATCTCCCCTGTCCCAGTCATTCCAATTCTGTGCTGGCCCTCTGTTCTGTGCCATCTAAACACAGTTCCCTGATTCCATGGTTATTCTTTTGAACTCACTCTTAATGATCTGTACCTTCCCTAAAGATACAATGATATATCCATCCAGACTTGATTTTTACAAATAGAAGAGAATTTTCCTAAAAAGAATCTCGTAAATCAAAAGCATTTTTAGAGCATTTCACATATCATTGCTTCCCAAAGAAATGTTTACTACTTACATTTTTCTTTTAAACCAAAAACCAACTCTACCTCCCTTTACACGGTACCATTAGCCTGTGGCTTTACAAACCTAAACTGTATAATCCTTCCACCCTTTGCTGGAAGATGTGTCAATCAGAGTCCCAACAGAAAACAGATGATCTCCTGAAACAAAGTAATTGAAAACATAACAAGGACACTGTTTGCATGGGTATAGGCAAAAGAGTGGTTGAGAGAAACCACAAAAAGATGGCAGAAGCTGGAGGCTAGTAGCAGCAACACTACCACCCCTTGGAATGAAGAGACAAAGGAGGAAATGGGCATTCAGTGACTATAGTCCCTGGAAGAAAGTCAGGGAAATGAATATCACATCATACTCCTCTTGCCCTCTGATTTCCTCTGCTGATGCCACCATTGGCTTAACCCACCCAGAAACCAGAGTGCTATGGCATCCCATTGACAGGACCCAATAAGGAATGTCTCCCAGGACTTGGAATAAGGTACACAGGAGCAGAAAGTTGATCTAGAGAGGCACAGAGAGAATACCTCACATAGTCTCTATGATCTACAGTACCATAACGGTCAGTGGTCATTTCTTTTGCTGACCGGCTGCTGTATGGTGCTAACCTAATTACTGGCTTGTAACACAAAGTCTTCTCTCTGGTTCTGAAATAGTCTCCAGAGTTTTAGCTGACCACCATGAGCTTCAGACTTCTCCACCTAACTGTTAAAAGCACAATTTGAAAACAAGGAAATGGTTGTGTGTGAAAAATTCCCAAAAAGTCTGTACTTAATAACTTTGACACTTTCTATAAGGTCTTCTAGCCAGCATGACCAAATCCTTTCAAGTCATTGAGCTCCACACTACTGTCTGAGGCGTTACCATGCTTGCTGTTCTCTGAGTCCTGGCATACTCCTCCCCATGTACTCTGCAAAATTCTTGAAGAATTTGGTCATTTAGCCAAGACCATCTCAACAAAGTTTTATACCTCCTACCTTCTTTGCAAAAATGTGGTATTTAAAATTAGCCTTTAAAAAGTTGCATGAAATTTCTGTAGATAGAACCAGATCTTAACATCTTAGATCAGTTCACATTTGAAATGAAATCTTCCAGGGCTAATGGAAGAAGAAAGTGAGCCATAGTGGAAGGCCACTAGTATTAGAAATCAAGTGCCTATATCCTAATCACAGTTCTGCTGCTGAGTAACTGAGTGACCTTGGAGAAGGTACATAAACCTGGACCTATTCTCAGAAATATAGGCAAACTGAATTAAATGATTCTTAAGATCTCCTCAATATGAGTACCCTATAGCTTTAAGGATAAATAAAATGCAGAGGATAAACTTCTTTGAGAAAGATTTAAAATTTCCTCTAGGTAACCAATGGAACCTGAATCATACAAGGAAAGAAAACAAGTCCCTTTCCTAGATATTTTCCCTTTCTCAAGAGAATGGCTTTTTGCTCAGTGCTTTCTTCAGAGCAACTTTGACATCCTTATTCCTTAAGCTGTAGATTAGCGGGTTGAGCATGGGCACAACGGTGGTATAGAACAAGGAGGACACTTTCCCCTGATTCATAGGTAAAAGAGAGGATGGTTTGAGGTACATAAATGCCCCTGACCCAAAGAAAAGAGAAACAGCAATTATGTGAGAGCTGCACGTGTTGAAGGCTTTGGACCTGCCCTTCGTGGAACGAATATGGAGAATGCTGGTAAGGATGAGGGCATAAGAAATGAAGATGGTAACTGTGGGCACACCAATATCAATGCCCACAACAATAAAAACTACCAGCTCATTTACATAAGTGCTAGTGCAAGAGCGCTCAAGAAGGGGAAGGATGTCACACATGTAGTGGTCAACCAGATTGTTGGCACAGAAGGTCAGTCTCACCATGCATGTCGTGTGGGCCATGGCCCCAGCAAACCCCATCACATAGACACCCAACAAAAGAAGTAAGCAGACCTGAGGAGACATGGTGGCTGTGTACACCAGTGGGTTACAGATGGCGACGTAGCGGTCATATGCCATTGCTGACAAGATGAAGGACTCAGAGACAACAAAGAAAAGGAAAAAGAAGAGCTGAGTCATACACCCTGCGTAGGCGATGATGTTCTTCTTTGAGACAAAACTCATCAGCATCTTGGGAGTGATAACAGTGGAATAGCAAAAATCTATGAAGGACAAGTTGAAGAGGAAAAAGTACATGGGGGTGTGCAGGTGAGAATTCAGCCCAATCAGGGTTATCAGACCCAGGTTCCCCACCACAGTGAGGACGTAGAAACCTAGAAACAAGAAGAAGAGGGGCATCCTGAGTCCTGGCTGGTTGGTTAAGCCTGCGAGGATAAATTCTGTCACAGAGGAGTTCTCAGCTGCCATTCTCATTAAAGGTATTCTGTGGAAACAAGAGAAAAAAGTCACTTAGAGGCGGAGAGAGAGAGAGCAACAGAGACAGATAGTGACCCATTCTTCCTGCCAGTCAGCTCCCATTCTTGAGAACTGGATCCACACAGAGAGCTTTTGGACTTGCAGAAAGGTCTTTCTGGATGCCTGTTAGTCTGTTTTCACAGCCCCCTAAGAACTTTGCCACTGGAGTACCCTCTGGAGGATGAACCTTTCTCCATGGTGAGGGCAGATGCTGCTGGGAAGAAGGGTCTCAAGGATGAGCTGTGGAGTCTGCTGGGTCTTTGGTCCATTTATTGTGTCCTTCCAACTGCAGTTTCTGCTCAGGATTATAAAACCTGGGGCCAATACCTGAGGAGAGTCCTCTTAGAGGTTGGAGCCAGCCCAACTGTGCCCAGAGTTTCCACCCCATGCTCACCCTGGACAGAGCAGAAAAGGGAGGTGGTCTTTCCCAAAGCCTTTACTACCTGAGGTTGGGGACTTAGGAAAAGTTCAGCCCAGATTCAGTCACTCACCCTCCTTCAGCCCAGAGCCTCAATTGCACCTTTCAGTCCAATTCTTATCCTCGATTTTTCAGACAGATAAATGGCTATAATGCTAACACAGATAAAGGAACCCAAGCACAGACCATTTTAGCTCCTGTCCCATTTGAAGGATCAGAATTTGGATGGCCTTAGAATTTGTCCTGAGCTAAAGAAGGTGATATTTCATGGAGGCTTTGCCCCAAGGCTGTTTTCCAGTTTGCAGAAGGGAGACAGGATCCTTACCTATAATCAGTGCCAGCTGGTGACAGGAGACTGAACAGCGTTTTTCTGGGTTTAGAGATTTGGGGACCTGATTAGAAGTAGAAAGTCAAAGGATCCCCTGGGATCACAGCCCTAGAAACTAACTTTAAAAAAAGGAATATTTGCTTGTACCCTTGATAATATTTGAATGGGCTTTTAGAAAAATCATTCATTTATCCAGTTAACATCTACTCAGTAAAATGCAAAGCATTGTGCAAAAATAATCACTTCCCATTTATTGAGAACTTACTGTGTATACCAAACATTCCTCCTGTCCTAGGACTTCGGTACCGACCCCAGCAGGCCAGGATTCAAAACCATTTCACAAACAGTACTTCCTTTTAATTCTCCCCCAAATCCTACAAACTGGGTTTTCTCACTCCCATTTTAGAGATGCATTAATTCACCAGATGTTAAATTTAAAAGGCCATATGAAATCTAGGTCCATCTTACGCCAAATCTGGTGTTCTTAGTAATTGTGTTTAACATCTGCCTGTGGGAGATAATGAAACATGTAAGCAGGGTTCTTGCCTTCAAGGGTCTGACAGTCTCTTGGAAAAGATAGAATACACTGAACTTAATATCCTGGAAAAAAATATAAGATCCAGAAAAGACAAAAGTAAAATGCTATTCAAGTTCAGAGGAGGGTATTCCATACACCACTTAAATTTCAATTTATTACAGAAATTCCATAATATCTAAGTCCAAGGAGATACAAACTTGTAATCTCTTGGAATTGGAGCTTAGCAGTAAAGAAAAATCCCCAACAATTAAGAACAGTTTTTTTACAAAATTGCTAAATTGTTGGAATTCTTGATGGCCCCTGCCCTCCACCCTGTCAGCTCTCTTTCAGGAGGCTCCCAGTGAGCTCATACTGACTCTGATGGCCTCATAGCTTCACCCCTCTTTTTCCTGACAGAACCACCAACATTTATGTCTTGATTTTGCTTACTTTGCTCTTTTTCTAACTCTCCCTCATGACAGAAGTTATCCCACTGTGCCTCAGTATCTTAGAGTCTTGCTTGAGCCCAGTGACAGCTAATTCACACTTTTGGGGTCTCAGATTTGAAGCAATGTTAAAAATCATCTAGTCCTAACAGTTGAGTTAGATGAGTCCATGCTGCTCCAATCCAAACATAATAAATCAAAATTTCCAGAAGTAGGACTTTATGATCTGTTTTTACTTCTAAATCTGTCCCTGGTGATTGGGATATTTAGCCAGGTTTGGGATTCACTGACCTAACCCTCCCACTCACCCAGTCAAATTGAGGCCCAGCTAGTCACACAGCTGGTTGGTGGTAGAGTCTGGAATAAAACATGAATCTCTAACTTCTCCATTTGGAGGGGTTTTCCAGCCTTTCTAGAAGAAGCTCACCTGCTCTTTGATTTGGCTGAGTACAATGCAGAACACAAATAAAGGACATAATTGGACATCAACCTTAGAACAGCACCCCAGGGTTATGTTAGGGAGAGACTTAAATGGCATGTTAAAAAATGTGTATGCAGTTTGAATCCATGGAACATTATGAGCAGAGCAATGGCATGACAGGGGAATGACATGATCAGATGTGCTGAGGAAGACCCAATTAGTCTAACAGGCTATCAGGCAACAGTAGCTTGATACAGCAGTCCCTCCAGGCAATGTTCTATCTTGTAATTCAGACAGGATGCTTTAACTCCAACCACAACAATAAGATAAGGGACAAAGTATGGACTTTCAAGAAAGAGTTAAGTGGAGCAAAAGACCTTCCTAAACTTTGTGGCACAGTACAAATCACATAATATGGCCCCTTCCTTATAGCTGTAGTGTCAACTACCCTCTACTCTGAACAATTTTGCAAGGCCCTGTCCCATCGCCAGGCTGTCTGTGTTGGACATTGTTTCTGTCTCATTTCGGCCCAAGTTTCTGGCTTCTGCCCTTGCTGTGGCAGCTGCCTGCCCGCAGTTGTAGTTGAGAAGCACAGTTCACCAGCTGCACTACTTCGGACTGCTTTGTGCCCTAGGATGTCTCTGCCACCACACAGACTATCTGCTGGGATCCCCCCAGCCTCTCTGATGCATGTGCACACCTGCAGGTGTGAAGGAGTTAACGCCCCCTGGGAGTCAGTGGATAAATGCCCTGCTCTTGTGAATCTCCAGTGCTCCATTCCTCATTGATTCTCAGCGGGGCCTCAGAGAGATGGGTTGTGAATTTCCCATTAAGGTAAACACCTTGATGGCCCGCCTTGGAATGGCTTCCCATCCTTCCCTGCTTCACTCTTCCTCTTCCCTGAGATCACTTCCAAAAATAAGCTACCTCCATACAAGTCCTTGTCCCCAGCATGGCTTTTCTCAGATGAGGTGCTTCTAAAACAGTATTTGGAGCAAGTCTGACCAAAATGTTCCTTACTCCACCTGGGAGGAAGCAGCCTCACCCAAACCTGTTTGATTTCAGGACAGGCAACTAAATATGAATCACTAAATTTATCAAGTACCAGAAATTCCACATTTCAGAGAATTTTTATGTCTTGAGTATGCCCTTGCAAAATGCCAAAATACTAGAAGGAACAGGATCTCAAATCATTATCAGCCCATACCCTAATGGACATTAGCCAAAAAGTCCTCATATCTTGACTTAGATCCACTGCAGCTGTCCTCACAACATTTTGCTGTCTTTGTGATCATCCATTTACCTCCCTGAGCTGGGACAGGTAAGAATTAGGTTTATTCATGTTTGTATCTTTATCTTTTTAATGTTTATTTATTTTTGAGAGAGAGATACAGAGACAGAGACAGAGCATGAGCAGGGGAGGGGCAGAGAGAGAAAGAGACACAGTATCCGAAGCAGGCCCCAGGCTCTGAGCTGTCAGCACAGAGCCCGACGTGGGGCTCGAGTTTATGCACTGCGAGATCATGACCTGAGCTGAAGTCAGATGCTTAACCAACTGAGCCACTCAGAATCCCCAATGTTTGTATCTTTAGAACCAAATGTCAGACTTGGCTTGCAGCAGCTCACAAAACGTTCATTAATCTCAGATTCTCAACCTTCTTCATCTGTGAAATGAGATAATGATAATAATCCATAAGATCGTTGTGAGGGCTAAATTAAATAATAAAAGAGCCTAGTGAAGAGGCTGACACATGTAAGAAACTTGATAAATGTTTACAGAAAACCTACATACAATATATATAATTTAGGGAGGGGATGAGAGAGAGAAAAAGCTTGCTAAGAGCTAGGTGAACCTGAAAGGGGCAAAAAAGAGTCTAATACAAGGAGGAAGAAGAGAGCTGATTGTTAGAAATAAGAAATTCTGAAGTAATGTTTTCTTCTTCAAAACTTTATCTAAGGCCCAACTCTCCAGTGTGACTTAATCACAGACAGGATCAGAATCCTTGAGTATTCCACCTGTCCCTGCTTCCTGTCCCACCATGGATGCCCTATTTTTCCTAGAGCCATAACTCTACCACACCACAAAGGCCAAATTATGAGGTCAGGTGAGGTTTCATTCACAGCCTCTGATCTTCCCTTTCTGTCCCCATTTCTAGTCTTGGTAAAAATTTCCCTTCCCTGACTCTTGCTCAACCTTTGATTGTCAAAAGCAGTTCTCAGGAAAGATCTCACAGATTCATCCACACAGTCTGCCAAGGACTTGTTGGAGATCATCCATATTCCACACCCTCTTCCAGGCATGTTTTTTTTAATGAAGACACAATCTATAACCAAAAGAAAAGATCTCTAATTATGAAATTTGGAACAGCGCTCAATTGATGAGTTGTGCATTTTGGTAGGGGGTCACCTTGTACTGGGTTTATAATCAGAATTGCTTTGGCAGCTCTCTGTCCTCCACTTGGCAAGCTAATTACAACTCCTATATCAGTCCTGTGTATGTGTGTATGTCTTTTGTGTGTGAAAGTTGGGTGACATTTCTGCATTCCCAGTGCTTGCCTATCCTTCACATGAGGGATATGTATTTAAATCACTTAAGACCTTAAGCACAAATCTTACACTTAAAAATTTGCCACTGCTGTGGTGATTACAATAAATCCCAGTCCCTGCTCTCATTCCTACTCGAATCAACTCACAATTAAAGAAAATAAATCATCATCACAAACCTGAAATAAGACCCACAGGAAAAGGGCTCCATGGGGCACAGATAGCAAAGAAGACCTATGCTTCATTAAAAACTGACTTTTCTCTAGGAGCCTTAGAGGATTCTTGTTTGGATGATAGAACAACCAAGTTCCTTTGGATTTATGTCACCTCAGAGCCTGTTACCATGGGAACTACATTTCAAAATCTTCTCAACTGGGGCTTCACAAAAGTCATGTTCCTTGAAGAGCAGATGAAGCCCAAGCAGGAAGCAGTGTAGGAAGAACTATTCTTAACCGTATTCTTTTGTTGCAAAGTTGCCCTCTTTCCAAAACTTGCATCTCAATATAGTGCTTCTTTATTTATTTATTTCTATTTTTTTCTGTCTTTTTTTTCCCATTATAGTCTATTTGTATCATTCCATGCGTGGTACCTGTAAATGCAATACAATGTCTCTCATGCACACGCATTAACCCTCAGACTTCTGGTAGCACAAAGCTGGTCCCAAGTGCATTGACCATCACCACACACTAGAGGAGGCCAAGCACAAGTGACACTTTCGTAAGAAGAGATCCAGAACCTCACTAAAAGGAAAAGGTGGTGGCTCAAAGATCTTTGAAATAGCCACAGTTAACTTCTAAGCAAATATCAAGGGCTACATGGTTCTGTACATATTTAATCTCAATTTACTTTCATTAAGCATTTTTCACTTCTTTAACATACAGATCTCTACATAAAAAATATACATATTTAACATAGAATCCTACACCTTGGAGGTCTATATGGGGGGGGGTAATTAACACATAATGAACACTATGCACCAAGCTAGTAGTTTTACATATACTATGTCATTTTTAGGAAATGAATAATCTTCACAAAGTACAAATTTGTCATGCTTAAAATAATCATTTAATGGATTCAAGAATATTAAGGCTAGTACTAATATTTCACATATTTTACATTTTTTAAATGCTCACTATGTGCCAGGAACTATGCTAAGTGCTTTACACAGTTAGTTTTTACAAAAATCCTGTGAATGGTGTTATTATCCTTAGTCTGCACAAGAACATTTCTTTGAATCAAAAGAATCAAACATGATTATCTTGTAGTTAGGACAGCCTAGTCTCTTTGAGCCTCCAAGAGGAATTAGCAGGATTGCTAGATTAATGATCACTATGGGGAGACTAGAGATGAAAGTTCAAGTATCAAAGGTAACTAAGGTTTCAATTCCAGGACACAGAAAAAGGGAAGTAAAGAGGGAAAAGAAAAAGCTAGAAATTAGCCCTGAATGTCAACTGCAGGAAGCACATCTAAGAGAGATGGTCAATAAACAGCTGTCAGTGTGAGATCTGAGCTTGGTAGAAAATCATTAAGACTTGTATTGAGAAATTATCTAAGTAGAGGATCACAGGAACCACAAGTCAAGGGTAAAGGACAGACCCTTTCAACACAAGTGAGGAAGAAGTCATTAGTAAATGTGTCAGTGACGACAAATGTGGTGGCCCCAAGCAGGCTTTGTAGCCAACCGACCTGGATTCTGATCATGATCACCTCACTCACTGACCGAGTAATCTTATAATATTTACATCTCAGTGACCCCATGTATAAGCATAGATATTAACACCCAACATAAAGAATTGTTCTGAGGATTAACTATCACATGTTTAATAAATATAGTTCACCTGTGAACAACATAGGTTTGAACTACATGGGTCCACTTCTCTGCAGATTTTTTTCAATAAATACATCACGGGACTATAAATGTACTTTCTTTTCCTTATGATTTTCTTTTTTTTTAATGTTTTATTTATTTCTGAGAGAGAGAGACAGCGTGAGCAGGGGAGGGGCAGAGAGAGAGGGAGACACAGAATCTGAAATAGGCTCCAGGCTCTGAGCTAGCTTTCAGCACAGAGCCCGATGCGGGGCTCGAACCCATGAGCTGTGAGATCATGACCTGAGCCGAAGTCGGACGTTAACCGACTGAGCCACCCAGGCGCCCCTTCCTTATGATTTTCTTAATATCATTTTCTTTTCTCTAGCCTACTTTATTGTAAGAATACAGTATGTAGTACATATAATACAAAATAGGTGTTAATCAACTATTTATGTTATCCGTTAAGGCTTCTGGTCAGCAGTAGGCTATGAGTAGTGAAGTTTGGGGGAGTTGAAAGTTAAACACAAATTGACTTCACAGGAGTTGGTACCCCTAACTCTTGTGTTGTTCAGTGGCCAACATAAATTTTGAATTAATGAAGTACTCTTATTCTTTTCATATTCTCTTATTCTTCTATTTCTCTTTTTATCCAATTATTCAAATTCTCCCTTTCATCCACTGCTTCAGGAATGAATTTCCCCAGCCGCAATTGTATTACAAGCTACTGCAAAACACAATCATATGTTCAAATACTACTTAATTTACACAGCCAGTAAAAAAACACAAGAGGGAACACATATATTGTTCATTAATATTTACTAAATTCAGTAGAGAGAAATATACATATGGTTCCATAAAAGCCCAGATGTTAAAACTGATAAATTCAGGGATACATCTATTTTTTGAAGGAATTTGCTAGAAGTTTCCTATAAATAGTTATGTAAACCCTTTTCTAAATGGTAAATAAATAATGTAGATTATATATAACTGGTTTCACTGTAAATATTTTTGACATTTTAAATATACTAATGGTGACACTGAATTGACAGTCATGCCAGGTGATGTGTGCTTCTCGGGTGTGTCCTCCAGGATTAAGATATTTACAGAATAGAAGAAGGCTCACAGCATTTTGAGGACTGGCAAAGGAAAGTTACCCAGTGATAGAAAGAGCTACAAAGCCTTCCCAAGTCAGGAGCTGCCCAGAGCTCGGTTTCATCATAGCCCACAGTTTGTGGCTCTTAAAATAGGAATCCATTTTTAAGTGACATTTAACTCAGCAATATATGTGCTATAAAAAGCAAATTACACTAACACTAGCAGTGTAAAATATATGATTCCAAGGTATGTTATGGGCATGCCATGTTCCAATATTGTGCTAGAGGGGGGCAGATACAAGGAGATAATATGGCCTTATTTAAAGGCAGTTTGGTGGAGGGGAGATCATTCTAGCCATTAGTGTGAATGTCTCAATTGATTTTTAAAAAATCCTATAAATGAAGCTGCACTAATGTTGGAAGCAACAGACTTTCCTTGTTGGACAGAGATGTCTCAGAAATCCTAATTGTAACATGGTGAAGATTCTATTTTTCAACATCTTTTTGGTCAGGAAAAGCCACAAAACCTCTGTAAGGTTTGTGGGGTTTTTTTGTGGGTTTTTTTTTTTTTTTGCACTTTTCAAAGGTTCCTCTAGAGAGCATCTCTAAAGACTAGTTTTAATCAAGAAGCGACATGATGTAGTTGAAGGGGCAGTTTTAGGGGTCTGCAGATCTAGCTGTGTGGCCTTAGAAACCTAAAAATGTCTCTCAGTCTGGGATTTCTTCTTCTGTACATAGGAATATGAAAACCTGCCTTATTAAAACAACAACAAACCCTGTTTTATTTACCTTGTGATGTTATGTACAATACACCAGATGTCTTCTTCCCTACCTGTCATTAAATTTGAAATACTTCAAATTTCCAACCTCATCTTTCTCATCCTGCAATTTAAATATCATCTATTGATGTGTTAGTTATCTGTTAATTGCCTTAAGTATTCAACTGCTAAAAGGACTCACAAGATTCAAACCTTTATACACTAATAACAGCTTTATCTCAAGTAAAGGTACAGCATATCAGAAGGGTGTGCAATGAAAGGTGTCCACATACTTCCGGCATAGGCTTCTTTGGCCCCCCCCCCCCCAACTAGGTGGCACAACATACACTTTGTCTTCAGGCCTCAAACCACCACCAACATATATGGGAAACTTCTTGGTACCAAGAAGTCCAAAGTCTGCTACTCTTAAAATGAGCTGGTCTTGTAGACATAGTAGGCCTATGTGACCAGCCTGAACTGTTGAAACCCCCAGGCTCTGCTGAAACCAGATGCAATTATTGTTATTCTTGAACTATTATAGTCTAGTTATTATTAGACAATGTTTCCAAGCTGTTAAGTCCTGCCCCAAAGCATTTCAGAGACCCATCGTTATAAAATACTATTTATCTTTAGTAAATGGATTCCATAGGGTTGGCTAATGGTCAGTACTTTGCCCTAGGCAGCTCTGGAAATAAACATGCAGTTACTCCATACATACCGTCTATACAATTGATAGCTGTCAAATGTATTTGTCTAGTTTATACTTATGTCCTGTACTGTCAACATATTATCAAACATCCCCACTTGAATGTGTTTAATACACATCAAAAACTCAGCCATGTGAAATTAGTTATCTTTCCCTAAAATGTTCTTCTCCTATCTTCTTTAATGAAGGCAAAATTAAAAATTAATAACCAAAATTAACACAATCTTCTAATTCTTAAATGACCTCTCCATCCAGCCCCAAATCATAGCTACATTGATTATTTAAGCTGAAACTTAACTTGTCACCAGTGATTCGTGGGGAAGGAAAAATTATCCTCTACCCCTCAAGGTCTTCTGGCTGGTCGAAGAATTAAATTGACATGAGACAGCTTAACAGGAAAAAATTTAATTTTGTATGCATGGAGCCCAAAAATGAAATTTAGACCCAAAAAATAACCAAGACATGCAGGTTTTATACAATTTAGACCAAAAAAGAAACACACATACACACAATACATAAATCTAAAAGAAATTCAGAGGACAAAGAACATTTCATGTTTTGAGGCTTTAGTAAAAAATTCTAAACAGAATTTAGATTGGGGTAGTAAATTAGTAAAAGCAACAAGATTTGTTTATATAGGCTTCTTTGGCCCTCAGTTCCCTGTCTCGAATAGTAAGGATCTCTCTACTCCTTGGTAAAAGGAAGGTACCATTCCTTTGGGAAATTTATTTGCTGCTTTTGGAGGGGGGAGCAGAAGAGGATCGAATTGTTCATTTTGCACTGGCTGATTCTCAAATAATTTAAATTTAAAATAAGCAGTTAGCCAAAGTGGCATATTTTGGGGTGGCTAAACCCTATAAGGTAAAAGATCCTGTCACCCATTAGTTAGTTACCATATGCAAAACAAAGCGAGCTATTCAGCATGGACGATCAAAGAACTGTATCTTTTTCTTTTGGATCATTTAATTTCATACATAGTATATACCCACATACATAAGCATAGCTCTGCTTTAGTGCATAAATGCAAACATGTGATTTTTTTGTGGCTGTATGCATGTGATTTAAGACCTAAAATTAAGGCCCAACATTATGTGTTATCTCAACATCTGGGGGAAACCAGAAGAACTTCAAATGGCCTAACTATGCATTCTCCTCCCCACTCTGGTCCCACTGATGAGGTCTCCTACCCAAACAGCCCTCCCTATCAAGGGGAACAAGCATAGTCCCTGCTTATCCCTGAGGATCCTAAAGTTTCAGTGCCCTGTCAGCCTGAGAAACTATTCAAATAAGCCAGTTACCTTCTTGCATTGGAACCAATGGGTACTTAGTGCTCTCAATCCTAGAAAGCCTGCCTCCCACAGCTCCTGATTGTCCACGCTTGTGGAGCTGTGTCAGGTGCTGTGTCCTTCACTCCTCGGCTTAAGTATATGTGACTATTAACCTTCTGTTAACCTGTCTGTCCATTTCAGAGTGTTGTGTGCTCAGCTGTCCCCATAATCATAGGGTGGGGATGCCTCCCTCAACAAAGTAAATAGAATATGATTAAACTAGAGCAGCCTTTTTGAAAACTTTCTGAGGACAGCCCGGCCACAGTGCAGATATTATAGATGTGGTGTCCAAGACAAGAAAAGTTTTCGATTATCCCCTTACTCCATTAAAGCTGATAACTTCAGATTCTAACTAAAATGGGGCACAGGTATCAACAAGCAATGCTTTCACCCAAATTTATGCTCCCTGCTTCAGTTATTAATAACTTTCTCCCTAAATTGACAGAAGCCCCTGCCATATTGGACCAAAAAGCTTTAAGTTCAGGGGAAAATTAAAGGAAAATCCAAATGCCTGGATGACAACTCACACTTGAACAGCATATTAAAATTTGAAAAATATTTTTATATACATTATCCTTACGTGCTCCTTAAAACAACCCTGAATTTGATTCTTCATTTTAAAGATTTTTAAAAATTGACTTCTCACTTGATAAAAGATTCAATGGCTAGTCACCTTGATCCAAATGCCAGGCACTGTCAATCACATCACAAATTACCTGGATTTGGGGACCATGCAGCCTTATTCTTTCATGCCCTGGCATACATTTGGAAATTGCCCAGGATGAAAAGGGATATTTTATTTTTGAAGTGAAGTCAATTCACAAGCTCAACTAAATGAAACAGGCTGATTTTCACCTTTTAGAATATTTGAAAAAGTTGTAAGTTTGGGGCGCCTGCGTGGCTCAGTCGGTTAAGCGTCCAACTTTGGCTCAGGTCATGATGTTATGGTTTGTGAGTTCGAGNCATATGAGAATCACCTGAAGCTTCTTATAAATTCTGATTCTCAGGCCAGAGTACAAACCAACTAAGTCAGAAGTTTTGAAATGGGCCCCCAGGGCATTATTTTCTAAAGTTCCTCAGATGATTTTAAAATGCAGGTAGAAATCACTGTTGTAGGCAGTAAAAGCTCCAGATGTTGTGCCCCTTTTCCTCTTACTTTCTTGACTTCTGAAATCAAGAAGACCCTGGTTGGCTTGATGGAGAGGAGGAGTTCCCATAATAAGTTGTCTCATTTTTGTTCAATATCTTCTATCTAGGTTGTCCCTTCCAAAAATTACTTTAATAACATTAAAGTATATCCCAAATATGGAGGAATATAGATGATTGATTAAATCTTTGTTATTGAGCTTAAGCATTTTCCAACATACTTGGTTAACCCCAGTCTGACACTCTAAGAGAATATTTCATTGTATTTGACTAACAATTCACAACTGATGAAGTGGCAGGCCTTTTATAGCCTTATAACTTTAGACTTATAATGTACAAGTTTTGCATAAATTGATGTCATTTCAATTTGTATAGTTCAATAAAAGAGTTAACCCTAAAGAGAATATGGGTTTTCTTGCCCTGTATAATATTAATTAGCTATACATCTAACATGACAATCTTATTTTAGCATCCTTTTCCTACATGTATGTATTTTATTTTATATACACTTATATAAAATTGTATGTGTGTGTGTGTGTGCATGCGTGTGTGTGCTTCACCTATACTTCACATGCTCTTAGAATCAGCTTCTTTGGGGGCGCCTGGGTGGCTTAGTCGGTTAAGCGTCCGACTTTTGTTCAGGTCATGATCTCACGGTTCGTGGGTTCGAGCCCCGCGTCGGGCTCTGTGCTGACTGCCAGCTCAGAGCCTGGAGCCTGTTTCAGTCTGTGACTCCCTCTCTCTCTCTCTGACCCTCCCCTGCTCACGCTGTCTCTCTCTCTCTCCTAGAAATAAATAAAACATTAAAAAAAAATTAAAAAAAAAAAAGAATCAGCTTCTTTGTCTTCCTACTGGTTTCCTCATTAATAAATGAATATAATTTTGACCTGTGCTATGAATGCATAAATATTTAAGACTCAAGCTTTGTCAAATTATAGCAATGATATGAATGAATAACATTTCATAGATGTTTAAATATAAGCCAGACATTGTACTGGTTATATACTTTATCTCATTTAATTCTTAATGAAATTGATTCTTATCTTGTTACTTATTATGTGTTATTATACTAATTTGAATATAAAATATTAATTTTACTAATTTTAATATAAAAATATACTAATTTTACAAATGAAGAAGCTGAATTTTACAGAAGTTGCTAACTTTTTAGAATTCACAGAAGTGCTGGGCCACCTGAGTGGCTCAATCAGTTAAGTGTCCAACTTCAGCTCAGGTCATGATCTCACAGTTTGTGGGTTCGAGCCCCATGTCAGGGTCTGTGCTGAAAGATCAGAGCCTAGAGCCTGCTTCAGATTCTGTGTCTCCCTCTCTCTGCCCCTCCCCCCTCTCATGCTCTGTCTCTCTCTTTCTCTCAAAAGTTAATAAACATTTTTTAATGTTTTATTTATTTCTAGGAGAGAGAGAGAGACAGCGTGAGCAGGGGAGGGTCAGAGAGAGAGGGAGTCACAGACTGAAACAGGCTCCAGGCTCTGAGCTGGCAGTCAGCACAGAGCCCGACGCGGGGCTCCAACCCACCAACCGCGAGATCATGACCTAAGCGAAAGTCGGACGCTTAACCGACTAAGCCACCCAGGCGCCCCAAAAGTTAATAAACATTTTTAAAAATCTCTTTAAGAATTCACAGAAGTGAGGGGCGCCTGGGTGGCTTAGTCGGTTAAGTGTCCAACTTCAGCTCAGGTCATGATCTCACAGTTTGTGAATTCGAGCTCCACATTGGGCTCTGTGCTGACAGCTCAGAGCCACATTCTGTGTCTCACTCTCTCTCAGCCCCTCTCCCACTCGTGTTCTCTCTCTCTCTCTCTCTCTCTCTCTCTCACTTTCACTCTCACTCTCTCTGTCTCCCTCTGACTTAAATAAAACATTTAAAAAAAAGAATTCACAGAAGTGCGAATCCAAGAAGCAAATCCAAATTGTCTTACTCTAGTAGCAAAATTCTCAGCCACTGATAATCCATTTACTTGGAGTTTGTGGTATCTCTGTACATTGGCCTAATGGTTTTGCAATAAACAAACACTTCAAATTTTAATACCTCCTTTAAAAATAACTTTCTCAGACCCCTCCGCTCTTTGCACTACCTGCCCCCCACTCCCTCTCTTTGGAGAGATTTTCTGCCATGTGACCAAGGAAGGGATACAGTCCTGAGTAATAATCAGAGTCTTCCTATCCCTGAGGATTGCATTCCCTATATCCTACCTCCTCCTCATCCGGCCTCAGAAGTTCAAAACCCACAATTAAAGCAAGAGCTGACACTTGTACCTCAGTGTATAGTTTGAAACCTGCTTTATACCCTATCTTAATAAATCCATGCAATTTGGAAAAAAGAAAACTGCGGCACAAATACCTTTAAAACCCCAGTGGGGGTCTTTTGCCTCCAAATTTCAACATTGATGATCTTTCTAATATAGTCTTTTCTGCCAAGCATCATCTAACTGTTCCAGAACTTTGGGTCTAAAAGGAAACCGTAACAATGAGATTGAAACGTTATGGAAAAAGACCAGAGTCAGGGAGGTAAAACAAGTACCAAATGCAGAGAAGTTTTGGGAAATAAATCAGGGCTTGGAGCCAAGCATCCCTGGGACAAAGCATACTATAAGTGGAAGCAGTCCTGGCTGAGTTTTGGATCTCTATTCCTACTCCAGACAACAAAATTCAGGCCTTCAATGCGCTTTTTAAAAAGTCAAACCTGATTCCACACCAATTAAATGGCTGGCCTGGTCCCACAGCCCTCCCTCTCCCCACACACCTCATTAATGAGAGGGCAGCATAAAACCACAGGGCTCCACCTACTACTGACAGACAGCTGGCTGGCATCATTCCAGGTGAAGTCCCAATCTCCGCATTCTCTACCAACAAGGACATATTCAAGGTCAAGTCTCCCTCTAATTACCAGTGTCCTGGCCCCTAGCTTGGCATGTTACTCACAGATACACCTCTTGCTCCTAGCACAGATACTCCCAAAACTGGAACTGCAAACACTCTCTGCTCAGAGCCATTGTGTCCTCACTCCGCTTATCCTGGGATTCCATCCTGACAGTCATGTGCACCCACACTCAGCAATATTATATCACTTGCACACTCAACTGCAGAGCACATGCTCACAGGTCCCCCACTGCCTCCACAGGGGCCACACTTCAAGAGATTGTTCCCTGCCTGGTGCATCCCTGGGATCTCATGATCAAGTTCACAGCTGTGGGCTTTCTGCTGTTGCTGATGTCCCTACATTTTCCCCAGAGTTCTGCACCAGTGCATTGTTGTCAGGTGCCGCTTTTGAATTGCCTACATTCTGAAGAATGCATTTTGAGACCGAAAAAGAATGAGGGTGGGGAGGAGACAGTTCAGTGTAAACTATTACCATTTCCATAATTTTTTCAATCAAAACTCTAGAAACAAGTCACTTTATCTTCAGGTAAATTTGTATTACCTTGGAAAATAAAGTTTCAAATCATGTGTATCTCATTATTGGGGGCACAATAATTTTTTCAGAGATTAGAACCTCTAAAGTTCTTAGGCAAGACAATCAATATATCTGAACTGTTTCACTCCCCACCCCCAAAGCTATTGATTAGATATTGTTAGTGCCTAACATTGCCTGGTACTTAATATGTGCTGGATAAATGTTGCTTCTATTTCTTCTCTACTTTTCTTTCCATCTCATTGTGACCCCCATCCAAATCATGTGTTGTTTTGGGCTCTCGATTTCTCGAGCCGCTTCACAATCCCTATTAAAGAGAATGTGGAGGGGCACCTGGGTAGCTCAGTAGGTTGAGCGTCTGACTTGGTTTCAGTACAGGTCATGATCCCATGGTCATGAGATCAAATCCCATGTCAGGCTCCATACTGAGCATGGAGGCGCTTGAGGATCTCTCTTTCCCTCTTCCTCTTTCCCACTCATGCTCTCTCTCTCTCTCTCTCTCTCTCTCTCTCAGAAACAGACAGAGAATGTGGAACCCCTAGGATATGGCAGGCCTGCCCCCCTATTTTTTGTGTGCTATTTGCTTATTAAATTATCCATTGAGAGAGCTTTAACCTCGTATTGCCTGCTTCTTCTCCATGAAGTCGGGGGAAAGCATCAATTTCTTTAATGTCTTTTTCTGGGAAATGATGATGGGAAAACCAATGCCAAATGCTTTTCCACTACATTCACTTCTTTCCTCCAACAGCACTTCCAGCCTGGACCACTCCCCTACATCTAAACTCAACTTGAGACCATAAATCCTCTAAAACATGCCACCTACCTAAGGAAGCGGACATTAACATCAAACTTTATGAGTGCTGGTGCCAACATGCCCGTTAGCAGACACAGGCCACTGCTGGCCTGTCTGAGTCCAATATCTGTTTGGAAAGAGAACTCCCAGACCAGAAGCCTGAGTCAGTGCATTAGCTGGAAAGAGTGCAGTTCCTTTTCCTACCATGACACAGCAAGGCCCAACAACACCAACACCAACAATAAACTTGGGCACAGTGCCTGTAGAATCAGAAATTTGGAAGGAGGCAAAGAAGTAGCACCCCCAAGAACTGCTGATAGAATGTGTTCCAGCTCATTCTCCATTCCAGCAGAGGGCTGCCTTGAGAGCTCATTCTGTTCCAGGGCTTCCTATCAGTGTCTCTCCATTAACTTCAGTAACCAGAAGAATGCCTTTGTGATCAGCCCATTTAGGAATCCACCAGTTTACCACCAGCATGATGAGACTAGCCAATACAAGTTTTGTTTTCCTACATTAGACCCCTGCTGGCCTATCTATCTGCCTCTAGATACCTTCCACCGTAGAAGGCAACTGCAGCCTAACATTCTCTGTTTCATCTGAATTCCTTTTAGTCATGTCATAATCTTTCTTCAAATGCTCAGTGATCCTTGACTATTCTCTTGAAATTGAGTACCTTAAGTTGATAGGACACTCAACAGGCTTGGGCCACACTGGAAACTGGAAGACTTCATTCTTTGGTGGTTCATGTAGGAACCCCAACTTCTTATCTGCAGATCTTTACTCATAGGCAGGGCAGTTTCACCAGAAAGGAGACCCTGGTCTCCTAATTTAAGAGGTGGAGGGCAAGTGGCCTTAATAATGATGCTGTCAACATTCAGAGAGTTTGGTGGTTAATTCCAGGAATTTTACCTAATCCTTGTCTTTTCAGTTTGGTTCCCTTGCCTGGTGTGTAGAGTCTAGGGACCCTGTGTTTCAAAGACTTCAGACAGTAAACCTTACGACTTCAGCCAGGCTGGAGAAGGGCAGGAAAATTGTGAAATTGTACCTGTGAGAGGAAAGTGAAAGTAAGGAAAATACATGTAATAATGGCTCTACATTTTTTTCTGGCATATTAGCTATAAGTAGCAAGTTATTTAAAGTCTCTAAGCCTCAGTTACCTCATCTGTTAAATGGGGTAGCAGAGCCCACCTCTGACTGTTAAATCAGGAAACAGATTCCTTTTTTGGTCCTTACCCATCATATCAATTTTCAGAAGGAAATTTCAATAAAGTGTAAGTAGAACATGAAACCTCATATTTCCTTTAGAAAAGAAGAAAGGCAGGGGAAAAGAAGAAATTTTCAGCATTATGCAAAGTGCTTTCCAGAAATTGTGTCCATCATTCTTAATGGCAGCCGAATGATGCTGTTATTATTTCTTTTTACAGATAACTAAGCTGGGTTTAACAAAGTGAAATAATTAGCTCAAATTCACATGGTTAGTAAAAGAGAAGAGGTGCAAACTCATGTCTACCTTATCTCAAAAATACCAGCGCACTGTGCTGCATATAACCAAATTTTATATTGAAACTCTGATAGGAACTTTGTGGTTACAAAGTGGGTGGGCTCCAGACAAGAATTAATTCTCTTATTCTCAGAGAAATTAAAACCATACAGCAATATCATTCAGTGCAAAGTATATGGGATTGATGGCTAGTCAGAGCTAGTTCAAACTCAGACTCCTTCATTTACTGTGAGAACAACATGAACTCTGCTAGGTAATAGGATTTCTTCTGCAAATTAAAGGCATTGGCAGTGTCAGTCTCCTGAGGGAGAGACAGACTCTCAGACAAAAGCTGAGAAAGATAGCCCTATGTAAACTGAGGAGGCAGAAGTCAGTCTCCCACTATATCTGGACATTGAGACGTACACATCCAAGTGAGACCCTAAATGCCGAATATGAGAAAGGGTTTCTTCCAAAGGTACAGGGATGAGAGTAAACCCTGTGGGGCACCTACTAAAGATGAGTAATGACACCCATAAGACACATTCCCCACAGTCTTCTGTGTTTTATCTAGCCTTTATTTTCTGGTCCCATAAAACTGTGTGTGTGTGTGCATGTGTGTGTATACATGTACATTTATGTTTTTTCTTTTTTATTGAGATTTAATATAGAAACAAGAAAGGGCACAAATCTTAAGGGTCAATGCATGTTTACATATATGTACATCTATATATGTATAGCCTAGGTGCTCCCCAGCCTTTAAAAAAGAAAATAGCAGGGCAGTCATTCAGGAAGTATTATTTGAAAGTCTGTGGCCTTGCCACATGAAGTCTTTTTCCCGGGTTGAGGGAGAGCAGCAAACCTGTGACGCCTCCATGCCACTGGGCAGCACCTACGTGATGTCAGCATCAGGAAGAAGACACAGGGCAAGAGGAGGAGAAGTCCTCAGTGAAGAACCTATGTCACGTGGTGCAATAACTACTCTCTACCCAGAGAATCTCCTTCCAGTTTCAATGTTGAATGTTCTAAGCTTGACTCTTAGAAAAATGCTCTCCCCTTTCAGCATGAAGACTCTTATGCTCACTGCTTTCTTCACTCCCTTATGAGATTCAGCAAATGTAAAGCAATAGCCAAGTCACTACAGTAAACTTTCCTTCACTCATTTACTCTCTTATCACTCATTTATTCATTCATTTCTAAAATCTAAAATCATGTATAGAGGCAGCCATTTGGGGCCATATAGCAGTTGGAGATTTAGAAAAACTCCCTCCAGTTGAGCACGTATTAAAATACTAGGTTAAAGAAAAATGCATAATTTTGGTGCATGACTGAGCTGCCAGGAAAGTAAAGAAGTTCCTGGGTGGACAGAAGAGACAGGAAGGCAGGAAGCATACAAAGCAGGTGAAGGGTGGAGTCTATGCGTATCCTGGGGAACCTGCCAAGACCAAGTGTTCGTATGTGAGGGACCAGAGACAAAGCCTGGGCCCAGCCAGGCTTCCTTCCCAGTGAGTGAAGTAGAAAAAAAAGTGGCCCAGGCTGTTTTCAACGTTGGCTCTGGATGAAGCAATAACACTCCTCTGGGAATTCCTAACTGCAAGCCCACACTTAGATGTATTTGGGTCTGGAATCCACATTACATGCGACGCCTGAAAAACCCAAGCCAAAAGTTTCAAAGAAACAAAAGCTTTTAATAACAGGATAAGTCAGACTGAATCTCTTCAATAAGGAAGTGAAATTCGGGTAGAAACTTGAGCAAGGTGGGTAACTATCTGTCTTCTCTTATGTGGTGAGTCTCAGTGGAATTTCCACACTATGGGAGAAAGACTACCTACCGTTAACACTTCCCAACAGTGCTGCCACCCAACGTCAGGCACTCAGATGCTCCTGCTCAGGTCTATGTTCCTGAAGCAATTTAGAGTTCATAATGCCAAAGGCAGAAACAACACGTGCCAGCACCCGCTCTGGAAGGCAGGAATATCACGGGGTGCCACCAGCGGTGCTCAGTTGTCTGTGGAAGAGATATCAGTAGCTCCCACCACGGTTCCAACCAGACAGTAGTGTGACTAGTGTGATGTGGCCGAATTTCCAGCTGCCTGCCTTCTCCTAACCCCAGTGGGTTCCCAAACCTGGTTCTTTCCAATAAACTCCCTGAAGGTAGCCAGAGTCAGATACAGTTCTTTGCACCTCAGAACCCTGCTGGCTATACTGGAAGTTAGCCAGATGGGAAATCTGAGGAGGGGTGGGGGGAGGAAGAGAGCAGACAGGCTGTGGCACAGTTTCTTATACTTCTGTTTCTGCTTATAAACCCCTTCCGCCTCCATCTTGGTAATGGGATAACAGAGCCTCCTCTTGCTTCCCATAAAGAATTGTGCTCTGTTTAGATTCATTTGTTCCCTTCCAGAGCAATCAGCCTAGTTTTGAACACAACCTACAAATGAGGCCCAAATGAATAGAGAGAATAAAATGATAAAACGTAAGCTTCCGGAACATCCAGGTGTGAGTGTCAGGAAGGCTAAGAGCAGCAAGAACACATAATGGCTCCAGGAGGGCGAGGTCCATTGAAAATTGTCAGTTTTTGTCAGAATTGGAATAGGGCCAGGATAAATGAGAAGGAATCAAGTGTTTCCAGCTCTGTCTGGGAAAAGCGAAGTTAGCAGAAACAGATTCCTACCATTAACAGCAAAACAGGCCCGTTGCCTTCCATTGCAAAGGGAATACTTGATTCCAATGGACAAAACAAAAACTCCCCCAACATGCAGAATCTAGAGACATAGAGGAGTACACCTGAAAGAGGAAATGCTCCCAAGAAATGAACAATTCAGGTGTAATATGGCTTGTTGTTGTTTTTCGCTAATGTCACAGCAGTGACAAAAACATCTCTGTCGGTTGGGAAGGGTACACTCACTGGCAGTGCTTCATGCATCTCCCTCAGATCCCTTTGTCAAATGTTTATGCACACCAGCTTCAAGTAAGCTTGTCATAGCATCCTCACACCTGCCCCTGCTTCTGTTTGCCAGGGAGCTTGCCTCAGGATGCTGGAGACTGGTTTGTATGTGCGGAGGTACAGAAGTCCCTGGAAATGTGCATTCCTTTGAAGGCAGCCCAGAGTGAATGACCGATTAATGTGAAGACACAAATACTCCAGCTGAGCTGCCTTAGCATTAATGAAGACAAGTCCGAGGCACGTGAGACAAACTGAAAGATTATGGTGGTGAGGGTGGACAAAAACATTGAATAGAATCTCCACTTTTCCCAAAATGCCGCCCTAACAAGGCTAATTGCAGACGATGTGCACTGTATGCGCCACTCGGGCCTGAGTCACAGCAGGGAAAGGACACTTCTCATCCAGAGATGGAGGAGGCTAAGCCCTCCAGCCTGTGCCCGAGATGAAGCAGCCAGAACAGAGAACAATCCCTGTGGGGAAAATTCACCATCCACTTCTGTTTTGAAACTCTGTATGTTCTCTCCAAATGTATCTAAAATCATGGGCTTGGAAATTAGACAGGACCTTTTAAAAAATAATCTTCTCAAACTCCTGGACTCTTCATTCTTTCCTCCACTAAGTAGTTATTAAGCATCAAGTGTAGGCCAGTTACTCTCCTAAGCAATTTTGAGGTAACTAGACACAACAGACACTGCCCTCACCGAATTTATATTCTTGTGCGAGGATGAGCCCCACAGATGTAGGCAATTGCTCTATGGTGGGGTAAATATTCTAGCAGGTTAAGTGAAGGGTTCTGTTGGAGGAATACAGTAGATGTACTTCATCTTAATGGGAAAAAGAAGAAATGGGTATTTAAGCTACACATCTCTAAAGAATTTACTATAAACAACAAAATGTCTTACCTGCTTCACAAAGACCCATATTTCTCTCTTCCTCCAATTTCAAGGATGCTGAAATTGTGGTAAAACTAATGAGACTGAGGTTAGTGAACACAATTTATGTATCCAGAGGCAAAAGCAGGGAAAAAAGATGTGCAATGGCTTTTCACTGTCATTGGACTAAGACAGACATGCAAAGAGAAATGAATAAGGTAAACTACCTTTAAATAATCGAGGTGATTTTTTTCTCAAGAGCTAAATCCTTTGTAGTACAGTGTGTGTGACAAAGAGTAGACATTCCATAAAGATATTTATCTACTGTTGGGAGTGCAAATTGGAATAAATTCACATCATGCCATTTGGTACCTGTGGAGAATCTTTTCTGAGGAAATTATCATAAATTCAGCCAAAGATTTTTACACTGAGGTTATAGTCACAGTATTATTTATTCTGATAAAGCATTAAATGATACTAAACAAGAGGACAAAAGCTTTATAAAGTATGATGCAGCCATATGATGAAATAATACACAGCAAAACTATAAGGAATAAGGAGAAACAAGGAAAAAATCTCATAGCACATTAAGAAAGAACATGTTGTTATATTTTGTGATACTTTGTAACATGGAATATAGAATATAATTCTGCTAAAAGAAAATGATTCAAGTGTATTTATTTGAGAGAGAGAGAGAGAAAGAGAGAGAGAGTGCATGCAAGAGCGGAAGAGGGGCAGAGAGAGAGGGAGACAAAGAGTCCCAAGCAGGCTCCGTGCTGTCAGTGCAGAGCCCAATGCAGAGCTCAAACTCACCAATAGGGAGACCATGACCTGAGCTGAAATCAAGAGATTGATGCTAAACTAACTGAGCCACACAGGCGCCCCATGATAGACTTAATTTTTTAGAACAGCTGTAGGTTTATAGAAAACTGAGCAGATAATATAGAGGAATCCCATCGACCCCTTCTTCCTCACTCAGTTTCCTCCATTATTAATGTCTTGCATTAGTGAGGTACATTCATTACAATATATGGCCAATACTTTATCAACTAAAGTCTGTCATTTAAATTAGTTTTCACTCTTTGGTTGTACAGTTCTATGGGCTTTGAGAAATGCATAATGTTATCTGGCCAAGATTACAGTATTATCAGAATAGTGTCACTGACCTAAAAATACTTTGTCCTCCACTTATTCATCCATTTCCACCTCCACCATGGCAATCATTGATCTTTTTGTTGTTTCTATAGCTTCTCCTTTTCCTGAATGATTTCCAGTTGGAATCATTCAGTATAGAGCCTGTTCAGAATGGGTTCTTTTACTAAGCAATACACATTAAAGATTCTCACTTGTCTTTTCATGACTTGATGCCAATTGTATCAATGTGATTGATGATGCTGTTCAGTTTGACTGTGTCCTTACTGATTTTTAGGCTCTTGGATCTGTCAGTTACCGACATAGGGGTGTTAAAATCTTCAGCTATAACACTGCTAGGAATTTACCCAAGNTCTATCCGTTTTATGCTTCATGTATTTTGATGCTCTGTTTTCTGGCATGTGAACTTAAGAATTAACATGTTGTCTTGGGGTTTGACTCCTTTATCATTATGTAATTCCTTCTTTATGCCTGATAAGTTTCCTTGTTCTAAAATCTGATTTGTCTGAAATTAATATAGGTACTCTAGCTTTCCTTTGATTAGAGTTAGCATGGTACATCTTTCTCAGTCCTTTTACTTTTAGTTTCTATTACATATATATGTTTATATATAATATTGTTTAGATTTTATATTATTTATAATAATTGTATTATTTATTTTATATCTTTATATTTTAAATGGGTTGGTTTGTAGATCATACATCACTGAGTTTTATTTTTTTATCCACTCTGTCAGTCTGTCTTTTAATTGGCATATTTAGACTATTTATATTTGAAGTGATTATTTATATAGTTGAATTAATATCTATAGTTGAATCTGTTTTCAATTTGTTACACTTGTTCTTTGTTTCTTTTTTAATCTTCCAGTCTCTACTTTCTCCAGTTTTTTTTTAAGTTTACTTATTATTTATTTTGAAGGAGAGAGAGAAAGAATAAGCAGGAGAGGGGCAGACAGAGAGGAAGAGAGAATCCCAAACAGCCTCTGCACTGTTAGTGCAGAGCCCCCATGCAGGGTTCAATCGCACAACCGTGAGATCATGACCTGAACTGAAATCAAGAGTCAGACGCTAACCAACTGAGCCATCCAGGTGCCCCTTTTCTTCCCTAGAGTTTATGTGCTCCAGTTTTAATTGACCATTTATATGATTCCATTTTTTTCTCCTTTCTTAATATCAAATATGCATTTTCAATTTTGTAGTGATTGCCCTAGAGTTTGAAATATACATTTACAACTAATCTGTTTACTTTCTTTTTTCTCTTTTTTAATTTATTTTGAGAGAGAGAAGGGGGGGAAGGGGAGAGAGAGAGAGAAAAGGAGGAGAAGAGAGAGAGAGAGAGAAAGAGAATCCCAAGCAGGCTCCATGCTATCAGTACAGAGCCAGACATGCGGTCCATCTCACAAACTGTGAGATCATGACCTGAGCCTACCCAGGCAACCTTAAGTTTACTTACAGGTAGCACTATATCACTTGATAGGTACTGAGATACCTTATCACAGAATCTCCCAATTCCTCCTTTCCATTCCTTATAACATTGCTATCATTCACTTCACCTATCCATAAGCTATAATCACCCAGGTTACCTAATATATTGGTGCTATTATCATTTGAACAAACATTTATCTATTAGATCAATTAAGAATTTAAAAAATTAATGATTTGGAGGCACCTGGGTGGCTCAGTTGTTTAAGTGTCTGACTTCAGCTTGTAAGGACACAAGTCTAAACGTCTAAACCAAACTGACTCCATGACAGGATTTAAGTTTCCCTTCTAAACTAGAAGGCCTAAGTTTCAGCTTTCCCGAAACTATCAGGCCCAAGGCCTGATACACATTGCCCAAGGCAGGAGAAACCACCCTTGCAACACCCAATCAGGAAAGGCCAGCGACCACCCTCCATATTGTTAAGGGAGAGGCCTGGAGATAGAAACTATAGATAGGACACTGTTACCTAATGTTAAAGTTAACCTGTTAGTCGCCGAATGGGACCCTAGCCTCGCTCTGTGATTGGTTGAATTTAAAGGTACTCTAAATGTTGTAATTGGATCCCGCCAAAAGTAACGAATACTCTAGACAATGTGTATGGTTAAACCGGCTGTCAATAATGTTGAATAATTATGATTGGATCACTGTTCCCATGTCATAACTTCTGTAACTCCCCCATCACAAACCCCATAAAAACCCTACTCTGCCTTTGTTCGGGGTTCTCAGCACGGATCCACGGCACTGGTGAAGTCTGTGAGCCCGAGCTCGAGCCCGTAATAAAGCCCTTTGCCTTTGCATGCGTGACTCGGTCTCCCCGGTGGTCTCTGGTCGTTGAGGATACTGCGATCTGTGGATAACAGGCTCAGGCCATAATCTTATCATTCGCTAATACGAGCCCCACATTGGGCTCTGTGCTGACAGCTCAGAGGCTGAAGCCTGCTTCAGATTCTGTCTCCCTCTCTCTCTGCCCCTCCGCCCCATACTCTGTCTCTGTCTCTCTCTCTCAAAAATAATAAAACATTAAAAAAATAATGGTTTTATTTTACATTTATTTGTTCCTCCTCTAATGCTGTTCCTTTTTTAAAAATGTTTATTTATTTTTGAGAGAGAGAGAGGGAGGGAGAGGAGGAGCTGAGGAGGGGCAAAGAGAAGGAGACAGGGGATCTGAAGAGGTCTCTGTGCTGACAGCAGAGAGCCCCTTTCAAGGCTCAAAGTCGTGAACCATGAGATCATGACCTGAGCCAAAGTCTGATGCTTAACCAACTGTGCCAGGCAGGTGCCCCTCTGTTCCTATTTTATGTAGATTGCAGTTCCTGACAAAGTTCCCACTCTGTTAAAAGAATTCCTTTTAACATTCTTGCAAGGCAGGTTGCCTGGTAACAAATTTCTTTTTTGTTTGCCAGAGAAAGTCTCTAACTCTCCCTCATTTTTGAAGGATAATTTGATTAGATACAAAATTCTAGGTTATAAAGGTTTTTTTCTTTCAATACTTTCAGTTTGTCACTCCACTCTCTTCTTGCTTGACTGGTTTCAGAAGTCTGTTGTAATTCTTATCTATGGCTTTATGTTGGTAATGTAGGCATCTTTTTCCTCTGGCTTCTTTCAAGATTTTCTTCTTGTCTAGTTTTCTGCTGTTTGAATAGGATACAGCTAGGTGCTAATTTTTTGGTATTTATCCTGTCAGGTTTCACTAAGTTTGTGTCCGTCATGAAATTATAAAAATTTCTATTATTATTCCAATTTTTTCTTTTCTTTCTTTCTTTTTTTTTTTTGGTATTCTCACGTATATGCTACACCTTTTATAATTATCCTATGATTCTTGGCATTCTTCTACATTTTTTCTTCTTTTTTCTCTTTACACTTCAGTGTAGGAAAATTCTGTTGAGATATAGCTCCAAGATCACGGATTCTTTCCTCTGCCACGCCTTGTCTACTGGTGAGCCCATCAAAGGCAGTTTTCATTTCTGTCACAATGTTTGGTTTCCAACATCTCCTTTTGATTTTTCCTTACAGTGTCCCTCTCTCGTTTTACATTACACACTGTTCTTGCTTACTGTTCACCATCTCCATTAAAATTCTTAGCACATTGACCATAATAGTTTTCAGTTCCTGATCTGAAAACTCCAACATCTCTGCTATATCTGGGTCTGACTCTGTTGCTTGCATTGTCTCTGCGGAATTTTTTTATATTGCCTTTCAGGGTGCTTTGTTATTTTTTGATAAAAACTAGGCAAGATGTTTTGGGTAATAAGAACTGAGGTACACAGGACTTTGGTGAGAGTATCAGATATTTTATGTGTATCTGGCTAGGAGTTATGCTGCATTAACTGTTTGTTGTAGCTATAGGTGTTTGAGTCTTCGACTTCCCTTAGTATCATTTTTTTCCCCTTTTGTCTTTGGATTCCCCTAGAAATTCTTCATTAGAGTCTGAACCTTGCTGTTCTTTCAGCTCAATGCCTGTTATTATAAAGATTTGTTGGGATGGGAGGACTGGAAGTTGGGTATTTCCCTTCCTTTCTCCAACCTTCATCATGAGAACCTGATGGTGCTCCCTGAGGTAGTTTGCAAAAATGTAAAGATCCCCTTTCAAGCTAGTCCATACTCAGCCTCCAGGGATGCATCAATTACTGGTTAAGTGTTACTATCAATATATGTATATAAGCTCCAGCAGCTTCCACTCCAAGTAAGCTGTGATTGTGTATTCTCACCTCTCTCCAATTTTCAGGGAGAAAGTTTGCTCTATGACCTCAGTTCTCTGTTGGATCTAAGAAGAGCTGTTGGTTTTCAATTTTTTCAGTTTTTTTCTTAACATGAGAACGAGTGGGACAACTTCCAGACTCTTTACCTCTTAAAGCTAAAACTAACTCCAACTAATTTTTTTAAAAAATTAAACTTTTTAAATAAATAAATAAATAAACAAATATATGAATGTTTGTTGAATTAATAATGCTTGCCATTTGGGTACCTTAAACATTTGGTGCTGCTGCCCCAACACAGTAATAAGCAAACAAAAGATTTAGGTCTTTTATTAAATAATGCCCATCATGGGGACAGAAAATGGGGAGAAACCAAAATGTTACCAGAGCTGAAGCTACCATGGGTTTTCTGTGTTTTCTTCTCAATCCTCTTCTTTCCTACTCACACCTGTTCACATGTCTTGATTTCTCTTCCTGCCCAGCATGTCCTCTGTTTACTCTTTATCCCCCATCTCTACTAGAAGATACATCTTTAATTTTTTTTAATGTTGTATTTATTTCTCAGAGAGAGAGAGAGAGAGAGCAGGGGAGAGTCAGAGAGAGAGGCAGATATAGAATCCGAAACAGGCTCCAGGCTCTGAGCTAGCTGTCATCACAAAGCCCGATGCGGGGCTTGAACCCACAAACTGTGAGATCATGATCTGAGCTGAAGTCCTACACTTAGACCGACTGAGCCACCCAGGCGCCCCTAGAAGATACATCTTTAAATGCTCTTCTACAGAATCTTAAAACAAAAAAGGTAGACCCTAGATATAGAAATAAATAAATAAATAAATAAATAAATAAATAGAAATAGATACAGAGGTATGCTTTTACATGCCTTTTTCTATTTCTGGGAATAGTTACATCTAGGGGATGAACATAGGCATGGGAGAATTGAAGTGAAAGAAAGCCTTATTTTTACTGTATAACTTTTTGTGCTATTTAATTTTTTATCACATATATGTATTTTCTAGAAAAAAAACACAATAGTTTCTAACTGAAGTTAATCACCCACTCTTAATCTGATCATGTTTTCTATAAAAATAAATAAATAAGTAAATAAAACTTCAGCAAACACCATATTCAGTAGGGAAAGCCTCAATGCTTTTACCCAATGATCAGACACAAGGATGAGATGTCCATTATTCTCACCTCTATTCATCGTTGTGTTGGAGGTCTTAGTGTAATGAGGAAAACGAATGATCATTAAGGAAGAATCAAACTAGTCTTTATTTGTAGGTGACATGATTATATATATAGAAATACAAAAAAAAGGTTTCCTCTTTCCTTTTTGTTAATCATTAAAATATTTAATAAAACAGAATAAGGAGATGGCTGAATACAAAATCAATGCATTTGACCCTTGAACAAAACAGGGGTTGGGGCATCAATTCTCCACATGGTTTAAAATCCATGTATAGGGGCACACGGGTGCTAGTCAGTTGAGCATCCAACTCAGGTCATGATCTTGTGGTTCGTGAGTTTGAACCCCACATCAGGCTGGCTGCTGTTAGCCTGGAGCCTGCTTTGGATCCTCTGTCCCCCTCTTTCTCTGCCCTTACACCACTTGCACTCTCTCTCAAAAATAATAAATAAACATTTTTTAAAAGTAACAAATAAAATAAATAAAACCCATGTATAACTTTTGACTTCCCAAAAACTTAACCACTTAAGCCTACTACTGGAAGCCTTACTGATAGCATAAACAATCAATTAAGTCATATTTTGTATGTTATATGTCTTATATACCATATTCTTATAATAAAGTAAGCTAGAGGAAAGAAAATATTATTAAGAAAATCATAAGGAAGAGAAAATACATTTACAATACTGTACTGTAAAACCTCCATGTATAATGGGCCCACGCAATTCAAACCCATGTAGTCCAAGGACCAACTCCATACACAGATAAGATGTATTCCTATATATTAGTAATAAACAACTGAAAATTAAAATTAGGGGAACCTGGATGGCTCAGTTGGTTAAGCATCTGACTCTCCATTTTGGCTCAAGTCATGATCTCACGTTTCATGAGTTGGGCTCGACAGCACCAGGACTACTTGGGATTCTCCCTCTCCCTCTCTCTCTCCCCCTTGCCTGCTCACGTGTGCTATAAATAAATAAATAAATAAATAAATAAATAAATAAAATTACCACACTCACAAAAAAATTTAAAACCCATTTAAAACAGCACAAAAGATACCAAATTCCTAGAATAACCATAGCATCCACTCAAAGCAAGTCAAGAATGTTTGTTCTTACCATTTCTATTCAGCATTCTGCTGGCAGAATATAGAACTTTGGCTCCAAACCACCTTCTGCCTAACTAGTCAAGTAAGAATATTATCATAGGTCTTCAAATAGAGCCATATAAATACAGCCAATATAATTTAAAGAAAAAATATGGCCTTTTCTTTAAATTATTCTAAAGCAATTGAATATCTTCTTGAAGAAATAAAATAAAATTTCTATTTCCTACCATACATGGTAACTAATTTAAAATTGATCAAAAACTAAAGATTAAAGGAAAAACAATAAAGCTTTCAAATGAAAACATGAGCATATATTAATAACTTTGTAATAGGTAAATATTAAATAGGATACAGCCCTAATAGTAAAGGAGAAAGTTGAGAGATTGAGCTTCATTAAAATTAAAATATCTATTACCAAAAAGACATCATTAAGACTGACCATCTGAATGGGCAAACCACATACAGAGCAAAAATAACTGCAGTGTATGTGGCTGAAAAGGTACTCCTATCCATAATATGCTTTCTTAAGACTCAAATTAATAAGAAAAAGACTTAAGACACTATTTTTGAGTGAGCAAAAGACTTGAACTGGCAGTTCACTTGAACAGGCACTTCACAAAGGGTGATATCCAAATAGCTAGTGCCTAGATTATGAATAGATAGCCTGCAAATCAACATTATTACTGATTAGGGAAATGTAAGAAAAAGACTAAAGTGCTATCACACTACTCATCCAAAAGAATAGTTAAAATGAAAAGGATTGAAAATAATGAATGTTCAGAAGGATGAAGAACATCCTTACCTGGAAAATGTTGGGAGTGCAAATCAATTTAAACCTTTAGAAGACAACTTGGTAATATTTAAGAAGCCTAGAAGTATATCTATTCTGTGACCCAGTAAATCCATATCTAGATACAGACCCAAGAGAAATGACTATATTTCAAAGAAACTATATGCTCAAGAAGTTTCATAGTATCTTTATTAATAATAATATGAAGAAACTGAAAACAAGGCAAATGTCCATTAAGGGGGTAGTTGATAAATAAATTGTTCTATATTCATATAATGGAATACTAAATATCAATAACCAAGAACAGAATATGTATACATATAATGTTATGGGTGAAACTCACACTACACTTTATATTGAAAGAAAGAAGGCAGACATAAAACAAGTAAATGCAATATTTAATATTTATATGAAGCTCAAGACTGAGCAAAATGAATCTGTAATGATAAAAGTAAGAGTAGTAGCTATTTCCAGAAAAAGAATTTGGGAGTAATATTTACTGGGAAGGGGCAGGGAGAAATATTCTGAAATGATGCAAATCTATCTCTTGATCTAGGTGGTGGTTACATAGCCTCATATATGTGAAAAAATATCATTGACACATAAGATTTGTACACTTTGATGTACGTAATCTATACTTCAACTTAAAAGGGCATGGGATTATTTTTTTTATTTACCAATATTGTACTATTTTTCATCAACCTTACGACACCCTCAACTCATAAGTGTACTCAATTCAATGATCTTTCCTTCTATAATATTACTAAAGCACAGTCCTTTCCTTCCCTTTTGTTTCTTTTCTTACATCCTCGAACAGAACCATTCCAAAGGACAAAACTAAACATTTATCCTAATTTTCCTTTTTCCAATAGAAGAGAACTTTCCTAATAAAAGTTAGTAAGTTAAGGGGGCGCCTGGGTGGCTTAGTCGGTTGAGCGTCCGACTTTCGCTTAGGTCATGATCTCGCGGTTGGTGGGTTCGAGCCCCGCATCGGGCTCTGTGCTGACTGCCAGCTCAGAGCCTGGAGCCTGTTTCAGAGTCTGTGACTCCCTCTCTCTCTGACCCTCCCCTGCTCACGCTGTCTCTCTCTCTCTCTCTCTCTCCTAGAAATAAATAAAACATTAAAAAAAAAATTAAAAAAAAAAGTTAGTAAGTTAAGGTATCTTGGAAACAGTTCACATGCCATTCCTTCTAAAAGTGCTGTTACCACTAATAATGTATTCAGGGCAAAAAAAATTGTTCTTCTGAATCTTTATGTCATCAGAAGCTTCTTTATGTAGAAGCTTTGCCTCTATTTACCTAATACTGTGAATATATGACCTGTCCTGACACCACCATCTCTTTGCCTTACCCTTATGCCATTAAAAATTCACAGCTATTTGCAAGGTCTTAAAATAGAATGGCAACTACCTTGGTTGGTACTACTCTAATGACCCAATCCTGACCAAAACTATCTATTACTCAGTTACCTCATTCAGACATGAAGTATGTCTACCTTATTAATCTGTAAATAATGAGTGAAGCTGTATCCAACATTTTTAACTCCCTTAAATCTGTATAACTCTCCATTAGAAGGTCTAATGACTTAGCCGATACCCTTACAGCTCTGCACTCCACCTCAATGGATAGCATCCTTAATTCTATATGGAAATTTAGTTCCCACCAAAGCACCTTAAAACTTAGCATTTTGCAAAATCAAATCACCACATTTTTCACTTCATTGTTGCAAAAAATAATGTTCCAAAGATTAACTCTTGAAAAGTTGCATGACATCACTATAAGTAGTTCTAACACAAAATGCATTTTTAAATGCAATGAGAAAAATAAAATCTTTTGATATAAAATCAGCCAGAAAAAGGTGAATTAAGATAGCATCACTAAAGGACAGAAGAGCAAAGTAGATTAGAATTCAAGGGCCTAGAGTCTGCAAGAGGTACATGTGTGGCCATTATGAGTCCCCAGTGTGTAATGCAACACATAAAGTGCTAGATTAAATTATTTCTTAAGCTTATTCAAGAGTATCACTCTATGACTGTGGAAACTATTTTCATAAAACAAATAATGATTAGAATAGACTAAGGAGTAGACAAAATAATTATACCTCAGAAACAGTTACAAATTTCCCTCTAAGTATAGGAGAACAAGCACTGGCATTTGTTTCCCTTGTTGAAAAGAAAAAGAAACACTCCGGCAAACAAAGCTTTGGAGCTCCTTTCTCAATCATTTTCAAGAGAAGAATTTTCTGCCTAAGGTTTTTTTCAGGGCAACTTTGACATCCTTATTCCTCAGGCTATAGATTAATGGGTTGAACATGGGCACCACAGCAGTATAGAATATAGAGGACACTTTCCCCTGGTCAAGGGGTAAAATAGAAGGTGGTTTGAGGTACATAAAAGCTCCTGACCCGAAGAAAAGAGACACCACAATTATATGGGAACTGCAGGTACTGAACGCTTTGGATCTGCCCTCAGTAGAACTAATGTGGAGAATACTAGAAAGAATGAAACCATAGGAGATAAAAATGGTCACAATGGGTACCCCAATGCCAATGGTCACAACAATGAAGACCACCAGCAAATTTATGTAAGAGCTGTTGCAGGAGAGCTCAAGGAGGGGAATGATATCACACATATAGTGATTGACAAAGTTGTCAGCACAAAAGGTTATAAACATTATGTTTCCCATATGGGACACAGCCCCAAACACTCCCATCCCATAAACACCCAACAAAAGGAGTGAACACACCTGAGGAGACATGGTAACTGTGTATAGCAGGGGTTTACAGATGGCGACATAGCGGTCATATGCCATCGCTGACAAGATGTAGGATTCAGAGAAGACAAAGAAACAGAAGAAAAAAAACTGAGTCATACACCCTGCATAGGAAATGATGTTTCTCTTTGCAACAAAACCCATTAGCATTTTAGGGGTCAGAGTAGTGGAGTAACTAACATCTATGAAGGACAAGTTGAAGAGGAAAAAGTACATGGGAATATGAAGGTGAGAATTCAGCCCAATCAAGGTTATCAGGCCCAGGTTCCCCACCACAGTGACCATGTAGAAACCTAGAAACAGGAAGAAGAGGGGAATCTGGAGTTCTGACTCATCTGTTAAGCCTGCGAGGATAAACTCTGTCACAGAGGAGGCATTATCTGCAGCCATTCTCCTCTAGGGGGGTCTGTAAGGGAAAAAGAAAAGAGTCACTGAGACAGAGAGAAGCCACACAGCATGGAATTTAAGGGGCTGACACGGAGAAGAAAAAAATGGGAACATTTCCTGAGTACTAACTATGGGATAAGCACTGTTCTAAGTGCTGTGTGGCATTATGATTATTCTCATTTCACAGATGAGGACACTGGACCTAAGTGACTTGCCCAAGTCCGGATGCTATGAAGTTATAGCAGGAGGTGAACTCAGGTGGTCTGGCTCCTGGGATCTGAGCTTTTACCTACTTTGCTAGAGGACAGACCAGGTCAGGCAGGCACTCACCCTCCCCTGCTTGGAGTCATAATGCTGTTATCCAGTGGCTGTCACCCATGTCTTTCATGGAGACTCAACTGGCCCCCATGAAAAGCAAGTGACAACTCAGAGCTCAGACCCTCTGCTTCTGCTTCTCTAGTTTGAGGATCAGAACCTCTACTTTATCTTGTTGAGCTGAAGAACTTGATCTTTGATTGTGGCTTTGTGCTAAGTCTCTTGTCCAAATTTCTGGGATGAGACAGCATCCTTTCCTAATGCTCATGGATAACAGGAGACTAAAGAGTTTTATTTTGGACTAGAGATTTCCATGACGTAGTTACAGAGCCTCCCCCAGGATCTCTGCTCCAGAGACCCCCTTCCCTAAGGAAGAAGAAATTACTGTTTATGCTCTTGATAATGCTTGGTGTGGCTTCCAGTGACCTGTCCTTTCATTCTGGTTATGTCTTTTTAAGATTAAGAGCAAAGCCTTATGGGGTTGCCTCCTTGTATTGAGCACTTACTGTGTACCAAGCACTGTGTAGAGATAGCACCCTTATACTAAAACCAAGTGTCTAAAGCAATGCACAAATAATATTACCTTTTTATTCCTCACAACAGCCTTATAGATTAGAACTATTAATCCTTCTTCTAAAGTGAAAGGCACACACACTACTAGGTTCCAGAATCTTGAGTCAAACCCTAATCTGTCCAATTCTAAACTTCTTAGTCTTAATCACTAAGCATGCTACCTCCCTCTAAGTGACAATGAGATCTCTGAAGCAGCATTTTTACTTACAAGGATCTCATGAGCACCTTTATGGATAAAAACAAGCATTTACATAACTTGAAAGAAATGTAGAAAGTGCTAAAACCAAGAAAGGTAAAATTAGGGGAATCATACTTTCGAGAATGATATTCATTATTTCATTCACATCCAATATATACCAAGAATTATTTTCATTTTCTCCAAGTTTAAAAATAAAGAAACTTGTGCTGAATTTTCTCCATTACTTGATCATCCATCTTAAGCTTCATTATTAAAGACAAATACTGATCAGATATCTAATAACAACTTCTATCAAGACCTAAATGCAGAGAACAGACTCTATAGCCAGTATGTCAGATAATGGGAAGTTGATGAAAGACTTTGAACAAGGATGGCATTCCTTTAACACATACCAATTGAACATCTACCCTGTCCGTGAAACTTTTATAAGTTCTGGTGATTTCTTCAGTGCAAAAAAAAAGAAAAAAAAAAAGATTCCTGCCCTCACAGAGCTTGTTTTCAAGTGGGAAAAGACAGAAAATACATGAAAGAAAGAGGTAAAACCTGTGACATGAAGTTATATGAGCAAAAAGAATGCAAGGGGCAGGGCTAGAAAAGGCAAGCATTGCAGATTTCAGTTTTAAATAAAATAATCTGACATTCAAGCAGTAACTTTGAAAGAGATTTGAAAAGCATTTGTTTGGTCAGATCAGTTACTCTAATAAAACGCTGGACATTCACAGCTTAATGCAGCACCTTTCCAAGTCATCACATTTTTGTCCTGCACTTCAGTATGTTAACCCCAAATACTGGATCTGATGGAGAAAATTGGGATGGTAGTAACAGGGTAGGGGAGCAAGAGTCCTTGCTGAGGGTTTAGACAATCACAAATCACAGAGTGTAGGTTATTCACTGAGACTGATATCAAGAATAATAAAATTTCATATGACAGCTTGCACTCTAGCCCCTTTTCTAAGGGCTTTTATACATTAACTATGGCAAATTCTCTATCGAAAAAATAAATCTCTATTTGTGTAAATTCAAGCGACAGCAGATGAGTTTATTTTTGCCCAGAGTTAAGGGCCAAAGTCCTCTTGGAGAAGTTATGAAATGAAAACACAAAGGCAGAAGTCCATTTTCCTCAGGCAAGTCCAACTAAAACTGCTACACACACACCTGTGTATGTTTGCGAGTGTGCGCATACACCTGAGTGAGAACTTGCTTGCCCTCAGCTGAGACTCAGTAGGGACAGTGCCTCATCTCTCTGTTGATGCTGAGAATTTTCCATGGCCTGGAGCAACTCTAACGAATCCCAATCCCTGTTCTCAATTCCACTACATGTATTTAAGAAATAGAAAAAGCAACTCATTATAAAAAAATTAAAATAAGCACTACAAGCAAACTCTTCTTAAGGCCCAAGGGCAAAGAAGACCTTAGGGGTTCATTAAATGTTCACTTTCCTCTAGAAACTCTAGAGGGTTCTTTTATGCATGATGCAACACCGGGGAAAATTCTGAGATTTTTGTCACATCAGGGGTGGTTTCCATGGGAATTTCATTTCATATGCATCTAGATTTTATTTCAAGTGAACTAGGGCTTCTATAAAGTCATTTTCGCTATTGACTTGCTCCAATACAAGCAGAAAGAAACAGAGAAATAAATATTCTTGATTAAATTACTTTTGTTGCAGAACTATCTTTCCCAAAATTTGAATCTCTGTATAATGGATTTCTTGTTCTATTTATTGCTAATGCTAAAATATATGTGAGACATGGATTATAACATACTAATATGGAAAATATGTATAATACAGCATCTTTGTATATATACCTCATGAGCATGCATTAATCCTCATATCTCTGGTAGTCCTTCAGGCAGCACCAGAGTGGTGTCAGGTCAGTAACCTTCACTCCACACAAGAGACCTGTAAGAATAAACTACAATTCCAACCAGAAAAGTCAGAGAGCTTGTCCAGAGAGAAGAGATGACAGCTGAAAAGTCTTCATTTGATGTGACTTTAGTTAAGCGCTCAGTATGGGCATAAAATTAAATTCGTCTATCAGAAGTCATATGATCTATATTATACTTCATGTTGAATTAGTTTTTAATATGTGTGTTTGACATATTAAAATACTAGGTTAAAAGAAAGATTTAAAAGAAATGGTTCATGTTTAAAGGGATTTATAGTCTAGTCGAGGCATCTCCTGTCTATCATGTTATTCCCCTCATTTCAAATTTTTCAGTGCTCACTAACTCTCTGAGCCTCCTCTTCCTTAAACGTTTGTGAGCTCATCCACAACTCCAACAACATCATCTGTATGGTTTGCTCCTTAGTCCTCGCCTTTCTGTTAATTCCCTGTCGTGTGTATACAATTTCTCTATTAAAATGTTACAGTATGCCACCCTGAACTCAACAAGTACAAAAATTAACACATCTTTTTTTGTCCCCCAAACAGACATCTTCTAATTCCTTTATTGGAGAGGAAGTAGAGGGGTGATATTAATGGGGTATCCTAAGTCTTGTTCATTTGGGTTGATCCTAGTTTATGTTTATTGTCCCAGAAAAATTATTAAAAGCAGCTTCTTTCACCAAGAAATCTATTCCAGTTAAATATGACATTGTATGTGGAATCAAACCAACCTCTACGATTCCTAACTCTGCTCCTTACTAGCTGTGTAGCCTTGGTAACCTCTTAGTTAAACTTGGTTTAACCTCCTCTGAGCTTCAAATTACTTATCTTAAAATGGGGATAATAATCATAAATGGTGCCATTTGCATTACTTAGGACCCTAGAAGGCATAAAAAATGTTGCTATCATGATCATCATCATCATCATCAGTCATCCAAATCTATACCGTGGCATGATAAAGATAATTTAGACTGCTCTGGTATACAGGATTAGCTAAAACTGGGAGAGATGAAAAATAGGAAGATCTGTCAAGATTTCACAAGCAATGGAGACAGTAAAGTAAAAATGGAGATAAGATCATGGAAGAACAGGATTTACTATCTGTGGTTTGGGAGAGAAGGAAAGAAAACAAAGTACATATCAAATATAACTAAAATTTTGAGTTCATATGACCATGAGTAAGATGGCAGAAATGAAGAGTAGGGAGCATAAGGAGCTAGATTTTAATCTAGATGATGAAATGCCAGCAGCAACAACAAGGGTCCCACTAAACCCTAAGTTATGGCAGCCACCAGGGCACTTAGGACTCCCCATGCCTGCAACTGGAGTAGACAAGAACTGGATTCACCATCCTGGCAAAAATAATTGATCCTAATCAGCAAGGCAGGGGAGGGGGGGACTGCCTTTACTCATAGGGGCAGAAAAGACCATGTGTGGAACCCAGACATTCCATTAGATGCTTCCTGATTCTTCCGTGCCACATTGTAGCTGTGAATGGATATAGACAGCAAATCCCAGATAGGAAGGGTATTATTGCTAAAGATTCAAACCCTTTCATAATGAAGGGACTCCCCTTTTTTAGATGTTTATTCATGTGTCAGTATATAATGGGGTCTAACTCAAAATAGTTATCAATATTTGTTGAATTCATTATTTCTAATTAAAATATATGTGGGTTTAGTTCTCTAACAGTCTCCCACTCCAATTTTTTCCCTATCATTTCAAACAGTTATACTTTTTCACTCTCAATACTTAATGTATTGATAACTATAGAACTATACAAATAACTATCAGTATACAAATAACCAGCCAAATACCATATTCTAATTATGTTTCCTATTTTTACCATCTGGAAAATTTCCTGGAATTGATAATAATTCCCCTATGCCATGTATCTTTCCTTCATATTTTCATGTGCTACAGAGTATCTATCAAACACCCATCAATATTAATTTCTAAATATTCAAACATGTGGGACAATCTGTCAATTTCTTTTTTCTCCTTGAAACTTCCACCCTCTGTATATATCTGGAGTGATTGCTTTTTAGACTCAATGCATGGCCATCAGACTGGAATTCCCTTTGCTGCTTTCCTGTGTTGGATCCCCTCTTTCCTAGATCCCAGTATTGTCAGTGAGAAGTCCAGTCACATTCTCATTTCTGTCCCCTTATATATTATGTGATTGTCTTTTCCCCTGCCTCTCACCCACCTCCCCAACATCTCTCTCTCTGAAAGCTCCTAGGATCTTCATCCACAGTGTTCTTAAATTTCACAATAATATGTCTTAGTAAATCTATTTTCTTTCAGAGTATTCCTTCAGTCTAGCAATACAAAGCATCTAGTTCTGGGAAATTTTTCTTATATTCTTTATTGATAATTTTCTTCCCACCATTATTTTGTTCTTTCTTTCTAGAATAATTATTATTGAGATGTTGGAGTTACCCTCTTCTTTTCTATCTCTTTGAGCATTTTTCATACTTTTGAGAGAATTCATCACCTGTAAGTTGTGCCATATCTATTTTAATATTTTATTATTGGTTCTACATAATAAAATTCACCCATTTTAAGTGTACAGTTCAATGAATTTTAACAAATACATACAGTTGCATAAACAGCACAATCAAGATACAGAATGTTTCTATCACTCCAAAAATTTCTCTCCCACCTCTTTGAAGTCAAATTCTTCACCCCATTTCTGGGCCCATACAACCATGAATCTGCTCTCTATCATTATATTTTTGATTATTCTATAATTCTATGTAAATGTAATCATGAACTATGACGTCTTTTATGTCTACTCCTTTAACTTAGAAGAATGAGTTTGAGATTCATCATGGTGTTGCTGTACCAGAAGTCCCTCCCTTTTTATTGACAAGCTTTATTCTATTGGATGGATAACACAACTTGTTTATCTATTCATTTCTTAATGGATACCTGAACTAATTCCAGTTTTTGGCTATGATAAATAAAACTACTCTGAACATTAACATTCAATTTCTAATATAGACATATGCTTTCATTTCTCTTGAGTAATATATTGGAAGTAGGAGTAAGATTATTAGATTGTATCGGTTGTAAGAAGCTGAAAAATTGCTTTCAAAACATTCCTGTCATCATGAGAGGTCCACTTTGTCCAAATTCTTGCTGCTACTTAGTGCTGTCAATTTTTGTAATTTCAAACTTCTAATAGGTGTGTGGTTACATCTCATTTGATTTCAACTTGGGTTTCCCTAATGCAGTGCTTGTTCACTTCTTTTTCCATTTTTCTAGTAAAGTACTTTGTCTCATTATTGAGTTGTAAGC
>NW_027528872.1:8658628-8664310 GCF_008692635.1 Crocuta crocuta | reverse complement strand
ATATAGTCTATATTCTTATAAGTCCTTTATCAGGTACATATTTTATAAATACTTTCCTCTAAAAAATTAAATAAATAAATTTATTGGTTTGCATTTTTATTTTTAACAGTCTTTTTGAAAAGGAAATGTTTTAATATTGCAAATCCAGTTTATGAATTTTTTCTTATAGGGCTTATGCTTTATTTGTGCTGTTTACCTAACACAATGTGAATATTTTTATGTTTTCTTTCACATATTTTATAGTTTTAAAATTTATACTTTGGTGAATAATCCTTTTTTTCCGTTGCATATTATTAACTGGTTAAATTTATTTTTCTTTTTTTAAATATAATTTAGTGTCAAGTTGGCTACTATACAGTGTATACAATGTGCTCTTGGTTTTGGGGGTAGATTCCCATGATTCTTCACTTACATATAACACCCACTGCTCATCCCACCAAGTGCCCTCCTCAGTGCCCTTTTTGAATTCATTTGTTATCATACGGATTTCAATTTTCCAGTATCATTTATTGAAAATACTTTATTAATTGCACTGCTTTGATAGTTTCATTGAAAATAAATAAACTATGCATAGTAGGTCTATTTCTAGAGCTGCTATATTCTATCAATTTATAGTCTGTGATTATGTCAATACTAGATTGCCTTAATTACAGAATTTTTTTCTTTTTTCTAAATATCTATTTCTGAGAGCGCACATGGGGAAAGGGCAAAGAGAAAGGAGGACAGAAGATCTAAAGCAGGCTCTGCACTGACAGCAAAAAGTCCCTTGTGGTGATCGAACTCACAAACTGTGATATCATGACTTGACCTGAGGTTGGACACTCAACCGACTGAGCCGCCCAGTTGTTCCAATTACAGAATCTTTAAAGTAAATATTGAAACCACTGTAAATCCAACTTTTTAATTTCTCAGAATTGTTTTGTTTAAACATAGGTCCTTTCCATTTCTATGTAAAATATAGAATCAATCTGTCAATTTCTTCAAAATCATGATGGGACCTACCCAAAGTCACATAGGAAGAAATTAGCATATCAGTGCATCCTATGGAAGTCTTTTACCTCCAAATTTCAAAGTTTATGATCTTTCTACTACATTACCATTTCACACCTTTTCCAATTTTTCTGGAGGATTTGGGGGTGGGGGAGTTCAAAAGAAATTGTAATGTGATTAAAGCATTTTGGAAAAAAACATGTAACAGAGAGCAAAATTTAACATCAAATGCAGAGAATTTCAGAGAAGTAAATCAGGAATGAGAATTGAATGTGTCATGGATCCAGGTAAAGATTATGCTGAGGTAACATTCCTACCCAAATCTTGGATCTCCAGTCCCACCCAAATAACTAAATGAAGCATTCTAAGTAAACTCAAATGTAAATTCAACACCAATTAAATGGGAAGCCTCACAGCACTCCCTCTCCCCCACCATAACCCATCCCCTACACATACACAAACACACCCCTCATTAATGAGAGGACAGTATAAAGCCACAAGGTTCCACCTACTTAGAGAAAGCAGCTTGGTAAGATCACCATTTGAGTCCTATCCACAATCAAGGTCAAGCCTCCCTGTAATTACCAATGTCCTGCCATGGTATTCACTGAATCATCTCTTGCAGCTAGCGAAGATACTCACAAGACTGGAACCGTAAACACTCTCTGCTCAGAGCCAGCTGCCTGAATCCATTGTTGTCCTCACTCTGCTTATCCTGGGATTCCATCGTAAAAGCTGTGTATGCGGACACTCCGCATTATTGTATCGCTTGCACACCACAACTGGAGAGCACATGCTCACAGGTCTCCCACTGCATCCACAGGGACCCTACCTCAAGTTTGTGTCTAGTGCATCCCTGGGATCTGATGACTAAGTTCATAACTGTGTGCTTCCCGCTGTTGCTGATGCCCCTGACACTTTCCCCAGAGTTCCAAGCCAGTGAGTTGCTGCCATGGTCCACTTTTCAACTGTAGCCCACAGTTTAAAAAGCACTTGTCTGGAACTGTACTTTGGAGACTAACCAGGAAGAGACCCAAAAATGGGAGATTTCAGCTTAAACTATTTTCCTTTCCATAAGTTTTCAGTCAAAAATCTAGAAACAAGCTTTTTCCCCCAGGATATGTGTTAGAGGGACCCACAACAAAAACATGTGGTACAGCAACTACATCATGACATTCTCTGTCTCATATAAATCCTATTTCATGTTGCAATGTTGGTTTCTGTTTGTTTATTTGCTTGTTTGTTTACTCCCTGATGATCCTTCACTCTTTTCTTAAACTAGAAGTGTCCTAAGCTGATAGGATACAAAGGGTGTTTCAGCCAGACTGGTCCACAAGAGAACTTCACTCTCTTCAGTGGTTCACGTGGGTAGTATTGTTGGGCAACTCCTACCCTTCAGATCTCGTTCTTTCCTTTTGAAATGATCAGTTTCACAAGAAGAGACTCAACTCCTCCAATCTCTTAAGAGGTCAGATAAGGGTGACCATAATAATCATAACGAACTCCATTTTATGTTTTTCTTTTTAGTGTACATGCAAGAAGTTTTTGCCTAACTTGCTATGAGAAAGAATTTCTCCTATGTTTTCTTCTAAACATTTAAAAGACTTTAGCTCTTCCATTCAAGATAATGATCCTTTTGAATCTCATTTTTGCAAATGGTGATATAAGTGCTGAAGTTCATTTTTTCCATATAGATGTCCAGTTATACCTATATCATGTGTTGAAAGCGGTATCTCTTCTTCACTGAATTACCTTTGCACCTTTGTAAAAATAAGATGACTGTATAAATTTGAGTTTATTTTAGACCCTGTCCTTTTCCATTGATCTATATGTCTACTATATGATTATTATAACTGTTTAATAAGCCCTCAATATCAAGTAGTATCAATTCAACTTTGTTCCTCCTCTTCAAATTCATTTTCACTTTACTAGGCCTTTTCATATACATTTTAAAATAAACTTCTCAATTTCTTTCTTTAAAGGGGCACCTGGGTGGCTCAGTTGGTTAAGCATCCGATTTCGAGTCAGGTCATGATCTCACAGTTTGTGAGTTTGAGCCCCACATTGGGCTATGTGCTGACAGCTACCTCAGAGCCTGGAGCCTGTTTCAGATTCTGTGTCTCCTTCTCTCTCTGCTCCTCCCCTACTTGTGCTCTCTTTCTCTCAAAAAATAAATAAATAAATAAATTTTTTTGATAAATAAATAAGTAATTTTTAAAAGTCTGTTAGAATTTTAATTGAGATGGCAGTGAATCTATAGATTAACTTGGTGAGGATTTCCATCATAATCATAATATTGAGTTTTCTAGTCTATGTACATCATATAAGTATCCATTCATTCTTTTTTAATTTTCCTGTGCAATGTTTTGTTTGTGGAAGTCTTGAACATCTTTTGTTAAATGTATTCCTTAGTAGTATATATGTATATGTATATAGTATATAAACATATAATAGTATTGTAATAATATTATAGTTGTAATTTTTTAATTTTTATTATTTAATTATTTATTACTAATATATAGAAATACAATTGGTTTTTGTATATTGACCTTGAATCCTGAGACTGTGAAATTCATTTACTAGTTCTATTACTTTTTTGTAGATTCTTTAATGTTTTCTACATACATGATTGTGTCATCCACAAATAAGAACAGATTCACTTCTTCATTTCTGATATATTTTTTAATTATTTGTTTCTTGCCTTATTATATAAGTTAGAACTTAATTCAATGCTAAATAGAAATGAAGAGTACAAATACACTTGCCTCATTCCTGATCTTAGTTAAAAGGTATTGAGTCTTTCATACTGAATGTGATATTAGCCATACATTTTTCAGAAATGCCCTGAATCCAGTGAGGATTGTCTTTTGCTGAGAATTTGTTTCATGAAAGGGTATTGATTTTTTTAATGCTTCTTTTCTCTCTTTTGATAATGTTACATGAGTTTTCTCCTTTTTTCTATCAATATGGTGAATTACATTTTTGCTGTCCAAATGTTAAATCAAGTATTCATTCCCAGAAGAAACTTTATCATGATATATTATACTGTTACACATTGTTAGATTCAAATTGTTAATGTTTTTATTTTATTTTATTAAGAATTTATAAATCTTTGTTTACAAGGAATATTGATCTGTGTTTTCTTGTGATGTCTTTGCCAGGTGTGGGACTCAAAATAACAAAGGCCTCCTAGAGATTTGGGAAATAGTTGCTTCTTTTTTTTCTGAAAGACCATATGTAGAGTTGGAATTATTTCTACTTTAAGTGTTTGATAAAATTAACTTATTGTTATTGCTATGTTTCCTAAGTTAATTCTGTCAATTATCAATCTATCAGGTTGGCTTCAGGTTTCTTTATGGGAAGACTTTCTACTAAAACTCAGTTTCTGGGGCACCTGGGTGCTCAGCTGGTTGACTGTCAGACTTTGGCTCAGGTCATGATCTCACAGTTTGTGAGTTCAAGCCCCACATCAGGCTCTCTGCTGTCAGCGCAGAGCCCACCTTGGATCTTCTGTCTCCCTTGAAGAAAAGTAAAATTCAATTTCTTTGGGGTACCTGGGTGGCTCAGTTAAGCATTTGACTCCTGACTTTGGCTCAGGTCATGATCTCATGGTTGGTTGGATCGAGCCCTGCATTGGGCTCTGGGATTCTCTCCCTCCTTCTCCCTCTGCCCCATTCACACTTTCTTTCTCTCAAATAAATTTTAAAAACATAAATAAATAAAAATAAAATTCACTTTCTTTAATAGTCACTGAGCTACTAATATTTTCTGTTTCTTCATTTGGTCAGTCATTTTGTAATTGTGTCTTTCAAGAAATTTATCCCCTTCCTCTACATTGTCTAATTCAATGACACAATGTTATGATTGTGATTTATGTTTATGATTCTTTAATGTGTGTACAATCTTCATTGATGTCTCCACTTTCATCTCTTATATTGGTAATTTGTGTCTTCTCTATTTTTATTCTTGATTAATATGGCTAGATGCTTACCAGATTTATTCATCTCTTCAAAGGACAGCTTTTGGTTATATTTATCTTTTTCCACTGGTTTCTGTTTCATTGATTTCTGTTCTTTTTACTTCCTTCCTCTCACTTTTAGGTTTAATTTGGACTCTTGAATTTTTCAAGGTAGCAGAAACCTAGATTTAGTTAGTATTTTCTTTTCTAATATTGATATTAAGCTATAAATTTCCTTCTATGTACAACTTAACTACTCTCAAATTTTGATATGTATATTTTTATGATTAGTCGGCTCTAAAACTTTTCCAACTTCTCTTGTGATATATGCTTTTTTATCCAATTATTATGTAGAAATACATGGTTTAATTTGTAAAATTTGGTATTAATATAACCAATCCAGCCTTCNCCGTGAGATCATGACTTAAGCGAAAGTCGGACGCTTAACCGACTAAGCCACACAGGCGCCCCATCAATCTAGCCTTTTTGTGCTTCCTTTTTATATGGCATTTTTTTCATCCATTTACTTTTGCCTTTCTGTATCTCTGTATTTTAAAGTGTGTTCCAGGGCGCCTGGGTAGCTCAGTCAGTTAGGCATCTGACTTCAGCTCAGGTCATAATCTTGCAGTCTGTGAGTTCAAGCCCTGCATCAGTCTCTGTGCTAACAACTCAGAGCCGGGAGCCTGCTTCAGTTGTTGTGTCCCTCTCTCTCTGCCCCTTCCCCTCTCATGCTC
>NW_027528872.1:8644716-8658619 GCF_008692635.1 Crocuta crocuta | reverse complement strand
GCGAGATCATGACCTAAGCGAAAGTCAGACGCTCAACCGACTAAGCCACCCAGGAGCCCCTTAACTAATTAATATTTAATGTAGTTATTGAGACGTCTGAGTTTGAAATATATGAAATACTTTATTTTATATAAAATATACATATATAATATAGAATTATCTGTAATAATTATATAATATTATAAATATATACTATATAACTGTATATTTATATACAAATGTATGTTTTTGCAATTTTATATACATATAAAATACATCTACATAATGTTATAAATCACACAATAAACTGTTATAGTTTTGTTTAAACAGTAATGTGGTTTCTCAAGTTGAGAGAAAATCACATAAATAAGGACAAATTTTTATTGTGGTCAGAAAACATATAACATAAAATTTACTATCTTAACCCTCAAGTGTACAGGAGAATAGTGTTAACTACGTGCACACTTTTATGCAATAGATCTCTAGAACTTTTTCATCTTGCAAAACTGAAACTCTATATTCAATGAAAAACGTATCCCCTTTTCATTTTCCCAAGCCCCCTGGCACCCAGAATTCTACTTTATATTTCTAAGAGTTTGGCAACTTTAGATACTTCATATAAGTGTAATAATGCAACATTTGTCTTTTTGTGACTGCCTTCTTTCACTTTGCTTAATATCCTCAAGTTTCATCCATGTAATAGCATGTGACAGGATTTCCTTCTTTTTAAGGGTGAGTAATATTCTACTGTATGGATACAGCACATTTTCTTTATCTATTCAACTGCTGATGGACATTTTTATGCTTCTACATCTTAGTTATTGTGAACAGCACTGCAATGAACACAGATGTGTGACTATTTCTTTAAGATCCTAATTTGATTCTTTGGGATATATACCCAGATATTATTCAGATATTTGCCATTTTGGGTGTTCTTATTTTTATTCTTTTTTTCTTTTATCTCAAGTGTCCAAATTTTCATCCGATATAATTTTCTGTCAGCCTAAAGAATTTCTTACATTACAGCTCTTCTATTTTTTCTCTTATCCAAAAATGTCCTTATTTTGCTTTCATTCTTGAATGTTTTTGCTAAATATAGAATTCTGAGTTGACAGTGTGTTTGTTGTTGTTTTTCTTAGCACTTGAAAGTTGTTGCTATACTCTCTTTGGGCTTCTGTGGTTTCTGATGAGAAATTAGCCAATGTACTCTATATGCAATATTTTGTTTTTCTCTTGCTGATTTTTATGATTCTTTATCTTTGACTTAAATAGTTTTACTGATTTGCCTTCATATGAGCTTCTTTATATTAGTTCTGTTTGGTGTTCACTTAACATCTTATATTTAAATAGGTGTGCCTTTCATTAGATTGGGGAAATTTAGAGGGTTATTTCTGCAGATACTTTTTGTGTCTCATTAGTTCTTTTCTCTCCTTTCAATATTACAATTAAACATATGCTTGGCCATTTGGTATATTCTGACAGGCCTCTGAGACTCTATCATACTCAAACTTTTTTCTCCTGTATTTCACTTTAGATGATTTCTATTGGTCAATCTTCAACTTTACTTCCTCTTTCTTCTGTCATGCCCATTTACTTATTAAGTATATCCATTTGGTTACTTCAGAAATTGTATTTTTCCATTATAAAACTTCCTTTTTTAGTGTTCCTATTTATATGTTGAGATTTATCACTCCCTGTCTAAGATCGTTTTTCATTGGAAACATATTTTGTTTTGCCTTATTGAGGATAGGCATAATAACTGCTTTAAAATTCTGTTTGTTCTAATATCTAGTTGATCTTATGGTCTGCCACAATTGATATTTTCTTGAGAAGGTTTTCAGTTTTCTTGGTTCTATATCAAGTAATTTTGGTTTGTATCCTGGACATTGTGAATATTAAGTTCAGATTATGGATTCTGTTATTTTTCCCCAATGTATTTCATTTCCCTTCTTTTATTGGGTAAAGTTTTTGTCTGGACTTGAACAGCACACTGTTTCATGGGCAGTATCTCTTATACCAGTTCACATATTTTGTCTTTATCTGTGCTGCTTTGAGTCTGTTCTGTATATGCATGTTTTAGGATCAGGTGAATTTAGTTTGGGTATTCCTTCTCTGGTTCACTTGTTTCCATAATTTTCCATAATTTCCCCCAACTTTATTCAGTATTTCAGATTTTTGGGCCTCACTCATCAGGTTTATTGTACCAGAGAGACAGAATTTTTCCACATGGGTACAATGTAGACTGCACTTAGTGCTGGAAAAAAGCTACAAAGGTGTGAGCTTATTTGGTATTGTTCCCTTCTTCCCTCCTGCAAGTGAGTGCACATTCCCTACCAGGTCTGCTTCTGTTTACTTCCAACATCTTCAGGTAATTGTTTTGCTTTTCTTTAACTGTCCAGATTTACTTTTTTTTTTTTTTTTTTTTGTATTCAGGGGTGTCATCTAACAGGGTCATAGGCCATTATGCCAAGAGTTACTTTTTTAAAAATCCATTTGCTTAACGTTTGTATTTAAATTCCAGTTAATTAATATACAGTGCAATATTAGTTTCAGGTGTGCAATATAGTGATTCAACACTTCCATACAACACAAGAAGGGCACATCACCACAAGTGTCCTTCTTAATCCCTATCACCGATTTCACCCATCCTCCCACCCCTCTCCCCTCTGGTCACCATCAGTTTGTTCTCTATAATTAAGAGTCTGTTTCTAAAAAAAAAATTTTAACATTTATTTATTTTTGAGAGACAGAGACAGACAGATCATGAACAGGGTAGGGGCAGAGAGAGAGGGACACACAGAAGCGGAAGCAGACTCCAGGCTCTGAGCTGTCAGCACAGAGCCCGACTTGGGGATCAAACCCACGAACCATCAGATCATGACCTGAGCCGAAGTTGGACTCTCAACCGACTGAGCCACCCAGGCGCCCCATTAAGGGTCTGTTTCTAACACACATGCTTTTCTTCACTTTATATTATGTATATCATACACAAAATGCGAAGATGTTAGTTCAACACAATATGTAATCACTACTCAGATAAACATATAGATCATTTCTGACATTCCAGGAAGTTCCCTCAGGCTGCTCTCCTGTCAACAGCACCCCCCTCCAAGAAGTTGTCGTATTCTGATTTCTGTCTTTCTAGGTTGTGTTTGCCTTTTCTTAACTTGATGTGTTTTGTTTTCTGGTTTATTGTGTTCATCATTATGTCAGTGAATGGATTCACATATGTTGTTGTCTGGTAATACTTTGGGGGATTTTTTCTGTGTATTATTCCATTGTGTCAACTTACAACTATTTCCCCATTTCATCTTATGACAATGGTTATTTCATAAAAGAATATAAAAGCTAGGTTATGCTGTTGTAATGAAAATGGAAGAAATATAAACACGGCTCACATACTACAGAGATGTCTAATGAGTATGTGTATTACTTCCAAATTTTCTAAGCAAATTTATAAAATAAAAAAAGCCATCAGTCCATCTCCAAATTCTTCTTTATGGTTACCAAAGCTAATGACATTATTGTTAGTTAAATGAATATTTTATATATACATTTATATGTTAAGTGGTTAATATTATAAGGTTCATTTTTAATTATTCATAGATATCTATTTTTCATGGACGCTCTTTATTGAATTTCCTTAGGTAATTAGTTCAGGAAGTAGTTTGTTGCCCATTTTATAAAATTAGAAAATTGGTTTTTGATGCAAAGTAATTATATGTTTTAGTATACATGATGTTTTTGCTTTTATAACAGATTAATGTCCATATCTTTATTTTACTTTAAATTTTCATTCAAAAATCATGCCCCATTATATGTTACTATCATATTGTTACTATGAAGATGTATTATTAGGTTTATGACATACTAGAAAGACATTGCAATAAGTCATTAATAATAAGTAGGCTAACAGCAGAGGGAAGAGGAGGGCATTGCAGGCAGACCAACTCAGAAAAACAAAAACCTGGAAGCCCAGCAAAGGCCTACATATTTGGGCAAAGGCAAGTGATAGTATGGGCTGAATCACTGAGTGTATAGAAAGGAGATTGTTGCAAATTTAAGGATGATAATCCCTTATCCTACTCTGTGCTCTTTCTAGAGAACTGATTGAGACATGAGACCCAGGAACCTCTTGAAAAAGATCAAGGATATAGCTGAAGGATATAGCTTAACTCCATGGTCACAATGGAATTATCTCATTCCCTCACTGCATTCCCCAGAAAGGTCTGATGAGGGGCGCCTGGGTGGCTTAGTCGGTTAAGCGTCTTTCGCTTAGGTCATGATCTCGCGGTTCGTGGGTTTGAGCCCCGTGTTGGGCTCTGGGCTGACTGCCAGCTCAGAGCCTGGAGCCTGTTTCAGTCTGTGACTCCCTCTCTCTCTCACCCTCCCCTGCTCACGCTGTCTCTCTCTCTCCTAGAAATAAATAAAACATTAAAAAGAAAAAAAAAAGGTCTGATGAATCCAGGCACAGAAGAAACATACATTGGCCTTTCCCTACCAGGGAAGAGGAGACAAGTATTGGTCCAGAAGACAGTCCAGTCCAAAAAAGAGAGACCTAAAGAGACTACTAGCCAGTCATTCCCAGGTCTGTCTCCCCATTTCAACTGTAATGAGTCCTCTCCACTTCATTATGGAAGAGAAGAGCAGGAATATGGAAAAAGGAAAAGGATTCTTCCCATTCTTTACTCTCCTAGGCCACGGAAAGATAGATACCCATTTTAGAGGAATCATTTGCTTTGGACCAGAGAGAACTAGCCATTTACAGAGAGGAGAAATCAACTGCTCAAACCAGGTTTTCTCTTGTGAATAAACATATAATTACATATCTCACATATGCGCATAGTTATATGTTAAATTCTCGCTTCCCAAGTTCCAAAAATATAGCTCAGAACTGTTTCACTGTTGAAATATTTATTTTTCAAATCATCTCAAAAAAGTAACTAAAAAATGTGAAACTACAACTTCTCAAAGATTATTTCCCCTTCAGCCCAGCCGTTTTCCCAAACCCAGGTTATTCTATGCAAACTTTAGGTAAATAAGCAAAATGGGAGCTATTTGAAGAGGCTGCTTTTCCAAACCATATGTAACTTCAAGAAAAGAGAGGGTGGACACTGCTCTGGAACAATTCATCAGCACTCCCTATGTGCAGTATCATTCCTGGATTCAGAGAAGGGACAGGGCTTGTGACTCTGCCATTATTTGTGTGAAGAAAGAGGGACAGAGAGATATGTTACTGCTTTGGCTTTCATTTGTGACCCTGTCCTGTGAGCTGGTGGAAAAGATGAGAGATGAACAGATGAGGTTTTAAAAAACTGATCCTTTAGCTCACCAGTACCCTCTGGGCACACAAGATGTCAAGGGAAGAACAAACCCATGAAGTTTGGTTAGGGAGAGACAACAGGAACTATTTCCAAAGCATGCATAGGATATAGGAAAACCAGAAGAGCTGTGCAGCATCCCAGGACTATAAATTGGGCATTATTACCATTTCCAGGTCTGGATTAGTGACAAGGAAAGCGAGCTGTTTAAGAAGAGCCACTCGACCTCATTGTGACTCTTGGGAGATGGATGCAGCCCACAGCACTCCCACAGAAAGGAGGTCAGAGGGATAAATACTTTGTCCTCACTCTTCTTTCCCACACTGCTTGGTAATAAGAGAGAGCAAGAAAGTCTGCTAATGTGGTCCCTATCAGTTAGACACCTAGGGAGAAAGCAGAATAGATAAGCAAAGAGAATGAATATACAGGACCAAAATGACAATAAAAAGCATAGGCAGGTATGCAGCCCTACAAATGAGGCCCAAATGGGCAGAAATAATGGAATGTTGAAATATCTGCTTCCAAAGCATGTTCAGGGACACTAGACAGGAGAGCAAGAAGTTGCCAATATCCTCTCCATTTGACTTCAGTTGGGAAGAGCAAGAAGTTGCCAATATCTTCCATGAGGTTGAGGGCTATTGGAGAACTGACAGTTTTTGTCAGAATTCAAATAATACCAGGGTAAGTGGGAAGGAATCAGTAACTCCAGCTTTAAGTATCTGGGAAAAAAATGGGCAGAAGAAGTCAGGATGCCACTACCAGAAAAAATACTTCTTCTTTCCCATTGTAAGAGGGAAAAAAATATTCACAATGAGCAAAAATAAAATTTCACTCACATAGAATATAAGGATAAAGACAGATATGCTCTCTTATGGATTCTGTTCATGATTATCTATCAAGAGCAGAAAACATTTCCCAAAGGAAGAAAGCTCAGGAGAAAAATGACAAATGGCCAATTCAGATGCAACTTTTCCCTCCTTAATGTCACATCAATAACATAGAAATACCTCTGCCAGTTGGGAGGTGTACAAAACACTTGTTAGTGCTTCACCCACATCCTTTCAGATCCTGTTCTCATTCTGATGCATGCCAGCTTCAAGTATGCCTTCACAAACTCCCAACAGCTAGCACCTGCTTTCATTTGCCAGAGAGCTACACTCAGGATGACAGAGCTTCCCTTGCACAGGAGAGCCCAGACTGCCAGGAAAGGTACATCCTTGGAGTATGCCTGAACCTATAACTGATATGTTTCAGAATATAAATATTCCAGATGCCTGACCCTACTCAGGATGATTCTGAGTCATGTCACACAATGTCTTCAAGGACTTCACACAGCCTTGACCAAGGTTCCCAATCATCAGAGTTTGCTTGATATCACAGTCTTCTGTTGCATTTCTGCATTCTTGACTGGATTTACCTGGGAATGCTTGCTAATAAATCACTACCACATGAGTATTCATCTCAGGGTCTTGTGGGAAACCCACTCCAGGATGGAGGGGAAGGATATCAAATGAAGAGTATGGGAGAAGTATGCACACAAAAAAAAGGGGGGGGGGAACATTTGAGGGAAAATTAAAAACCTTCACTTGTTAGAAGGACACTGTTTAGAGTTCAGAATGTATGAAAAAATTTGAAAATAAAATGCACTTGATATATATCAGTATGTCATATATCAGTATGTCTCCAACTCAGTGGAAATTTCTCATGTCAGAAAACTAGGATCTGAGTAGAGAGTTCAGCATGGCTGTTTTGTTGTAAAAGATATTAGTGTAGCCCTGTAATTCTTAGTGGTTGATTTTCAGAGCAGCAGTAGCAGCATTGCCTTGGAACTTCTTAGGAATGAAAATTCTAGAGTCCTACCCCAGACCTACCGAATCAGAAATTCTGTAGGTAGGGCCTGGAATTTGCATTTCAGGAACCCATCCAAGTGGTTTAGATACATATTTAAATTTGAGAATCACTGCTGTAGCTGCTGGTCCCAGGAGGTGGACTGAGGTACAAGCATTTTACTGATCCAAGGAAAAAGAAACAGCTTTTATATCTGCTTCAGAAGAGAAAAAATGGAGGATGATGAAAATGATGAGTATGTAACAGATGAAGATTATCAGTCATAATGCTTATGACTACAAAATCTACCAGCTTATAAAACAGGTGCTGGGACACCTGGGTGGTTCATTTAGTTAAGCATCTGGCTCTTGATTTTGGTTCAGGTCATGATCTCACAGTTTGTGGTATGAACCCCCACATCAGGCTTTGCCATTGACAGCACAGAGCCTGCTTAGGATTTTCTCTCTCCCTCTCTCTCTCTGCCCCTCCCCTGCATGTTCTCTTTGTCTGTCTGTCTGTCTCTCTCTATCTCTCTTTATCAAAATAAATAAATAAATAAACATCAATAAAAACAGGTGCTGATAAAAAGGATTTTGGTGAGAAGAGGTGAGCAGCGCATGCAATTTGATGGTGTTGTGGTTACAGAAAGACAGACTGACCATTATCACTAAGTGAGGCATGACACCACCAATATCTATACTAATACAAACCATACACCAGCAGAGAATAGACCAGTGGGACACATCCCATAGTGACCCCAGGCCACCACAAATAATAAAACAGTAACTAACAACAAAGTAGCAGTCACTAAAGAACAGAAAAGCAAAAGAGAAGAATGGAATCTTGCATTTCAAATTATTGATGACGTTATTCTCTGATATAAAGTTCATTATCATTTTAAGTGAAATGACAAAAGAGTGGGAGAGGTTTAAGAAGGTAAGCTCATGAGGATGTTGAGGAGTGAATTCAGCCCCATTACAATGACCACACTCTAAGAATAAGGAGAAGGTTGTAGGATGGATCCATTTGTGAAACAAACAAAAAAGTAGTAGCTGTTGAGACATTTCCCATAGCCATGCTATTTGGAGAAGTCATATCTGAAGATGGAGAGAAGAACCTCTTTCTAAGCCACACAGGTTCCATGACTTAGACATGAGAATTCCCATTGCTCTATTGGCAGAATGACTAGTTTTAACACAGGACAGATGAGCACTGTAGGAAGGCCTATCTCTTCCTGTCTCTTTCTACACTTACAAAAGCACTCCCATGTTTGAAAATTGCCCTCACACAGCCAGCAGCTTAAGGAGATTAGTAATCAAGGTGAACTAGGGCATGCAGTGGGAACCAAGCCCTCATAGCAAAGACAAGGAAGTAGCATCTCAGAGAGGTTCCACAGTTTCCCAGGTTGATAAGGAACCACATCTTGAGTAAGGAATGAGAGCTGGGAAGAGACCTAGAGACATCATAATCTCTGCCTCCATTGCTTCAGTCACCCCTACCCCAGAACCAAATTAGGGGAAGGGGGAGTCTCAAAATACTCAGTTTTCATAGCTCCATGTTAGAAAGAAGGACAAAAAGAGACTTGGAGGCTGCCACACAGCTACCTCCCCTTGTCCAGCGTAGTGTCAGGAGTACAGTTTTACAGTCTCTGCTCTCCCACATCCTTGAGGGGAAGTGGCTTGTGTGGTATAAGAAGAAGGGTGCTGTAAGCATATAAACTTTGCCTGTAATGGCAAGAATATGAAAGGTTGCATTATTCTGAAATCAATCCTCAGCCAAAGATCATGATTTCAGATCAAGGCCATACTCAGATTCTCCTCTCCAACCAAAGAAAAGAAACATTATCTGTCCATGGCCACAGTGCCATTTTCATGATATTTAAAAGGGGATTTCTTTTGGGGTGCCTGGGTGGCTTAGTCGGTTAAGCGTCCGACTTTCGCTCGGGTCATGATTTCGCAGTTCGTGGGTTCGAGCCCTGCGTCGGGCTCTGTGCTGACTGCCAGCGCAGAGCCTTGAGCCTATTTTAGAGTCTGTGTCTCCCTCTCTCTCTGACCCTCCCCTGCTCACGCTGTCTCTCTCTCTCTCCTAGAAATAAATAAAAAAATATTAAAAAATAAATAAATAAAAGGGGATTTCGTTTGCATGTATACATATATATCGAAATCTGACTGGAAACCCAAAGAAGCTTCCCTCGGCTCTTCTCCTAGGAGGAGTTTCTGTAATAAGCAGGAAAATGTAGTTTTCACAAATAGAGCACATTTTTACTTCTGCCAGAATGTCGCACCCCGCAAGAATGTGAAGCAGGAGCCCCCCTTTCCAGAGACATGTATAGGGGTTGACTCTTAGGTGGGAATCCCTCTGTAATGATGGCAGGTTTCAGTAACACAATCTGTGGACCTGGCAATTGGTTAGGGTCTTAAACACGCTCAACATGGCAAAGCACTCATCACAGTGCTTTTTCCAGTAAAATTATCTAAAAGTCTTCAAAGATACCAAAAGCTTCATGTTATCAAGTAAAAAGGGAAGCTGTCCCTAGCCTGTGCGTGGAGAGAAAGAAGGAAATGTTGCATTACCATTGGTTCTATGGAAGCAGTAATGTGCAGTGTAGAGACAGCAGGGAAGAGTGACAAATAACCATCGTGATATTTTTCTAAAGATACCTCACTTTTGGGGGCCAAAAATCAGAGTACATGTTCTCTATTATTTTGGCTAAAGCAGAAGTTCACTGTATGAATGATTCATACTTTTATTCAATAATTATTCCATAATTCCATAATTTCTGCATTCAAAAAAGAATATAGAAACTCAATTATACTCAGTTGCTGTAAAAAGTTTCCTCTAAAACAGGGTGTTAATTAAATGATGGTGCAATTTTTTCCTAAAATTTACTTTCTTTAAAAATGCTATATACTTTCTCATTAAAATGACATGGAATATCGTGAAGTTTATTATGTTCCTTGTTTCTGTCTCGTTGTTGGTGTTGGAGTGTGTGTATGTGTGTGTGTTAAGGTCACTTACATGAGATCTACCCCTGTTACAAGTTTGTAAGTGTACAATAGAATGTAGTGCTGTGTTGTGCAACAGATAATCTAAGCCATTCATCTTGCATAACTAAAACTTCTTATCCATTGAAAAATTGTAGTGGACATACAGCCTTCAAATTCAAGTCAGACAGAATGACTCCTTCCTTCTGGTGATCTCATGCCTAAATTTCAGGATAGTAATCAAGGCACATAAATAGGAGCTGAACCCAGGGTTCAAGGATCTGAAAATCATACAAGAAACTCTCATAGATATGGAAAAGTGAGGTTTTGCAATACAAATGCATCTGTACAGGGTGTTACACTCTGACACTGGAGTACAGAGACAGATATGGGCAATAAATTGCACACATAGCATAACCAAAAATTAGCATTGAGACTGTGACTATGGAGAAGGAGCACTTGGTACTCTTCCTAATTGTGGACAGGAAAGGGGGAAGAGAAAAGGAGGAACAAAGGAAATTTTTAAATAAAAAATTTTCAGCAGGCTTGGATAGGCTTAGAAGTAGAAGAGTTTGTAGAGGTGGAGAGATTAGAGATCTAAGATGATATTTTGAGGAAATAAAATCCCAAAAATGAAAAGAGATTGACAAAATTCAATATCCTTACTTTTAAAATACTTAATTTGAATCGAGGAATGATGGATATTGTCTTCTTCTTCTTCTTTTTTTTTTTTTAATAAGCTTTACATCCAATGTCGGGCTTAAATTCAGGACATTGAGATGAAGAGTCACATCGTTTATCAACTGAGGCAAGCAGATGCCCCATGACAGATGCTTCTTTAAGATGATAAAATATGTAAAATAAATATATAAAATGCCAGCAACTTACTTTGGAAACTCTAGAGGCTTTCCTAATTGGAAGCAGAAGTAAATCTGAGATGCCTACAGTCTCAACTGCTACTTAATATTGTATTAAAGGTCTTAGAAAATGCAATTATAAATGGGAAAGGGATAGAAGGAATAATAACCAGAAGAAAACAGGTAAAATTATTCCTATTTATAGAAGATTTTATTACATTTTGCAAAACCTGAGAGAATCTGTGGGAAAACTTATACAAAAATAACAATTATATTACGAAGTACAAAATTAGCATAGAATTAGTAGAATTCATATAAGCAAATAATAATCAGGAAATATAATGAAAGAATCCTCATTAACAGTAGCAAAAATAAAATACAATAAATTTCCCAACCATAAACTAATAAGAAATGTGAAAAACATAGATGAGGAAAATTATGAAACACTCCTAAAAGATACTAATGTAGAACCAAAAGAAAATAGGAAGACATACCATACTTCATGGTGGAAGTCTCAAGACTCAGAGATGTCAATTCTCCCCAAGTTTACTTATAAGAAGTTTCGGATGCAATCACTAAACACACCCAAAGGCTAGTTTTCTTTTGTTTTGTTTTTGGAGCTTCATAGATTATAAACATTATGGTTAAAAATGAATAGCCAAGAAAACCCTAAAAAAGAATAACAATATGTGGGAAGTTACTTTCAAGATATGAAAACATTATGAAGCTCCTATAATTAAAGCAGTGTGGTATTGGTTTATGAATAAACTAGCAGACAAATAGAACAGAATAGAAAACACAGAAATAACTCAAGTGCCTATGAAACTTAGTATGCAGTTAAGGCAGCAGCTCAGCTCACAGGGAAAAGATGGACTTCTTTTTTTTTTATATAAATGGCGATAGAACAACTGGATAGCCATATGGAGAAAGATAAATTTGGATCCATTCCTCACACCATATACTGGTACAATTTGTAAAAAGACAGACATCCAAATGTAAAAAAATGAAATCATACAAACATTTTGAAAAAAAAGTGAACTTCTTTATAACCTTAGAGGAGAGAAAGCATTTCTAAATATGACTAAAATATATGAAACAAAGGATTAAGAACATTAATTTTTAAATTTCATTTCATAAGGAAAAGCCAAATCACAAAATGAGAAGAAAATATANTTATGTGGAAACTAATTTGACAATAAACTATTAAAAAAAAAAAGAAAGAAAATATATGCACCTTATACCCCAGACTAAAAGCTAATATGCATAATATGTAGTCCTCCTAAAACATGAGACCAAAATCCAGCAGAAAAGTGAGGAAGGTGTGATGTAATACCAACATCCATTACATATATGAAAATATCCCTAATATTTCTTATTAGTAGAGAAATGCTCATTATAACTATACTTAAAAAACTTTTAGGGTGCTTGGGTGTCTCAGTTGGTTAAGCTTCTGACTTTGGCTAAGGTCATGATCTCATGGTTCGTGGGTTCGAACCCCGTGTCGGGCTCTGTGCTGACAGCTAGCTCAGAGCCTGGAGCCTGATTCAGATTCTGTATCTCCCTATCTCTCTGACCCTCCCCTGCTCACACTGTCTCTCTCTCTCTCTTTCAGAAATAAATAAAACTTAAAAAAAACTTTCTAATCTCTTAGGTTGGAAAAACTGAAATTTTGGAAAACATACTATGTTGGAAGGGCAAAACAAAGTAGGCCTTCCCACTTATTGCTAGAGGGAAACAAATGTTAATTCTCCCAAAATGATTCACAGATTCAATAAAATCCCAATCAACATCTCAGCAGGTTATTTTGTGGGAATTTACAAGCTGATCCTAAAATTCATATGAAAACTCAAAGGACCTAAACAAGCCAAAATAACTTGAAAGAGGTGAATAAAGTTAAGGGACTTATACCGACTCATTTCAAGAATTATTATAAAGTTATATTAATCAAAATTGTGTGGTACTGACATCAAGATAGACAAGCAGACAAAGGGAGCAGAAGGTAAAAAACAGAAACAATTGATTTTTAACAAAGATAAAAGAACAGTCACTGGACATATATGTGCAAAACCATGCACCAAAAAACCATTTGATCCACAACTCAACTGTACATAAAAGAAAATAATAATAATAACCCCATGGAGTGTAGACCCAAATGTAAAAACCCACAAAACTTCCAGAATAAAATACAGGAGAAAATTCTTATAATTTGGGGGGGAACTTTTTTTCCTTATGATCTTTTTTTTAAGCAGCAAGTTCTTGGATACAACAAAAAAGCTACAATTTACAAAAGAAAAATATGATGAGGTGGATTTCATGAAAATTAATATCTTCTGTTAATAGAATGGAAGCATAAGCTGTGGGCTATTTTTTTTTTTACAAGTAGTTTATTGTCAAGTTGGTTTCCATATAACACCCAGTGCTCATCCCCACAAGTGCCCTCCTCCATGCCCATCTCCCCCCTTCCCCCCCAACACCCATCAGTCCTCAGTTTGTTCTCAGCATTCAAGAGTCTCTCATGGTTTGCCTCTCTCCCTTTCCCCCACCATTTCCCCCCTCTTCTCCCCCATGGTCCTCAGTTAAGTTCCTCCTAATCCTCCTATACGTGCAAACATATGATATTTGTCCTTCTCTGCCTGACTTATTTCGCTAAGCATAACACCCTCAAGGTCCATCTATGTTGCTACACATGGCCAGATTTCATTCTTTCTCGTTGCCATGTAGTATTGCATGGTATAGATAAACCACATCTTCTTGATCCATTCATCCGTTGATGGACACTTAGGCTCTTTCCATGTTCTGGCTATTGTTGAGAGTGCTGCTATGAACATTGGGGTACATGTGCTCCTATGCATCAGCATTTCTGTAGCCCTTGGGTAAATTCCTAGCAGTGCTATTGCTGGGTCATACGGGAGTTCTATTGTTAGTTTCCTGAGGA